>NW_006293541.1:1683642-1700976 GCF_000327345.1 Myotis davidii
TCATCACATCATATCACTTACTGCCCCATCATATCATTTACGGCCAAACATCATGACTTACTGCCCCAATCATATGACTTACTGATCATCATATGACTTATTGCTCCCATCATATGACTTACTGCCCCCATCATATGACTTGCTGCCCAACATATGACTTACTGCCCCCATCATATGACTTACTGCCACCATCATGACTTACTGCCCCCATCTTATTACTTACTGCCCCATCATATCACTTACTGCCCCATCATATCACTTACAGCCAAACATCATGACTTACTGCCCCCATCATATGACTTACTGCCCCCATCATATAACTTACTGCCCCCATCATATGACCTACTGCCCCCATCATATGACTTACTGCCCCCATTATATGACCTACTGGCCCCGTCATATGGCTTACTGTTCCCATCATATGACTTACTGCCACCATCATATGACCTACTGCCCCCATCTTATTACTTACTGACCCTTCATATGACTTACTGCCCCATCATATGACTTACTGCCCCCATCATATGACTTATTGCCCCCATCATATGACTTACTGCCCCCATCATATGACTTATTGCCCCCATCATATGACTTACTGCCCCCATCATATGACTTATTGCCCCCATCATATGACTTACTGCCCCCATCATATGACTTATTGCCCCCATCATATGACTTACTGCCCCCATCATATGACTTATTGCCCCCATCATATGACTTACTGCCCCCATCATATGACTTATTGCCCCCATCATATGACTTACTGCCCCCATCATATGACTTATTGCCCCCATCATATGACTTACTGCCCCCATCATATGACTTATTGCCCCCATCATATGACTTACTGCCCCCATCATATGACTTATTGCCCCCATCATATGACTTACTGCCCCCATCATATGACTTATTGCCCCCATCATATGACTTACTGCCCCCATCATATGACTTATTGCCCCCATCATATGACTTACTGCCCCCATCATATGACTTATTGCCCCCATCATATGACTTACTGCCCCCATCATATGACTTATTGCCCCCATCATATGACTTACTGCCCCCATCATATGACTTATTGCCCCCATCATATGACTTACTGCCCCCATCATATGACTTATTGCCCCCATCATATGACTTACTGCCCCCATCATATGACTTATTGCCCCCATCATATGACTTACTGCCCCCATCATATGACTTATTGCCCCCATCATATGACTTACTGCCCCCATCATATGACTTATTGCCCCCATCATATGACTTACTGCCCCCATCATATGACTTATTGCCCCCATCATATGACTTACTGCCCCCATCATATGACTTATTGCCCCCATCATATGACTTACTGCCCCCATCATATGACTTATTGCCCCCATCATATGACTTACTGCCCCCATCATATGACTTACTGCCCCTATCATATGACTTTCTGTCCCATCATATGACTTACTGCCCCCGTCGTATGACTTACTGCCCCCATCGTATAACTTGCTGTCATCATCGTAACTTACTGCCCCCATCATATGACTTACTGCCCCTATCATATGACTTACTGCTCATCATATGACTTACTGCCCCATCATATGACTCACTGCCCCCATCATATGACTTACTGCTCATCATATGACTCACTGCCCCCATCATATGACTTACTGCTCATCATATGACTCACTGCCCCCATCATATGACTTACTGCTCATCATATGACTCACTGCCCCCATCATATGACTTACTGCTCATCATATGACTCACTGCCCCCATCATATGACTTACTGCTCATCATATGACTCACTGCCCCCATCATATGACTTACTGCTCATCATATGACTCACTGCCCCCATCATATGACTTACTGCTCATCATATGACTCACTGCCCCCATCATATGACTTACTGCTCATCATATGACTCACTGCCCCCATCATATGACTTACTGCTCATCATATGACTCACTGCCCCCATCATATGACTTACTGCTCATCATATGACTCACTGCCCCCATCATATGACTTACTGCTCATCATATGACTCACTGCCCCCATCATATGACTTACTGCTCATCATATGACTCACTGCCCCCATCATATGACTTACTGCTCATCATATGACTCACTGCCCCCATCATATGACTTACTGCTCATCATATGACTCACTGCCCCCATCATATGACTTACTGCTCATCATATGACTCACTGCCCCCATCATATGACTTACTGCTCATCATATGACTTACTGCCCCATCATATGACTTACTGCCCCCATCATGACTTACTGACCCCATCATATTACTTGCTGCCACCATCATATCACTTACTGCCCCTCATCTTATTACTTGCTGCCCCCATCATATGACTTACTGCCCCCATCATGACTTACTACCCCCATCTTATTACTTACTGCCACATCATATCACTTACTGCCCCATCATATCATTTACGGCCACACATCATGACTTACTGCCCCCATCATATGACTTACTGCTCCCCTCATATGACTTACTGCCCCCATCATATGACTTACTGCTCCCCTCATATGACTTACTGCCCCCATCATATGACTTACTGCTCCCATCATATGACTTACTGCTCATCATATGACTTACTGCCCCATCATATGACTTACTGCCCCTATCATATGACTTACTGCTCCCCTCATATGAATTACTGCCCCCATCATATGACTTCCTGCCCCCGTCATATGACTTGCTGCCATCATAATGACTTACTGCCCCCATCATATTTCTTAGTCCCCCATCATATGACTTACTGCTCATCATATGACTTACTGCCCCCATCATATGACATCCTGCCCCCATCATATGACTTACTGCCCCCGTCATATGACTTGCTGCCATCATAATGACTTACTGCCCCCATCATATTTCTTAGTCCCCCATCATATGACTTACTGCCCCCCTCATATGACTTCCTGCCCCATCATATGACTTACTGCTCCCATCATATGACTTACTGCTCATCATATGACTTACTGCCTCTATCATATTACTTACTGCCCCCATCATGACTTCCTGCCCCTATTATTTTGGGGCTCTCTGCATGTTAAAGTGAGACATGAGAGACAGAGCAATGGGTAGAGAACAGAGAGGCAGAGGGAGAGAGGTGGTCCTGTTCTAACTGGTAAGGGCAACTGGTTACTTGCCAGGCCATAACGCAGAGAGGGGCAGCAGCAGGCTGCTGGTGCAGCTGGTTATGCAAATTCACATCTCGGAATTGTGAGTCAAAGATCACGCACAGTCAGCAGAGCCATGTCGAGCACTGGCAGCACGGGCCTTGCAGAGAGCCGCATCTGTGGGTGGCGGAGGCACTAGTGGCCCATTCTGCACAGACAGCTGAGCATCTCTGTCCACTGTCACCTCTGACACCAGCCTGTGTGCGTAAGTGAGCAGATGTGCGGCTGTGCCCAGCGGAGAGGGCAGTAGTCCGAAATAGAACTCTTCTTGACATGGTAATTCCTACTTGTCCCTTTTCAAGCTGAGCTCCTTTTTACATGCAGGGTAGCAGCGCCATCCTCTTCCAGTCATGGACCCCAAGGATCTGTCCACAGCGTGGCGGCCCCAAGGTCATTGCTACCACTAAGATAGGGTGAACCATCCCATTATCTTCAGGGAGATGGGGTTGTCAACCCTATTATCTCAGTTCGGTGTTGCCAAGGGGGTGGGGTATAAGCTATGTAGAGAGAGTCTGTCTATGGAACTTTTTACTTTGTTTGGTTTGGTTTGATTTTTAAAAATTTTTCAGGGCACGTGGGCCATATCATTTCAAAATTAAAACGTGGTGCCAATGACCCAATCTGATTTCTAAATCTATCTAGAAATAACACCACAAATGAACAAAGGCCCCCACAGACAATCGTCATGAACACGAGTGGAGAACTGGAGACAAGGTCTCTGCCGGTTGAAGGGAACAGGCCAGCCTGACATCAGGTACAGGTGAGGCGGAGGCGGAAGCGCAGGTGCTGTGGGACACAGGCAGGGACCCACCTGGGCCAGTGGTGGGAAGCTCAAAGGACAGGAAGCCCACAGAGCCAGGCCTCCATCTGAGAAGGAGCGTTTGTGGGAGGGAGCAGAACAGCTGAGGGAAAACCAGCTATGGTTACACAGCTCTGCTGGCGGGATGACGGTAGCTCCGGAAGGGAAGGAGACAGTCGGGAAGATAAGGCTGAGATGGGCGGAACGTGAGGGCGAAGGAGAAGGAAGCATTAGGAATGGTTCTCAGGTTTTCAGCTTCATCTCGCTGAATGGTGGAGGTTGACTGGAGGGAGGAGCACGAGGCCAGGAGCCATTGTGTCCCGTGAGAAAGGGTCGTGGGTACTGAAGATGTGGCTATTCTGGATTGAGGAGGGATTGGTACTTCATGGATACCTGCCAAAGAATCTTTCCTAAAGAAACAGATGGTCTTGAGTCTTTTACTGGGTTATTTAAATACTAGAGGCCTGTTGCACGAAAAGATTCGTGCAATAGGCCTTCCCTTACCCTGGCTGCCGGCACCGGTTTTCCTCCGGCACCCGGGACCAAGTCCTTCGCTCCAGCCGGAGCCGCCTTCAGTCTTCACTCTGCCTGCAAGTTAACCTCCATCTTTGTTGGCGGTTAATTTGCATATCTCGCTGATTAGCCAATGGGTGGCGTAGCGAAGGTATGGTCAATTACCATGTTTGTCTATTATTAGATAGGATTGGTCATTGAATGGGCATGACCGTACAACAGGTTGTCATGGCTGTGAAGGGAAGAATGGGTCACCCCCTTAGCAGAAGTAAGGAACTGACTTTGTCAGTCAACTAGAAATGGTGGACCATGAATGTGAACCCCGAGCTGCCTGTTCCAGCATAACAGCCATTTGAAGGGCACCTTGAGGAATGATTCTGAAGAATTCTTCTGTGGAGTTTAAAAGAAAGAGATCTTGAAAGTAATGAAAAGGTGAGATAACATCCCGAAGATTTCTAGTGGGAGATACGATGTGCAGATGCTCACAAGCCTTGGCAGGCACACCGACAGTTCTGAGGAGATGCACTAGCCAGATAGCCAGATACGATCGAGCTTCCATAATGGAATTTTTCTTTACCGAGCGAGAGTGAGATACAATTTAAGCCAAGTGGAGTCAAAGATTCCAGCTTTTACTCTGGCCAGGCAAGACGAGTGCTTCCATCTTTACATCGAGTGAAACCTAACAAACTGCAAGCCACAGGCTTTTCTCCAACCCAGCAAAGAACCTCGATTGCCGAGCAAACAAAAAACTCAAGACCCGGGGAGAGCCAGATGCTTTCAGGGAGAGGAGAGCCAGGCATTTCTCACACGGGCAGCTGCTGCCTGGCGAGGAAACGCAACTTAAGCTGCTAACTAATTGCTAAAGGCAACTGGGCCAGCCCGGGAGTGTGGGCACATGGGCACGGCAGACATGGCTTGGGGTCATATCCTCTTACAAACGCTCACGGAATGTATGTGCAGCAAGAGTGAAATGTTGGACAACGACAACACCAAGAATGGGGGGAGGGATCAGGAACGGGCTGCTGTAAGTCCCTTGCTCTGCATAGGAGATAGCATCATATCATTTGAGGTCTATTTGTAAATATGAGGAAAACAATAAAAAATTAGAGTATACATAATCAAGAGAAGAAATAAAATGGAATCATAACATGGTCAGTTAAACTAAGTGAAAACAGAAAGAGAGGGGAAGACAAACAATGGAAAGACATAGAAAACAGCTAACAAAATGGCAAATTTTCATTCAGTGTATCAGTAATCATTTAAATGTAAATGGTCTAAATGCAACAGTTAAAAGACAGAGATTGTCAGGTTGGATTTTAAAGTGTGAGGTCAACTATATGGTGTCTAAAAGAAATCATTTTAAATATAAAGACAGATGCATTTAAAGTAAAAGATGGCACATGATATACCATGCGAACACAACGTGATAGAACTGGAGTAGCTATGTGAATTTTACATGAGGCAGCATGTGGAATAAGGAATATTACTGGAGATAAGAGGGATAACACGTAAGGATAAAGGAGTTAATTCTCCAAGAAGAAACAATGCGCCGTGTTTGCAACTGACACCACAGCT
The DNA here is from genome assembly GCF_000327345.1 of Myotis davidii. Lineage (NCBI taxonomy): Eukaryota > Metazoa > Chordata > Mammalia > Chiroptera > Vespertilionidae > Myotis > Myotis davidii. The sequence continues at coordinate 1,689,724 of NW_006293541.1, forward strand.
TCCAAGCACTTGGAGCATAAAACAGATCGATCACGAAGGAGACATGAAAATCGGTAATCATAGCTGAGACGTCAACACTCCTCTCTCATCAGCTGCCATAACCAGTGTCTGTCTCTGACCAGTAGACAGAAGTCAGTCAGGACATGGACACATAAAAACCATGTGGCCTCACTGACACGTATAGAACTCTCCACCACCAACAGCAAGACGTGCACTTTCTCCTGAGGAGACTGTGATATCCACCAAGAAAGGTGATACTCTCCAGCGGTTCTCAACCTGTGGGTCGCGACCCCTTTGGCAGTCAAACGACCCTTTCACAGGGGTCGCCTAAGACCATCCTGCATATCAGATATTTACATTACGATTCATAGCAGTAGCAACATGACAGTTATGAAGTAGCAACGAAAATAATTTTATGGTTGGGTCAGAACATGAGGAACTATATTTAAAGGGCCAGAAGGTTGAGAACCACTGCTCTAGGCCATAAAAAAACCTTAATTCATAAAAAAGAAGAGGAATCACATAATTTATTCTCAGACAGAGATGGAATTAAACTAAAGATCAATGACAGAAATATATCCAGAAAATCTCCAGATATTTGGAAATTACATAACATACTTCTCAATTACACAGATTTTAAAGGGGAATTCACACACAGACACACACCACTCAAACACTCACATGCACGCATGCTCGCAGACACGTGCCCGCTCACGTGCACACACATTCACACACGGAGGCGCCCTCCCGCACCTCCTCCGTGGCCTTCCCTGGTCTAGTTCTTCCTGGAGCCCTTACCTATGACCAGCTCAGGGGCTCCTCTACTTCCTGTGACTGTCCGTCCTCACTGCTCCGGGAGGCACTTTGGCAGCGACTTCACCTCTCTTGTCCGCCTGTGTCTCTGGCACCCAGCACTGAGCCTGGCCAGTACATATCTGTGTCTGAATGTGAGAGGACGCGAGCATGGCGTCCAATGAGGGGAGGGGGTGATGAAGAGGGAAGAGGAGGCAGAGACAGGGCCGTCCTCGCCCGAGAGCTGTGGCTTCTTCTCTCATGTGGACCACGGCCCCGACAGACAGCCCCTCTAAAACAAAGCCCACACCTCTGATGGAATAGACAGACCAGTCCTGCCTTCCCACAACTTACGGTCTCGGTAACCAGCCAACGCGGGTTCCGCTCTCCCATAGAATGCGTTTCCATGGTGACCTTCTGGCAATTAACTCCTTGGAAGGCATCCCAGACAGGCCAGCCTTTCCCAGGACTGGGCACCCCAGGGGTCCTTCCAGCCTAGGACCACCCGTTTTGGAAAATTAGCTTCATGTTCAAGTTGTGGGGAGGGGTATCTGCTCCCCTTTAAACCGGGAGGCGCTCATACTCCCAGACAGATGTCCTCTATGCTTCCTCCCTCGTCACAAGAAAGAACCAATGGGGTCCCTTGAGCCCGTTCACCTCAGATCCGCAGTGAGAGCCTGCAGAGCGGGGGGCTGTTCCCAACACTTCCATCCTCTCACCAGCTCTGAAAATGCAAGCAACTGCCACACGGGTGATAGACCCAGGGTGCCAAGCAGAGCACTGCGGACAGACAGACGTCGTTCTGCCGCACGTGCGAAGACAGACAGGCGTTTCTTGCTGACATTTGAAATTCACTGTTTAGCTTCTCTATGCTCGAGGCAAACCACGTAACAGGAACACGAGGTGGGCACAAAGGACATCAATTCTGAAAGATGTACTGAGCCAGGCCCGACACGCACCTCCACGCAATCAATACCGACGTTTGCCAAGACACTCTAAAGAAACGTGTAATTTACAAAGTAAGAGCGTCATGTGCGACACTGTAGACACCGGCTTCGGAGCTGGTCAGGCGCACAGGGTGAGGGGTGTGGCCTGGACACACTCACCCACCTCCCCCCCCAGTTCTCGGTGACATGGGAACACATTCTAGAGAGCGTGTGCCCGGGAAGCAGGCCAGTCTGCAGCACAGACCACAGGCCGCGGCGAGGGGAGTCGCAGGACTGAGAGAAAGGGGACTCAGCTCTGAACTGAAGGCCTGGCCCGGACCTGCACTGCAGGGACGCCTGGGCAGAACCGCAGGGACGCCTGGGCAGAACCGCAGAGCGCTGAGCAGGGACTGACACCAAGGAGCGGCGAGCAGGGAGGCGCTGCCGAGGGAGCCAGCACCTGCTCCAGGCGGGCGGGGCAGGTGCCTGCAGCCAGGACTCGGGGCTGGAGTGAGGCCCGCTCGCTCCATCCCTCAGCTCTGCTGTGGATTTGCTATGAATCAGTACGAGCTTCGTCATCTTCTCAGCCCGAGCTCCTCCCCTGAGCTATGCAGAGCTGCCTCCTGAGGCTGAGGATAAAATGAGACTAAGGCCCTGGCCAGTTGCTCAGTGGTTAGAGCACCAGCCTGCGGACCAAGGGCTATGGGTTTGACTCCCAGTCAAGGGCCTACACCTGGGTTGCAGGTTTGATCCCCAGCCCTACTCAGGGCACATGTGGCAGACAACCAACCAACAGATGTATCTCTCTCACATGAAGTTTCTCCTTCTCCCTGTCTCTCTCTCCCTCTCCCTTTCTGCCTTCCACTCTCTGAGAATCAATGGAAAAAATATCCTCGGGAAAGGATTAACAAAGCAAAACAAAAAAAGGAACCAACAAAGTGTGCACAGTAGGCACTCGGGGAAGACCAGCTGACTCCCCGCAGTCACACCATGGCGCGATGCTCACCTCCCGGCAAGCAGGCAGACCCTTGGGATGAGGCGGGAATGCGGCCTTCAGCACACGGTGAACTCGTGAACTCGGGGCTCAGCTCTCGCAAATGGGGAAGGAGCGCCCACAGTGCCCGCTGCCTGGGTCCCGCTGCTGAGAGGGCCGCCCCATGCCGCTGAGGGAATCCCTGGAAAAGCTTTCAACATGCAAAGTGGACTTAAAACCTGTAGGAAAACTCCTTCCCCTGGGTCAGTGGTTTCACCAGAAGGATGGGCGGAACCGCAGTGGCGGTCCTGGGCCCTCCCCTGGAGTCGGGCAGGGGTCCGGCCGCGCTGGGCCGACAGGGCAGCTCCCCTCCCACCCCCACAGGCTGCTCCTCTCCGGAGGCAAAGACACCCCATCCAAAGCAGCTGTTCATTTCTGACTCATTTTCTGAGCGAGGACTCCAGAACCAAGTTGCTTGAAGGGGAACCATTCCTGACAAATGCCGGCATCCTGCCTGGCCACCCCCTGTCATTGCCCGGCTTGTTGCCACATGACTTCTTCCCTCAGGATGGGGTTCAAGGCTGCTTGGATCTCTTCGTTTTTTTGGGGAGGGGGGTGAATTCTTCAGGTTTAGGAGAGCTGTTTCTGCCTTATTAATTCCTGATACACACTATAAGAATATTTGTTTTTAAATTAAGCTATTTTAAAATTAAATATCTCAATAAAACACTTTAAAAATTTTGCAAGAATCCACCGACAAGACTATGTGTGAAGGAGAAACGACCCGTCTCAGGTGCTGGGAGAGCGCTGGGGGCTCTGGGACGTGAGTCTGCCGGCCACGGCAGTGTCCTGTGGGGCAAGTGTCAGCGGGGAGCACATTTCACTCTGCCCTGGGTGTCCAGACGGAGCCTTGTCCTCCTGGAATCACCTGGGGACGGAGCGCCCTAATCCCCCTCGAGTCCTACGGCTCCTGGCTTCAGTCTTGAACTTGGGACTTCTAAGCATCCTTGTGGGGAACGGTCCATCGGGAGCCAGGACACTGTCCTAACAGAAACAGAGAGCCGGGGCCTGGCCAGGGGGGGGGAGTGGGTGGAGAGTGGGCACCGGGGCAGGTAGCAGATGGGAAAGCAGTGTCGTCCTTTGAGTGCCCAGGACACACACCATGTCCTACAGCCCTGCCTTAGGGGCCCCCTCAACCCTGAAGGACATCCACATGCCTCTGAGCCATCTCCCTGCCACCGTAATGGGATGGGGTTCTGAAAGCAGGGCCCGGATGGGGGAGAGGAGCCGGAGCAGGAGATGAGCCTGAGACAGCGAGGAAAAGTCCATGTTCCCGACTCCTCGCCCTGCTCACCCAGGGTGCAGTTCCCATGCCCAGAGGCTCAGATCACAGGTCCCGTGGCACCTTCCATGTCCTCCTACAGGTCACAAGCTCCACCAAGTCCACCACCTGTGTCTGTCTTGTTCTAAACCTAACCCTAACCCTAGCCCTAGCCCTAGCCCTAGCCTTAGCCCTAGGCCTAGCCCACTCCCAGGACAACTCCATGCTTGGCACAGAGTGGCTTCCGCAGAAAGGAAGAGTGAGCTCGGGGCCAAGAACGGAGTAGCCAAGGTCAACAAAGCAACCACAGCCTGGTGGTCAGTGGCACGTGGAAGAATCATCGTTAGTTACAGAGAAACATTTAGGCAAACAAACTAAATGCAAACACAATCCTTTTTGAGACTGGAATAAGATGTGCTTCACCGACCTCGTGTACGGTCATTGATCTGTGAGCTCACGTTGTAACAACTCCTTCCCATGTCTGTCAGCAAAGGAGCCTTCAGGGTCATGGGCCTCAGCCTCACGCAGGGTTGGCCCTGAGGCTGGCCTCCGTCTGAGGCCCTGGAGCTCCGTGTCCTGCAGAGGAAGGAAGTCACGAGGCTCCTAGACGGAGCTGCTGCTGACAAGCCGACCTTTCTAAACATTCACGAATAGCATCAAAGGGCAGAAACGCTACCCAAGAGGCTCCCAGTGGGCCCACCAGGACAAAGCACCATCACCAGGAAAGCAGCCATCACAGGAATCAGAACTAGTAATTCAGTGAAAACCAGGGCCCACAGCGGTGCTCCAAATGGGAAGTCAGCGTACAGTTCCCCAAGCCTTCACTGAAAGGCTGAGGGGATGGGGATGTGCGGGTGACAGCCTGTAGCCCCCGAGTACCTGCAATCACACACTGGGGCGATCCGACAGCCCCCACTTCAACCTGAAGGAGGAGCAGACAGACACGTGTACCCAACGGGATCGAAGCGGACATAAGCCAGGCCTCATCCATGCTTCTCAGTGGCAGGAGCCGGTGTCCTCCCCTTAGTGCCTACACCAGTGAGAGCTGGGGTTTTAGTGTGAATCAGATAAACAGCAAAAAGTAACCAAAGATCTTGATACCCAATCTGGGACCCTGGAAGGGCTCACCCCTCTTCTTGGTCGATGGGGTGAACTCTGAGCACCTCGAGTTCCTGTTTTTCTGGTTCTGATCCGCTTGATGGCCTCCGAAGGCCCACGCCCAGGTAAAGTAGGAGATCCGGGACCGCGGACGCGTCCCAGAATATCTGAAGTCTCACTCCCCTGGCTGTTCTCACCTCCCAGGTCCCAAAACTGCCCCACAGAGCGGCGTAGATGGCGTGTGATGGACGCCACCAGACTTCCGGAGGAACCATTCGTGAAACCGGGGAGTCCCATCTCAGCAACGACAAGGTTTTACCTGCTGGGAGGGAGTGAGGAGGCGGCGTCCTCCTGTGATCTCATAAACACCCGAAGCCTGTGGGTGTGATGTTGTGTTCCACGGGCTGGGACCGAAGAGGAAGTTGGCACTGAAGTCTTGGCCTCGGCTGCTCGCTCGCCGTTTCTTCTTGGACTGAAGCTCCAGGCTCAGGGTCCCTCAAAAGCTGGGCTTTACACACGGCTCTCTCTCCGCAACCCCCACAGTGTTGGAGGGACTGAGACAAACCTGTCAACTATTTTAAGTCATGGACAAAAGGTGCGAAGGATCGGAGCGAGGCTGTGGATGGAAAGAGGCCGTCACAGGCAGTAGTTCGGCAATTGTTTGTCACCCAAACGTGACTCAGCGAGAGCAGGCCTGGCTGATCTCCATGATCAATGGATGTGTCTAAAAATACCACTTCGAACGTGGTGTTCATTTTCCATGGGAAAGAATGACTTCCCTGTTTCCTGCTGGGGAATTGACTGCACCTCTATTCTGTTTAACCAATGGTACCTTATGGGCTCTTGAAAACTACATTTGCATAAAACGCACGCAGTCATTCTCATTGGCCCAGACGGAAAAGCAGAAGTTGCAATTGGGAAAGCTCGGGTTCAGTCCATGTTTTCTAGAATAACAATGGCCACCACCAAACTCATGGTCGCTCCAACTTCCCTTCCCCTGCCCGCCTCTCACGCTTTGCTCTGGCCACGCCCCCCACTGGGGAAGCCATTCCTGGACTAACTCTTCTTTCTCAGGCTCCAGTCCCCACAGCCAAATAAAATAAAGCCAAACCCGAGGTCTAGGAGGAACGTGTGTGGTGCGTGGCCTGCGTCTGTAAGGCACACACACTGAGTAATTTCCCTGAAACCCGATGTCATGGTTCAGGTTCCTAACCATCCATAGTGTAGCTCTCCTCATTTCTTGATGGTGAGCTGTCTCTGCCACCTCCTGGGGGTCGGGGTGCCCTGGGTGCTGTGTTTCTAATAGACACTTAAGAATTGAGACTCTTCAGACTTCAACTGCATAACACCGGGAGGGTGCTCTTGTGACCGGAGCTGGTTCCCATCACCATCACATTCACACACAAAGTTGCAGCATCCTGGGTATTTGAGACTCTCCTCAGCGTGGAGCCTGGGTGCCGCCAGACTCCCCAGAACGGCCTAGGCGTGGGTATTCGTTAGAAACCCTCCAGGTGGTCTCAGAAAGAGGCAGAAGTTATACAGGTGCCCGGGGTTAATTTTGATGCTACAAGCACGGGAGGTAACTAACCGTGAATCTGTCCGACCCTTTGACTGCTCAGGGGAAAGCCTCGGTACTGCTTTGGTGAGTCTCTAACATGAATTAATGTCCCCCTTCAACATGCAGGCCTACAGCACGGAGCTTGGGCCGGTAATGGTATCTTTTCCAAATTTAATAATGTTTTTCCAGTTCCCTCAGGCTGAAGTGGCCACCAGACTCCCAGTTAGAAGGGGCAGAGCTAAGAGTCAAGCCTCGATCTGCCTGGCTCCAAAAACATTATCATCACACGTCTTTACAGATGTAAAAACTGGTGTAATGTCATAACTTACAGGGATTAAGGGATGTACACTGTGTAGCCTGGGGAAGTGAGGAAGGGTTCAGCCAGGTTTCTGTCTGAGGTGAATTCTGATGACAGAGCGTTGGGGAGAAGGCACATGTCTTCAAGAAGAAAGACAAGAAAGTGGCATTTGAAAGAACGTTGGGTAAGTACCAGGCAGGGCTGGAAGGCAGAGTAGAGGGATGTGTCCCAGCAAGAGGCGAGCTGCATGAGCCTCGATAAGCCCCACCTGAGCACTGTGACCTTATCCAGAGGGGACTCAGCCGAAGAAAGGTTTAATGGGAAGGCGTTGTATGAGCCTAGCTTCTCCAGCAGCACAGAACCAGGAGGATGCATTATCAGTGTCAGAGTAGATTTTCCATCTCAAATCTGCCTTGAGGTTCCAGTGGCCATGCCGACCTGAGAGGGAATTTGTTTCCATTCTGCTATACGGGGTGCAGCCCTTTGGGGCCCCAATTTCAAGTGGGAAAAGCTCCTGACCGACTTAGCACCTTGGACAGATCGGAGTTTTGCTTTCTAGCCCCCGCAGCCCAGGGCTCTAAAATGTACTTGTCTGTGGATGCCCTCCAGGCAGGACCAGTTCCCGGCTCTCATCACCTCTGGCTCCCAGGAATAATCAGTCACTGGCCTCCAAGGATAATTGGCTTTCTTGCTGGCACATCATGCATTTTAAAGGTTTTTCCCAGAAGTTTCAGTTGGTTTCAGTGGTGGCTGTCATATCTAGCCCACCGTTCTGCTTAGAAGGCATTCTTTTTAACAGCGGCACAAATTCAGCATTATAAATGGCCCGCTTTCTAATCACTGATGGACGGCCAGTCAGCTCGTTTCCGGGTGGTTTCGTTATTGATGCGAAGGGTCCTCAGGCAGGTGTCTTCCCGAGTGTGCGCTCTCATTTCTGCAGGACCTGCTCCGCCATCAGAATGGTGATGGCCATCGGGGTGTTGTATCTGTACATAGATAGACTCAGAAGTGTACCTGCAACCTCTCACAGTGTGCACACCTGCCCCTGGTTTTGCAAGACTAGTACGGTGAGCGCGCCCACGCACAGGCACATAGACAAAACGACACTGCCCCACAGTTGGAGGATGTGCCGCTTTATTGAGCCACATGACTCACAGCCATCAGGACTCCCCACACCGAATGTTTCAACATGCAATTCCCAAAACTACGGCATTCTCCACGACGGTCAGACCAGCATTGCACACAGGAAACGTGACAAGGGCAGCATCTTATCATCTAAAACACTGTTTATACTCAATTTCTCCAGTTGTCCCAGTCACCTTTACAGCCACTTTATTTCTTAATCCGGGAAGAAATCCAGGATCAATTAAGGATCACAAACCGCCACGAGTGGCAAAAATCCCCTTTTCCATCTGGACCAGCCCCCGGTTTGACTCTGATTTGGGTCTTGCCTGGCGTTGCCCGCCTCCTGGCCTCCTGAGCCGGGTGGTGAGGGTGCGGACCCCCCCTTAGACACACCTGTCTGATGATTGCCTCAGGGTCTCATGCAGGAGAATCATTTTTGGAAAATTCTCTTCTGGTACATCCCAGCCTCAGGCCACGAAGGGGCTCTTGCCCGTTGTGCCTTTGGTAGGTTGGAGCGTTTGGTTAAGGGGGTGTCTACCAACCTTTTCCTTATTAAGTTATCCTTTGCCAGAGCAACTAATAAGTACAGTCAAACCTCGTTTCTCCAATGTCTCCCATCTCGAACAGTCAGAAAAAATATTTCTTGTTGAACCAAGCTTCAGTTTTCCACCTGACGACCCTTTTGTGTGATACCTCGGCATGACAAAAAGCATCTCTCAGGCAATAAACAAAGGAGCGAATCCTTTTGTTGCTGGTGAAATCCACTATTAGCACAATTGCAAAACGTGAAGAGGCCATCAATAGTGTTAATGTTGCTAAGGGTGTGAGAGGAACAATGCTCACAGGCAATGGACGAGGTAGGAAAACTGCTGTGCATTTGGATAACCAGAAGCTGTGACATATGAACCAGCAAAGATGCCACGTGCTGACCTGAGAGACACCCCTGGACCGGGCGCTAAAGTGACTCCTTTAAGGCCAGGAGGGGCTGGTTTGATAAATTTGAGGAAAGACGTGTTTATTTATAGATTAAACAGCATATCAGACATGCACTGTATCTAAGAAAGGTTAAAAACAGGGAATCATTTAGGGGTCTGGAACAGATTAATTCAATTTACATTATTTCTAATGGGGAACAATGACTCTGTTTTCGAACAAATCGCTTCTCAAACAGCCTTCCGGAACAAATCAAGTTCAAGTGCAAGATTCTACTGTAACTTGTGATAGAGACTAGGACAGTGTGGAGATCCTCTATCCAGTGACTATAGCATCTGTGATGGTAGCATCCACTGCTGCTTCCTGCCTGAGTGGTGATGGCGAAGCTGGCTGGAAAGGCAGGATGAGCACTTAGTTCGCATCTCAGACCTGAGATGCCTTACTCACTGTGACTTACGGTCTCCCCTGCTGGGCAGTGAGTTCCTGGGTCGCCAGGGCCAGCCGCAGCGGGCATACAGGACTCACTGGGTGATGCTCACACACACAGGGGAATTGGAGTTCTTTATGCACATCTGTGCATCTCGGGCCTTCCAGAAATGACTTCTACACACCTCATTCCAAATGCATGAAATCACGTGCCTTTATTTAGTCTAAGAGACGATTTTCTTTCCATTGCTCAAAAATACCTCCTTAATTTGGGAATTGGGGTTTTGGAAACAAACCCTTCTCCCCCTCTTTATTCCCTTCACGACTGAATACATGTAATTCACATCCTCTCGGCCTTCCATTTGGAAAATGACTCATCCTCTGGGTCTGTCTCCTGGGGAAGCCACTCTCCGCTCCTCTCAGAGCGACTGCTCTGTGGGTACCTGAGCCACGTGGCCGGCACCAAACGGCTCCAGGTGTCTCGACCACCACCTTCCAACGCCTGGAGAAGGAGACGACAAAGGCTCGACGAGTGAGGAGTGGAAGGTGCTGTTCTTACAGAGTATCACAGGAGGCTGCCGGGTCAGGAAAGGGACATCTAGTCAAATTTAACTGCCAGCTAGATGAGTTCTAGCATACGCATGTCCGTGCAACAATTTTTAGTGTCAGTATATCCCAAATACTGCACGGAGCACACTTATACTAGAAAATCATTCCTTGTTTCTCCTAAATTCATATTAAAGGAGTGTTTGTGTTTGTGGGATAAGCTGAGGACAAAGTAGGCTTTGCTGAGCTGAGCTCTGCAGTGACAAACCCTGTCATGGACGGTATGGTCCTACTCAGTTCTCATGAAAGCCCAGTGAGGGAGCACAGCGAACGAATTAACTGCTTTGAAAGGAAGATGTTTAGCCAAAATCACAACACTTCCAGGTGGCAAAACGTTCACCAAACCCAGGCCTTTAGGCTCTCATTTCACCATTGCCCATGGCTCTCCTGGAGGGACAGGTGACCTTCCCAAAGAGGAAGGTGACTTGTACCTGCGTCCCGGTGGTTTATCACCAAGGCACCGTTTCCCTTCAGGAGGCAGCTTGTCTCATCCTGACTCCATGTGCTCATGAGAGACTGACCCCAGACCCAGGACAGAGAGTCTACAGAGCCACCCCCTGGCCAGTTATTAGCTCACTAGAGGCCCGGTGCATGGATTTGTGCACCGGTGGGGCCCCTCAGCCTAGCTGCAGGGATCGGGCCGAAACCGGCTCTCCAACATCCCCCAAGGGGTCATGGATTGCGAGAGGGCACAGGCCAGGCTAAGGGACCCCATCAGTGCATGAATCTGTGCACTGGGCCTCTAGTATGCATATAAGATCTTTGGTTAATCTCTTCCTACCTATCCCCCTTGACCCGGAGATTCATCAGTCTGTTCCATGTTTCCATGCCTGTGCATTGAGTGTCTGCTCCCAGGTGATCATTGTGCATCATAGCTACCAGTCACTTAGGCTTATATATATATAGATTCTACTCCACTCTCTCCACCCTCTTAGAGATCTCTCATGTGGAAAAACAGTCCCTCTTCAACCTACACAGTCAGAATACAAAGGAGAAAGGCAGGCTCTGGGTGGGGCCCAGTGGTAAGATAGGGAGTGGCAAGCAAACAACAGTAGTTCCCTGGAAGATTATAAACCTACTAGAGGCCCGGGACACAAAAATTTGTGCACTCGGGGGAAGGGGGGGTCCCCGAGCCCGGCCTGTGCCCTCTCGCAGTCTGGGACCCCTCGGGAGATAGCGACCTGCTGGCTTACCTGG
>NW_006293541.1:1701553-1708092 GCF_000327345.1 Myotis davidii
AATTCTAGGCCACCAGCTTTAGCTCTGAGGCTCGGCTCCAGCTATGAGACCTCCGCTGCTGAAAGCAGATTTCTGGCCTTTGTTTACCTTCTGTATTTGAAACAATGTTGCGGTACTGCCGGCTGAAGCCCAGGGTTTTGTTTAGCTTCTATATTTGTTACAATGTTGCTTAGAATGCAGCTGAGAGGCCGGCAAGGCAGTCCGGGAAGGTTGGCTTCCTCCGTCACTGAAGCAAGCAAGCCTCCCTGTTCGTGTCAGCTGCCTGGCTGCTGGCTGCCATCTTGGTTGGCAGTTAATTTGCATATCTCACTGATTAGCCAATGGGAAGGGTAGCGGCCGTACAGCTAATTAACATGTTTCTCTTTTATTAGATAGGATAGATTGCACAGACCTATGATAGGCCAATGAGACACAATCACAAGTCTTTGGCTGGAAATTACTGGGAAGGAAATTATCTTTTTGTTGTTTTTCCAACTTGGTAAGCCTGGAGTACTTGACCCTACAGGAGAAAACATGCCTGAGACGTAAGCCACCCTAACAGAAAGCCAGAGTGTGGAGGGGTGTGGGGAGCAGGGGAGAGGTGGTGGGACAAACCCTGAGAAAGTGACTTGAGCACCTGGATCCAGCCATGCCTGGAGCCCAGTGGCCCTGGACCTCTCAGTGACCTATGAGCCTGTGCATTTTCTTCTCAACTCAGGTTGAGTTGGATCTCTGCCACTTGCCAAGAAAAGGGTCCCAAACACCTGCTTTTACATTTGAAATCTGTCCTGGCCAGAAATTTGACAGTTATTTGCTGGACACTTGCTATGCTCTAGGCACTGTTGTGAGCACAGAGACCCAGCATGAACAGGGTAAGTAGGCCCCCTTCTCTCAGGGAGCTGATTTTTAGTCACCGAGGTGCCAGCAGGCCAGGCGCGGCTGTGCCGCTCAGTCTGAGAGGAAGTTCACGAGGCCGTGCTCTGATCCCACCTCAGGAGCAAAACCCAAGCAGTAAATTCTTCAGGTGGCATCAGCCCTTCTCCCTGAGGGCCGTGCACAGCCATGGGGTTGGTTGGAGAAAACCCCAGTGCATTCCTCTGCTCTCCCCTGTGCCTGCCATCTCCCAGCATCACCCAGGACCTGCCCCTTCTCCAGCTGTTCAAGTACCTCTGAGAGCCCGAAGGCGATGAGTCCTACCTGGTCCCGAGATTCACCTTCTGAAGTGAAATTCAATACAAACTAATTCAATGTTTACCTCATTTCCTTGGAAATGACCCTTACATGCCACTGTTTGTCAAACTGAATCAGTATGCAGGCACCGCCTCTCCCCGGTCAGGGCTAATTAATTCCTGCTCACAGGAAGGAACATCACTGCAGCCTCTCACACCTGCACAGGGGCTCCTGCACATGCTCAGAAGCACTCACACCTGGGGCGTGGGGGGCTCCTGCACATGCATGGAAGCACTCACACCTGGGAGAGGGGGACTCCTGCACATACTCAGAAGCACTCACACCTGAGGCGGGAGGGGGGCTCCTGCACATGCTCAGAAGCACTCACACCTGGGGTGTGGGGGGCTCCTGCACATGCATGGAAGCACTCACACCTGGGAGAGGGGGACTCCTGCACATACTCAGAAGCACTCACACCTGAGGGAGGTAGGGGGGCTCCTGCACATACTCAGAAGCACTCACACCTGAGGGGGGAGGGGGGCTCCTGCACATGCTCAGAAACACCTGGGGTGTGGGGGGCTCCTGCACATGCATGGAAGCACTCACACCTGAGGGAGGTAGGGGGGCTCCTGCACATGCTCAGAAGCACTAGCACTTGGGGTGTGGGGGGCCCCTGCACATGCAGGGCAGCACTCACACCTGGGAGAGGGGGACTCCTGCCATTTCTGTAGGAGGAGGGACTGCAGCCAGGACTTTGAGCTGAACAGGGAATCAGGTATAAACAACCATTAAGGCAATGAGCATTAGACATCCTCTCAGCCTTTTAAAAGGATTTTATTAAATAACTAGAGGCCCAGTGAATGAAATTCGTGCATGGGTAGGGTCCCTAGGCCTGGCCTACGATCAGGGCCATCTTCCCCAGCTGCCAGCAGCTGGCCCCGCTCCCCACCACTGCAGCCACTGCAGGTTGCCCTCTGTGTGTGGGGTGAATGGCTTGGTGATCGGGGCCCCGGCGCCACCCACGTCCACTGCCACCCAGCCCCGGTTCCCCATTCCCCGTCGGGTGATCAGAGCCTGCTGGCCAGGGCGAGGGGTTAGGGGGGAGGGAATGAGAGGTTGGCCAGCAGGCCCTGATCAGGCGATCGGAGCCTGTGGGCTAGGGGCAGCTCCTGCATTGAGTGTCTGCCTGCTGGTGGTCAGTGCACGTCACACCCGACCAGCCGTTCTGCCGTCTGGTCCATTTGCATATTCCACTTTTATATAGAGATGCTGCAATGTTATGTTAAGGGATGCACTGTTAATGGCCCTGACTTTGGCCTCATCAAATAATCTCCTTAACGGTCCTCCTAGAAAGCTGGCATCATCGGACAAGTGCTCTTTGTCATCAGCCACGACGCCATCGTTATAGGAGCTCCCGCGCCAGGGACCAAATTCATAAACAGGGCACCACGCACAGAGGCCACCAAAGGGGTCTTCCAAGAGGGGGTTCGGATTGACATCCAACGTCAGTGAACAGGAGCATGAACAGGAGCCTCAGCACTTTGCCAAGTTCGTGGTTTTGACGGGTTAATAATGGTGTGAGGCCGAGGGGGCGCTCAGTTATTAAACCAACCTCTCACATGCCACTGAAGTGTGGTCCACTAATTGCCCGTGGCCCATGGACAGCAGCTCAGTGGGACCTGTGGCTAAGTCTTGTGCGCACGTGTGCAGGCATTCCAGGCAATAGTGGTATTTACATGTGAGAACTTCTCTCCTGCACTGGCAATTGCTTATTTATTACAAGTGTGGAAGTCAAAGGTGCAGAGACTGGGGAGACAGGGGCGTGGTTGGGCACACCCACAGTCCTTCCTGAGACGCTAGAAACATCCTATGTCTGCCCCATCCAAGACCGCAGCCTCAAGCCACAGGTGCCTGTTGAGCACTCACAGCGTGGCTGGTGCGACTCAGAAACGGAGCATTCCAGTTTAGTTCATTTTAATTAACTTACATTTAAGGCCATGTCAGGCCAGTGGCTCTTGTATTGAAACCGAAGGAACGTGTGTGAAGTTAAAAATGTCTATGACCCTGCAGTGGCCATTGGCCTTGGAGTACCAGCTCTGTGGACAGGCTCATCCCAACCTCCAGGATCAGGAAATAGAATCCTTCCGTGAATGCCATGCTCACTCATCCATCATCCTGTCATTGTCTTAAAGAGCCCTTTATTCTGCATGTCTTGTTCTATTTCCTCCATTGCTGCACCTGTCAATTTGCATCACACATTGTCCCTCGACTGAAATACATGGCCTGGGGTGGCCCACGCATGCTGTGTTTTTATTGCACATGCAGAATTGGTGCAAGGCTAATGATATAGCCACTGATTAAAAACATAGCTCACAAAATGTCCTTGAACTTCTGACAGGCAGATATCTTGTTGAGTAAGGACCATCCTGGGTGTCCTACCCAGCTTTCCGGGGGGCGGGGGGCGGGGGCTTTATCTCACATCTCCATCTTGGCAGCCAGTGAAGAAGGAGCCTCAGGGCCACTGTCTCACTGGCCTGATAGAGACCATCTGAGACTCCCGTCTTTCAGCTTCTCTTTGACGGTCACAGATATCTCCTGATGTGTCAGAACGTAGCCCAGCTTGAATGACATTTTTAAATGAAGAAAACGAGGTTTATGGATTTACTTGCCAGTTTCACGTTTTGATCCTCATACAAAGAAGTGCACGTCTGACAAGTGTTATTTAGGATGCTGTCTGATGGGGCTTCCCCGGCTTCCCCAGCCCAGCTAGGGAGCCACCGGAATCAGCCACCGTCCCTTCCATCGACAATTGTTGCCCCTCCCTCCCGAGAACCCCTCTTGCAGTCCACACACTGGCCGAGAGTTATTTCACGATCCCTGGGGACCCGGGGTCCTGCTGACAGTGAACTCTCAGAGCCCCGCTGAGCGCTGTGTGCAGCTCTTAAATATTTGCTCAGCCCAGGCTGCGCTGCTCCCGCATCAGCTAAAGGGCCAAGACAGACCGTCACACACGCTCCCAGGGCTTTCGGAAGAGACCGCTGCCTCGGGGGAGGGAGGCTGCCCCAGGAATTGTCGGCAGGAGCAAGTCAACATTATCACCCCGAGGAAAGACAGAGACCAAGCCCGGCCTGCGCTTTCCCAGCCACATGCACTCAGGTCCGCACTGTTCCCACGGTGGCTCCTCGCACACGGCTACAACCCTTAGGGCTCCAAGGACAAGTCAAGAGATGACTTCACCACATCAAGCTGACATTGCCTTAAAGGGAGTTAACACTCTGACCAAATTCCTGCTCTAGGCCCCCACGCCAGCCAGCTCTGCCACACTCATCTGTTACCCGGTCAGATATATGAGCAAGTCAGTGGTCCCTCGGGGCCTCCTTCCAGCTGGCCCTGCGAGGTCCCGCCGCCTCTGGTTCTGGGTTTCAATTTATGGCAGAGGTCAGCTGCCCCTCCCTCCCCAAACAGTGTGGGAGCAGCAAGCATTTTGAGTGGGCAGATGGCTTTAGGATATTGTCTATTCAGAATGTGAAAGATGTGCACAGTGTTTGGGGAGCATTTAAAACAGAGGCGATATTTTTATAGCTAGAAATTGGAAAACACTCAAAAGCCAGTGGGAGGGGGTGGAGAGGCCAATCGTGAAAAGTGCAACAGAAGAGAGAGCGCGGTTGGAAATGGCCGTTGGAAGGCTTGTGTGGAAAACTCCAGGCAGCTGTGGGCTCTGTGGTTAGTAGAATGGTGGCCCCCCAATACGCTCCCCTGCTAATGCTGCAAACCTCTGAACAAGCCCCTCACACGGCAAAAGGGACTTGGCAGGTGTGAAAGGTTCTGCACCTCAAGATGGGAGATTGCCCTGGTGTCAAGGTGAGCCCCGTGTCCTCACATGAGCCCATAAAAGTAGAGACCTTTCCCAGCTGTGGCCAGAGAAAGGAGCAAAGACAGAATGTCAGACAGATGGACACGATAGAAACTTGAGCCACTGCTGCGGGCTTGAAGACGGAGGGAGGGGCCAGGAGCCAAGGCATGCACACCTCGGAGGCTAGAGCAGCAAGGAAACCCTGTGCCCCGGAGCCACCAGGTTAGAGCGACTACCTGTAAGCGCAGCTAACAGTATTGCGGTGCCTGGGCTTCGTTTTCCATTCACTGGGAGAGCAGTGTGAGCCCTGGGCTCCTGTGACCTGGGGAGCCTTGGGGGAAGCAGGGGAGGAACAGCGCTGGCCTCTCCCCCGAGGGCAGCCCGCTGCGGCCTCCTGACCAGGCTGGAGACTGCGGTTCAGGGTAGCATAGAAGGGAAAGGTGTTTCGTCCCACACTCCTGAGCCTTTTGAAATGTGAACTGTTCTCTTTTCTCCTTACTTCCCAGGGATGAAACCAAAGCCTTTGTTTATCCACACAGTCTGAATACTCTCTCTGGCCTTCACCGTCCCTGTAAATCCATTCCTTCCTCCTCTCCGGTTCCCTGCAACCCGTGCCCAGGCATCCCCTGCCATCTTTATTTCCTCTGGGGCTGGGCCCCTTGCTGGCTGGCCCACTCAAGGACCCATGTCAGTGAGTGAGCCTCTGATCCCCCTGCACAGTGGCTGCCCCTCCACCCCCAGCCGGGGTGGCGGAGCCGCAGACAGTGCCACTTAATGGCTGAGGGCCACAGCTGCACCCAGGGCCAGGTCACAAGTAGGGTTTTTGTCACCTTTTCATTGTGTCCCTAGAGCTGTCTGTGGATCGAGAGCTATATTGGAATTTGCAGATAGTAGCACAGTATGAATGAAAGGGAATTAAATAATGCCTACACTGGGGTATTAGTGAATGCAATGGAAACACGTGAAATGAAGTGGTCTAGTGGTTCACCCTAATCTGTATATACTAGAGGCCTGGTGCACAAAATTTGTGCACCCGGGAGGGTGGTCCCTCAGCCCAGCCTGCACCCTCTTGCAGTCCCGGAGCCCTCAGGGGATGTCCAACTGATGGCAGTCAGACATCCTTAGTGCTGCCACAGAGGTGGAGAGGCTCCTGCCACTGCCGCTGCGCTCACCAGCTATGAGCCCGGCTCAGGGCTTCTGGCTAAGCAGCGCTCTTCCTGTAGGAGCACACTGACCCAGGGGACAGCTCCTGCATTGAGTGTCTGCCCCCTGGTGGTGAGTGTGTGGCATAGTGACCGGTTGTCCCACCATTTAGTCAATTTGCATATTAACCTTTTATTATCCTATCTAATAAAAGAGAAACAATTACACCTTTTGCACTGCTCACGAGCTTTCTCGTGTTTCGCACGCCATCTGTTAAGAACCGCTCACGAGTTTTCTCGTTTTTCACGCGCCATCTGTTATGGACCTTAGATGTCAACACACTGTCTTGTTCACATTGAATGAAGCGATCTCATTGGGGGAAATTGGGAAGGCA
>NW_006293541.1:1708534-1723394 GCF_000327345.1 Myotis davidii
CGCAATAGGCCCTACCCTGAGCGTGACTGAGGGTGGCATTGCAACCTCCCAATCCACCCTGCTCTGTGCATGACAGGGGGCGGCGCCCCAACTCCCAATCGGCCCTGCTCTGAGCCCAACCAGGGGCTGCACCTAGGGATTGGGCCTGCCCTCTGCCACCCGGGAGCAGGCCTAAGCTAGCAGGGCGTTATCTCCTGAGGGGTCCCAAACTGCGAGAGGGCACAGGCCAGGCTGAGGGACCCCCCCTTCCCCCCGAGTGCACAAATTTTTGTGCACCGGGCCTCTAGTATAGGATAAAAGGCTAAGTGACCAACTGTCTGTCCGTCTGACCGTCCGACTGATTGGCCGGTACATATGACACAGACTGGCTATTTAAAAATAAACATTGACTCGCACATATGCAATACATATAAAGCTCTCACTGGTGCCAATCACGCATGTGTGTTTTGATGTCATTATTGATCATGAATTTGGTTGACACTTCTATTATAGAGAAAGGGAGATATTAAAGAATTTCTTCTAATTAATTTCCTTTCAATGTGTATGAATCTGTGCACCAGGCCACTAGTATTTATATAATTTTTATATGAGAACTGGTGACAAAATATGATCTATTACCTACCTATCTACATATACACACATACATACACACATACATACGTGTGTACACACATGCATACATGGATACACAGAACCACGAATATATGCACATATACACACATGCACACGCACATATACACATGTACACACATATGCCCACACACACACATTCCTGGGAAATACTGACCCTGACTTTAAGAGAAGGAAAAGACCGGAGGCTTTCTGGCATGGGACTCCAGAGGAGTCATTGGGATCAGAGCCCAGACACTTGGGTTTTTGCACTAACGGTGTTTGTGCATGGAGTGTTGGACACTAAAGGGCTGCCTTTGGGTGGGGGTGAGATGTCCCTGTGGACAGGGACTCACCTTTGCCTCCCTGCCCCCCACAGCACTCTGACTGAGCTGGAGGCAGTCGCTGTGAGCGGAGGTGGCCGCAACCTCCTGACAAGTGGCGGACACAGTCCCCTTCACCACCACACTGGCTTCTATAGCTCAAGCTCTTGCTCTTTCTTTCTTTCTTCCTTTCATTTTTTGTTAATCCTCACCAGAGGATATTTTTTCGTTGACTTTTTTTTTTTTAGCGAGAGAGTGGAAGGGAGAGAGAGACAGAGAGAGAAACATCGATGTGAGACACAACAATTGGTTGCCTCCTGCATGCGCCCCAACCAGGGCCAGGATGGAGCCTGCAATGGAGGTAAGTGCCCTAGACTGGAATCGAACCGGGGACCCCTCAGCCCACAGGCTGACACTTGGTCCACTGAGCCAAGCCGTCTAGGGGGGTCTGGTTGCTGTTGTTCACACCATCAGCCTCCTGCTCTCACACTGGCTCACTACTGCCTTCTCACCCCGCTGCCTCTTGCTGCCACCACATGTCCATTCCAGACCCTGAGGGGAGACCACAGTTGGCTGCTCCTAGCCATGGGGCGCATCCCCACAGGTCACATATCCATGACGGTCCACTCAGCTGAGGCCAGGGAGGGTTGGCCCCTTATGTTCTCACCAGGCCACCACGGCCCCTCCAAGCCCTGGCCACTCCACCTGCCCCAGATG
This sequence comes from Myotis davidii, assembly GCF_000327345.1. Taxonomy (NCBI): domain Eukaryota; kingdom Metazoa; phylum Chordata; class Mammalia; order Chiroptera; family Vespertilionidae; genus Myotis; species Myotis davidii. The sequence continues at coordinate 1,710,184 of NW_006293541.1, forward strand.
CTCCTGAGCGCCCCCTCGGGGCTTCCGACCCCCACCATGCTGACATCTCCACCGAGTCTGTCTCCTTCCTCTCATGTGTCCCCCTGGCAATCGCCTGCTATGCTGGCCCATCTCCTCCACCACAGGGAGGCTCCAGAGGAGCCGGGCCCTGGTCCTGTCCGCTGTTCCCTATATGCCAGGCCCATGGCAGACACAACCAATCTGTGTTAAACTGAGGGGAGGTGACTCCTGAAGAGCGAGTCTGTCACTGTCAGATGCCTGTGCTCATGAAGGGACAGCCACTTTCCTCAGAGCTGGTGCTGTCCCCTCGCCCTTGGCTTTAGCTGGAGGTTAGGAAATTACTCTGATTCTAGTCACTGCCATCCACCGAGGACAATACCCCAATGTGGGTGCTGTTCACCAGAGTTCCCCAACCCGGCACTGGTGACATTTGGGGCCCGATGAGTCTTTGTAGTGGGACCGTCCTGTGTAGCATTCCTGGCCACTATCCATGAGATACCATTAACAAACCCCTCTCCACCCGACGCTTGCCCCAGTTGTGACAATGTGACAGCAAAAATGCCTCCAGACTTTGTCAAATGTCCCCTGGGGCAAACTCATCACTGCCTCCCCATGTCAAAGTCTCCACTCCTCACCGTCTGCCTGCAGAGAGTCCTCATTCTCTCTATAGAACAGGAAGTTGAGCTCAGAGAGGTGAACTCACTTGCTCTAGATCACACAGCTTGTAAACCAAGGAGCAGGGAGTGAACCCATGCATCAGCCTCGCTGGAAGTCTCCAGAATGGCATCTACCTCCCTCCATCCCTATAGACAACACTTTCATTGGTTCTCAATGTCTGCAGGAACTGAGATTGGTCACATGCAGCCTGATTGTACCAATCCCAGATGGGAAGTTATGCTGGCTAGCCCAAGCCAACGTAGGTCAACCCAGGCTAACCTAAGTCCCTCCAATGCTGAGAGTGGCTCTGGCTCTGTGGGCAGAGATTAATGTGTGCGCAGAGGAGCACAGTGTCTGGTGAGTGGGGCTGGAGCTCGGTGCCTGCTCTGCACCTAGAACCTCCTTCTCACCTGTCAGAGCCTTTGAGGTTCTGAGTGAGTGGGGAGGGGCGCTGTATATCAACTTCCCCATCAGTGAGACCCTAATTCATCATTAGTTCTCAAGCAAGTGTTAACAGCCCCCAGACAAGGGTAGAGCAAGCTAGGCAGCTAAGGATGCTTGCCTTCTCAGGGACTGACCATGTATGTGCACAGCCTGAGTGAAAGGTCTGTCTCACATTTGCACCCTAGACACTTCCTGGGCCTCCCTCAGTTCTGGTCCTGATTCTTAGTCTCGCATTCTTGGCCCTTAGATTCATACTCATCTGAATTGCCCTGATATCTCCCATGCCCAACAAATCTTTTCCAGATATGTTCAGAGAAGGGTATGTAACTCCAAGGCAACCCTTCCAAGGATAAAGGCTCATCCTTCAAGAGAACTTCTCAAGGGAGGCTGAGCCTGGAGTGAGCAGTCAAAATCAGGATAACCCAAGTCAATGTAGGTCAGCCCAGGCTAACCTAAGTCAACTCAGTCCAATTCCGGTCAACTCAAGTCAACCCAGGCTAACCCTAATCAGCCCAGGTCAACCCAAGTCAACTCAGGCCAACCCAGGCTAACCCAAGTCAACCCAAGTCAACTCAGGCCAACCCAGGCTAACCCAAGTCAACCTAAGTCAACTCAGGTCAAAGTAGGCTAACCCAAGTCAACCTAAGTCAACTCAGGTCAACCCAAGCTAACCCAGATGAATGCAGGTCAACTCAGGCCAACTCAGGTTAACCCAGGTCAACCAAGGCTAACCCAGGTCAATCAAGGTTAACCGGTCAACCCAGACTAACCCAAGTCAACCTAAGTCAACTCAGGTCAATCCGGCTAACCCAAATGAACTCAGGCCAACTCAGGTTAACCCAGGTCAATGCAGGCTAACCCAAGTCAACCAAGGCTAATCCAAGTCAACCTAGGTCAACTGGGGTCAACCCAGGCCACACCCAGGCCAACTCAGGTCAGTTTATCTGACAGGGCTCAGCAACATTGCCATTGGGTGAATAGGCCCCTGAGTTCTAAAGACAGAGGGAGCTGAAGGTTGGGACCAATTCGATCCTATCTGAAGGTCTTTGAATGTTCATTAAAGGCACATCTTCTCCCAAATGTACCCGCCCATCAAAGGGTCTGACAGAGACCAGCCTTCAGTAGCTGCCAAAACATAGGTCCTGCCAGGCACGGTGCCCTCGTTCAATTGTATGACAGCAAGTTGTGCCTCAAAATCAGCTCGCTGCCAGCTACTGGACATGACTGAAGCACTGTTTTATCCCAATAATTGCAAGGCGTCCTGGCCTCTGACAAATAAGTGGGAAGCCTTCCACGTGTGGGCAGAGCTGGCATCTGGGTGGCCTTGCCCTCTTCCCACTTCTGTTCTCCCTAATTTGTGTTTGTGCGGAGCCGAGGGAGATCCAGCGACTGCTGCCTTGCTCCTCGCTTGAGGTGTTACATGATCGGATATGAGTTTGGGGTGAATTACTCAGGTTTTATATTTCGAGGAACAGGAAAAATGCCTGTGGAGAGCACCGAAATGTGTGTGAGTGTGTGTTTGCATGTTCTAAGAAAACACACATCCCCACTTCTGCTTCCTGTAAAGACTGTTCTGCAAATCTGTGCATGGCAAGCATGGAGCACTGCTTGCGGGAACCCTGCCTGCCGCGAGCTCGTGGAGAGGGACTTCCCACCTCTCTAAGCATCATTTGAAAGTGGCAGTGATGGTGAGAACCAAACCACCCCCTGAGCTGTGGGGTGAGTATTTACAAAGTGCACAGGAATGACCCGTGTGCTGCCAGGTCGGACAGAACAATTCCCCGCTCATTCAGCCATGGACAGGTACCGACTAGGGTGCTGTCTGCGAAACAGGTTTGCAAGAATACACAAGACCAACGAGGGTCCCAAACCTCATGAAAGTCGCCAGTGACAGCAGCCCAACGCTGGAGCACCCTTATAACGCCTGCTGCAAACTCAGGAAGTCGTGTTGGGGTGACTTCCTCATGAGCAGTGGAGACACCAACCTGCCCCATTCTCACCTCTAATAAATTGGGAGGTTCTCCCACTGATACTGTGTCTCAGTTTCCTCACCAGCAAATAAGGGGTGGCCTCCTGATTTTACAGCAGCCTCTTTGGTGACCAGACTGGGCCTAAAAAACTCTCAAAAGCACCATCATGGAGGGACATGATTTTGTTTCACACCCTCCCTTCCTCCTGGGTTGATTTACTGGCTAACCACCTGAGCCAGGCAGTGACTTCCTTCCTGTTCAGATAACCCACAGGGTCTGCTCAATCGGCCACCCACGCAACTGTCGGGAACCTCCCTCACCTGCAGACCCACCTCTGGGCTCTGAGCTGAGCTGGCTTCAGGGTTGTGTTGTCACTACACCTCCTCCTCCTCATATTATTAATTTCATTTATAGCAGAGCCAATAACTCAGACATTCAAGGCAGTTTGTCACGCATACCTTCAAATAGATTGAAAGTCTACTGAAGCATGCTGGGTAAACACACTCCCGTGTCTGCTTGTCTCCTGGACCCCGGCCAACTTCTTTAGATTTGGAATATATATATATATAAATTGATTTCAGAGAGGAAGGGTGAGGGAGAGAGAGATAGAAACATCAATGATGAGAGAGAATCATTGATCGGCTGCCTCCTGCATGCCCCACACTGGGGATCGAGCTCACAACCCGGGCCTGTGCCCTGACCTGGAATCGAACCTCCTGGTTCATAGGTCAATGCGCAACCACAGAGCCACACCAGCTGGGCTGGGGCCATACTTTTGATAATGCATATGAATTTATGCCTCAGAGGCAACCTCACCACCCCCACCCCCAACACCTGCACCCCGGAATTCCATTTTGTTCCAATTTTACTGCCCCACCTACTGTGTTGGAGCTGCACCCTTGAAGGTGAAATGTCGCCACCGTCATTCTCGTTTGGATTTAGAAGCGTTGCCTCCATGCACTCTGGCTCCTGCGGGTTCCTGCTTAGTGACCTGCGCAGAGAGCGCTTTACTGGTACACTCTGTGCAGGTGGGCAAACGGACTAGGGCTCCCTGGGGAAAGTGCAGGGACAGAGGTCCACCCTGCCCACGTGGCCCCCCGGGTGGGCTGGAGTCAGAAGGGTCCTTGGTGCAGCCAGTTGGAATAATTAAAGTGGTTCTAGCCAGAGATGCAAGCTGCTCGCTTAGAGCAAACCTTTCATTTTTCTTTCAAGGCTGCATCTAAAAATAGTAATCTGGAAAGACTGGCATGTACACTCACAGATGATCCCCGGTCAAGGTAAGGGCGGTGAGAGAAGACCCAGCCAGGCCTGAGGGTGAGGCTCAGCCTCCTTGTTCCATGGGTGCCATGGTATCTATCTGCCTTCCCAGCATCCACCCACCCTTCTGGTAACACACAAACCCTGGGTTTTCACTGGGGATCCTTCTGCATCAGAGGCTCAGATGGATGGACTACACCCTGGCCTCCAACATGGTCATGTGACCCAGATCTGACTAATCAGAGCAGTGAATCACCCTGGACCAGTGATAGTTAAGAGGGATAGTTGGTCCCGGGAGGCTCAGTTCAGCATTTTGCCGAGATGATTGAGTTGGTGAGCTCTCCTGCTGCAGGGTCACTGAAAAGGTAGGGTACAAATGGCAGGTGGCTAGTGGCCATCTTGCTACTAGAAAGAGAAAACCTTGTTCAGAATGAAGCTAAGATTTGCAGCATGTGCAGCATAGAGGGGCACAAAGCCCAGAGGTCAAAGAGAAATCTCTTGAGCACCTGGATCCAGCCATACCTGAAGCTAACATGTCTTGGCTCTTGGGTTACCTGAGTCAATATATATTCTTTAAAAAAAACATAAGCCAGTATGAGTGGTGATTCACTCTCTTCTGACTGAAAAAAAAAATCCTGATAATACAACTGAGAACCCAAATACCAACAGTAGGATTCTCCTTCACCTTCTTGCAATTGTTAAGCTTTCCTTGCAACCCTGAGTGTAGTGGTGGTCTTTGGATTCTTTCAGAGCTATCGTTTGTGAAAATCCATCCATCAAGTTGTGCGAGTGCAAAAGGATCCGAATGTGTGCAGGAAATGGATCATTTTAAAATGAAAGGGGAAACATTTTCCCATGGTCCTTCTTTGCAACTGTGTGTTATCCACTCCTCCCAGAACTTTCAGCCCCACCCCACCCCAACTCACTTTCCTGCTCTGGAGGCAATAGCCTGCAATGGTCCTTCTTCCCAGCTCGGCCAACCCCTGCCCTTGGGTTCAGAGAACAAGGTAGATGACTGAGCCCTTTGCCCAGCTGGCTGCCGCTGACGGCCCTCTCCCGTGGCCCTGAGTAAAACATGTGAACACACTTGACTCAAGTTGAACTATCAACTTCACAATTTTACAATGGCATTTTGAACACTGCAGGAAAATCTATGTAAATGAATATGCGCAATTATGTGGAAGGCTATGCAAGCATGTGCCCTGGATGTGGCAGGGCTGCCGCGGAATTGCATAGCCTGGGTGACCTGGGCCCTTTGTTCCAGGAAAACAGCTGCAGCTCAGACAACACTTGGGTTCTGGTCACAATGAAAAGCTCAGCCTGGGCGGAGGCCTCGGTCTCCCCTGGACCAGGAGCGTTCCTCAGTTCAGTGACACTGAGGCACAACGCCCAATGGCAGTGGCTGGTTTGAAACCCAGGACTTGGCTTTTGATTTTACAGAAATGCAGGTAAAACGTACTGACTGCCCTCCACCAAACACTGTACTTTTAGTAACTTTTTTGCAGAAACTGTTGCTGTGGTTTCAAAAGACACAGGGCCAGTGTCTCCTGCTCCTGGGGAGGAGGCCCCTCTCACAATCCACGTGGGTGTCCAGGGTTCTCTGCTCTCAGCTGGGTTCCCTGAACGCGGGGCCTGCGACAGGGACGTGGGTGCAGTGTGTTGAAAGATGATCTGAAGCGACTTCTGTACGTGGATTTTCTTATTCTGCAATTTTACAGAGTTCCTTTGTTGAGTGTAATAGGGTTATTTTATGGAGTCTAGGGTCCCCTACATATCAGACCATGTTCTTTACACACAGAGATAGCTTACTCCTGCCTCTCCAGTTTCGATGCCTCTTGTCTCTTTTCTTGCCCAATTGCTCCGGCCGGGACTTCTAGGACTGTAACAAGTGGAAGTGGTGAGAGTGGGCAGCCTTGCCTTGCTCTGATCTTAAAGGAGAAGCTTCTAGACTTTCACCAATGAGCAAGCTGTTCGCTGAGGGTCTGTCACCTATGGCCCTTGTTATGTTGACATAGTGTCTTCCTTTTATGTGTTTGTTGAGAGCTTTTATAATGAAAAGGTCTTCAATTTTATAAACCCATTGAGACAATCATATGAATTATTTTAAAAATTCTCACCCAAGTATTTTTCTATTGATTCCAGAGAGAGAGGTAGAGGGAGAAAGAGAGAGAGAGAGAGAGAGAGAGAGATCAACTAGCTGCCTCTTGTAAATGCCCTGACTGGGGATGGAACCACAACCTAGATAGGATCAAACCAACCTGAAACCTTTTGGTACACAGAATGATGCTCCAACCAACTGGGCCGATCATGTGATCTCTGCCCTTCCTGCTGTAATGGGTGAGTCACACTGACTGATGTTCATCTGCTAAGCATCCTTGCATCCCAGGGATTAATCCCACTGCCCCACGGTGTGTGATCCTTCTAATGTGCTGTTGTGCTCATTTTTGCAGTGTTTTCTTGGGGATTTTTGCATCAATGTTCATCAAGGATACTGCCTTATGGTAACAGAGAAGGCTTTTGTTTGTGGTGTCTTTTTCTGGCTTTGGTATCAGGGTAATGCTGGCTTATTTGGAAGTGTTCTGTCCTCTTCAATTTTTTGGAAGAGTTTGAGAAGGATTAGCATTAATTCTTCTTTAAAAGTTTGGTAGAATTTCCAATGAAACCACCTGGTCTTGGGCTTTTCTTGTTGGGAGGTTTTGATTGCTGACATAATCTCCTTAATTATTGGTCTGTTCATAGTTTCTATTTCTTCCTGCCTCATCTTGATAAATTGTATGTTTCTAGAAATTCACCCATTTTTCTAGGTTGTGCAGTTTGTTGGTACAATATCGTTCATAGTAATCTCTCAGGAACCTTTTTATTTCTGTGGAATCAATTGCAATGTCTCCCTCTTCATTTCTGATTTAATTTATTTGAGTCATCTCTCCTTTTTTCTTATGTTTTTCTTAGTTAGTCTGGCTAAAGTTTTGTCAATTTTGTTTATCTTTCCCAAAATCAACTCTTAGTTTTGTTGTTTTTTTTCTTTTTTTAATCCTTTATTTTATTTATTTCTTCTCTATTTTTTATTCTCTCCTTCCTTCTGCTAATGTTGGTTTTGGTTTGCTCTATTTCTTATAGCTCTAGAGGTGTTTATTTGAGATCTGCTTTTTTTAATGTGGGCATTTATAGCTATGAATTTCCTTCTAAATATTGCTTTTGCTGCGTCTCAAGTTTTGTTGTTTGTGTTTTATTTTCATTTGTCTCAAGGCATTCTCTAAGATCTCTTTGATTTCTTCCTTGACCCATTGGTTGTTAAAGAGTGTGTTTTCAAGGTTCGACATATTTGTGAATGTCTCAGTATTCCTTCTTCCATTTGTTTCTCATTTCATTCAACTGTGATTGGAAAAGATACTTGATATGATATCAATCACCTTAAGTTCGTTAAAACATTTTTTGAGACTCAATATGTGATCTGTGTTGGAGGATGTTCATTGTTTGCTGGAGAGACTGGTTGTTCACCCTCATGTTCACTGCAGCACTATTACAGCAGTCAAGGTGGGGATAACCGAAATGGCCACTGACAGGTGAGCAGATGAAGAAAATGTGGTACCACCAGTCAGTGTATGTGGCCCAGTGGTTGAGCATCGGCCCACGAACCAAGAGGTCACCTGATCAATTCCTGGTCAGGGCACATGCCTGGGTTGTGGGCTCGATCCCCAATAGGGGCATGTAGGAGACAGCCAGTCTATGTTTCTCTCTCATCAATGTTTCTGTCTCTCTATCCCGCTCCCTCTCTCTCTAAAATCAATAAAAACATTTTTAAAATTTCATTGTGACCAGCAAGGTAAGGGCGGTGAGGGAAGACCACAGCCAGGCCTGAGGGTGAGGCTCAGCCTCCTTGTTTCATGGGTGCCACGGTATCTGCCTTCCCAGCACCTACCCACCCTTCTGGTAACACACAGGCCCTAGGTTTTCACAGGGGGTCCTTCTGCATCGGAGGCTCAGATGGATGGACTCCACCCTGGCCTCCAGCATGGTCATGTGACCCATGCTTTAAAAAGACAATGTGGAGGATACACACAATGGGCTATTACGTAGCCCATAGAAAGAAGGAAGCCCTCACATATGCAGCAGCACAGGTGCACCTGGAGGACCGGAGCCTCAGGGAAAGAAGCCAGACAAAAGGACAAATACTAAACAATCCCACTTCCGTGAGGAACCTAACGCAGGCAGACTCGGGGAATGGAGGGTGGCTGCGGGAGCTGACCAGGGCTCCTGGGGGCGGGGGACGGGAAATTGCCGTCAAGGGTAGAAAGTTGGGACAAATTCTAGCGCTCAGCTGCACAATATTGCACCGGCTTTAGTGGCGCTGCACTGCGCAGCTTAAATTTCGTGAAGAGGGTAGATCTCATGGTCACTGTTCTCACTACAAATAAAAAAATTAATGAATGTGCATTCATAAAGCAATAAAGACGACCCAGGAGCAGGGAGCCAGGGAAGGGGGAGGTGCGTCATGGAGCTGGTTCTGGGGCTCCTGCTCCCGGACTGGTTAGAACACGCTCAGAGGGTCATCTACAGGATGCACTTCTTCCATACAACCCACGCGCTCTGGCCTTGCTTTATAGGTTCTGCATGTGCAACTGGACCATCAGAGAGCAGAGCTCCCAGAGGCCACCCCCCAGTGCAGCTGTCACTCAGCAGAGACTGGGGCACAGCATCAACGTGTCTGCCCTCAATGTCGGGGAACAGGGAGTGTTAGAATGCCTGGCTTGGTTCCCCCACTAACCATCCCCTCCCCCAGTGCATTTTCCTCTTGGGGAGCTGTATCTATGCGAGGAGCAAGACCAGGCGGCACATTTCCAATACCCCCCCACCCCCGGGGATCACTGCGGACCTAACCCACGTTCGGCCAGCCTACCTCCTGGGAAGCTCTGCTCTCCCCCAGCTGCTCCTGTGCAGGAGGAGACACCGGGCAGAGAGCTGAGGAGGGACATTAATGAGCTTAGTCTCTTGAAATGCATCGTTTCACTCCTATTTTTGTGTCTTCTCCCCTCCCCCTCACACACCTCCTTCTGGGGCGGGGAAATATGAGATGAGATTGGAGATTCCTGTCTTGCTTTCCCCTGGAAATAAAAGCTTGTGCAGAATAATGCGTTCCATATGTGAAGGGAAGGCAGGGCAGGGCCTCCGGAGAGCAGCTGCTCCCCTGCATCTGCAGGAGACCAGCGGGCCTCACTGGGGACCTCTGACCTCCAGGTCCCAATGCTGTGTTTGGTGGAAGTAAGTAGATGTGGGGCCAGGTCAGCTGCCTCCCTGCGGGAGAGCACACCCCTCCTCCACCCCACCAGCTGCCAGGACAGGGGCTCCCAGCACGAGACAGTGAGCATGGGCTCCTTCTTGCACCGGAGCGTTTGTAGCAGCGGAAGCAGGCTTTCGGACGACGGGCGTGGCCTGAGTCCACCGACCTTTCAAGCCGGGCAGATCACCCATAGCTCAGTGTTTTAATCATCCACCTTGTCCTGGCTGGTTTGGCTCAGTGGCTAGAGCGTTGCTCTGAGGACTGAAGGGTCCCAGGTTCGATTCCAGTCAAGGGCATGTACCTTGGTTTCAGGCTCGATCCCTGGCCCCCGTCAGGGTACATGCAGGAGGCAATCAATTGGTGTGTTTCTGTCACATCGATGTCTCTCTCGCCCTCCCTCCCACCCTCTCTAAAAATCAATGGAAAAATATATTAACAAGAAACAAAAAAAAAATAAAACATCCACCTCTGGTCCTACCTCCCTGCTTTGGGATTCAGCCGGACTCAGCTGCCAGATTCTTTGATCCAAGGGACATGGATAGAGCTCACTCTGCTGCTTGCTGGGCACGGGCTGGGCTGGGATCCTGCAGGCTTCGCTTACGGGGTACAGAGCGAGACAGCCTTAACCCTGCCCGGGCCTCTTGCGGGCCTCTTGCACAGCAGCCTCCTTGCCGGCCTCCTCCCTGGCAGCACAGGTCCCGAGCACATGCTCCCAGAAGCCCCGGGAGCTGCACAGCTTCCTCCCTGGTCTCCGGGGACTCAAAGGTCAGTCTGGGCCAAGCTCATCAGGAGGACCAACCTGGACCCAACAGAGGGGAGGCCAGCTCCACCTCCCAATGGGAAGATGAGCCAAGAGCCCATGAGCCCCCCTCCCCTCCATCACACCCCTCCCTCCCCCTCCCCACCACACCCCTCCCCCTCCACCAGGGGCAGAGTGCCTCTTCCAGGTCCTGTTTCTTCCTGAACAAAGGGCAGCAGGGGCGCTGCTGCAGAAGGGGCACAGTCGGCCCCCCAACGGGGCCCAGGGAAGCTTGTCTCTTCTTGCTTCCGTCTGGAGCAGAAGCTCCTGACCCGTTAGCTGGAGCTGCCGCCAGCCAAGCCGCCCTCTCCCGCGGCCTCCCTCCCGGAATGTTCTCCGGGCCTCTGAACACAAACACATCTCTCCAGTATGAGAAGTGGGCTCCCGCTGGACGGCTGTGGGCGGCCGGGGGGTGGCCGGGGGGCAGCTGTGGGTCTCCACAAAGACCACCTAAGAGCAATGCGTAGTGTTGAGACTGCGCCTTCCCAGCAATCACTGCTCAACAGAAGCGAGAACAGTCACCATCGTCACTGAAATCCAAGGAGAGGAGACCACCTGTACAGGAGGAGGGCTTCGCCCTGCCAGTTCCCGTCTCAGGTACCGAAATGGGAGAGAGTGAGGGCCACTTTGTGAATCGGCATCTACATCTCAGAAGACAATGGTGTCGCCCAGACAGTGTTGAGCATCGACCTATGAAACAAGAGGTCATGGGTTCGATTCCCTGTTGGGGCACATGCCCGGGTTGCGGTCTCCATCCCCAGCAGGAGGCATGCAGGAGGCATTGATGTTTCTCTCTCATCAGTGTTTCTATCTCTTATCCCTCTCACTTCCTCTTTCTCTAAAGATCAATAAAAATATATTTTAACAAAAAGAAGGCAATGGTGTCACAGCAAGCTGGAGGGCAGCTGGCTCACTCTGGGGCGGGGGAGGGGGCGCTTGCCATGGAGGTGACAGGGAGGAGAGGGAGCTGTCCTGAGCCGCACCTCCATCCTGCCCCATCCCAAGTTCAAAGGCTGGGGTGGTAACCCACCCACCGATGAGGGGGAGGTACGTGCTCTGCAGTGGGACCCTAGGACCAGGTAAGTCAGGAAAGCAGCCATTGGCTTACCTGCCACTCACAGAGGGGAAGGTGGGAAGAAGTGCGTTCAGTCTCCACTATTAAAAACCCAGGGGGACTTGAAGCAACATGTCCTCAAATAGGTGCGTGGACCAATACCTTGTGGTGCATGCAGACAGGGGAGTATTATTCGGGCGTAAAAAGACACGGGGGGCCTATAAGTGAAAGAGCCAATCTGAACAGGCTACATACTGTGCGATTGCGACCTTAGAACATCCCGGAAAAGACAAAAGCATTGAGGCAGTAAAAGGCCGGTGGTGCAGGGGCTGGGGTGGGGGAGAGGGACGAATGGGTGGGGCCCCGGGACTTTCCGGGCAGTGGAGTGTCCTACATGGCACTGTCACGGTGGGTGCCCCATCAAAGCACGTGGCGCAGAGCGGCCCTGATGTGCCCTGGGCTTTGGTTAGGCCTGTGCCTCCACTGGCTTGTCGATGCCGCTGAGTTCATGATGGGAGCTGGGCAGGTGCTGGCGGGAAGGGTAGGTATGCTCTCCATACTTTCCTGCTCCAAAACAGAAAGTTTATTCATTTTAAAGTGGGAAAACCACCAGGGTGTCTGCTGGAGATGCGGTGGACTTTGGATGAAAGCTGAGGGCAGCCTGAGCCCTGGCGGCGCCATAGCCGAGGTCCCCAAATGCAGGTGTCCTGGGAAGACGAGGACACGTGTTTCCAGCCCAGAGCGAGGGCATTTCTCACCTGTAAATGTAGGCTGGTGCTGTACAAACCCCCTCGGTAACAGGATGAGTACATACCAGGTGTGGGCGTGCCAGGCCCTGCTGCTAAGCATGCGGGGCTGGGCTCCAATTCCCTCACCCGGTGTCTGTGTTCAGGTCAGACCTCCCTCTGGACTGTGAGCTCGATGGGGACACGGGCAGCGTCTGCTGTCCCAGCTGCCTCCCTGGAACAGAAGGCAGCGCCTGAGCATTGTGGTGCCTGATGAATCAACAAATTCAGAGGGTCCAGCAGGGACCCGAGAAGTAGGCCTGCCTGGGCGCAACTTTCCTGGCCTCCGCTGTCTCATCCATGCAGCCCAGGCGTGCCCAGCACAGACTGGCTGGTGGGTCAAACAGATCTTCCTCATGTTCGGTGAGGAGGTGGGCACCTGTGGTCCTGGGGACACTCCGAGTGTCTGTAAAACATCCAAGCTCCCGGTTAGCCCCCCAGTTTCCAGCAGAAACCACTGCCTGTCTCCTAGCTCTGGAGCTGAGGTGCCTCTGCTGGGCAGGACCCTGGGTTGTCAGCAGACGAATGGAGGGGCTGCTCCTTAAGGACGGGCTCGTGTCTCTGGCCACCACACTTGGCAGAGTGCTCTGCTGGGCCTTCAGGCCACCCTCAGCGCTGGGACGTGTGTTCTGGGGGAGGCGATCAGCAATGAACCCTGAAAGTTCAAGAACAAACCAGGTTAAATAGGACTGGACAGCATCCAGGCAGGGAGGCCTCCCTGGGGACAGAGCTGAGGCCAGCAGGAAGCCTCATGTTCCCAGCAGGAGTCTTATTGTAAAGTCCATTTCCACTTTCTTTGCAGCTTCCAGGCCTCTCTGGTGTTTTATGGCCGCTCTCAGTTTACTCATCCTCTCAGCATCTCCCCTGTTGTCCCCCTCCCTCTAAATCTAATATTATCTACTCTGCTGTTTAATTGGCTTCCTCTCCGCAGACATTTGTTTTATCATCCTCCCCCCCACCCCCCACC
>NW_006293541.1:1723461-1726606 GCF_000327345.1 Myotis davidii
TGGCCGGTCCTCATTCTGCTGCCCCAGGGCCGTGCAGGGAGGCAGGTGAGCTTGGTGAGCAGGCCCTCCGTCCCCAGTGTCAGCCCCCTTTGTGGTGAGGGAGCTACATCCCTGTGCTGCCTGCTCTCTGCCTGTCTGTCTGTGTGTGTGTGTGTGTGTCTCTGTATCTCTGAGTCTCTCTATGTCTCTGTCTCTGTATCTCTCTGTCTCTCTCTTGCTTTCTCCTCTAAGAGGATGCTTATCTGTTCTGTGTCCTCAGTACCTTGAATATCTTCATTTTCACACAGAAGTTCTTTTATTCTAGGAACACACCTTTTGCTACATCTCCCTGCTTTCTTTACAAAACAGTTTTTGTTTAACATTGAAGTGTCTACAAAAATAATGAGAAACGGGGAAAAACAAATCAACATCCAATGAAAAGGCAGGGAAACGCAGGCCTGATGGGAGCACTCAATTTGCTTCCAAAGATGAACCCCTTCCCAGTTCACCTTAACAGGTGGGAGGAGGAGAGAAGTCCTACCAGCGTAGCGAACTCGTGAACATCTGTGGTCCAATCATGTCAAGGTCAATAGTTTGCAGGTGCCGAGGGGAAGAGAAGCTCCCCTCCAGATGTGTTTTCTAATCACCCTGAGAAACAAGGGCACCCTTCTCCCCTTCTCCAGGGTTCTCCACCCTAGCGGTGGGCGGCAGCTCCTCCTCCAGGTGCTGGGTGGGGTTGTGGGGTCCTAAGGGCAGCGTCTCAGTGTCTCTCCACCTGCCCAGGGCTGACTCCCAGGCTCCCCCGAGGACAGGGTCAGTGGGTGCAGGGCAGGGCCCATGAAGCACATTGGACCAGGCCCCCGGGAGCTGCCTGCTCCCTGTGGCATAGGCCAGTGGTCCCCAACACCCGTCTGCATGAACACCAGCCCCAGGGCTTGTAAAGGACCAGGGTCCAGGCCCCACTCCCTGGAGCTCCAGGTCAGCAGGTCTCGGGAAGCCTGGAATCTGTGTTTTAGGGCCTCTCGAGGGTTTTGAAGCAGGTGACCCCAGGACTCAGGTGAGGACACAGGTCAGTAGCACGCAGACTCCAACAGGGTGGGTCTGTGGCGTGGCCTGCGGTTGCTTCTGCATTTTCAACAAGCTCCTGGGAGTGCACGCTGCTGGTCTGGGCCCCCTTGGTGAGGCCAGGCTGCAGACCGTCCTTCGTAACCCACTGCCCAGTTCCCTCCTCTCTGAAACCCCTCATGGCCTTGAGGAAGCAAATCTGAGAAGCGGATGCTCTCTGCGGGGCTCCCCGCAGTCACTGAGCGCCTCGGGCTCCTGTTCTTAAGAGGCCCGCTCCCACACAGGGTCTGCCGTGTAAGCGGGCTCCCTCCGTCGTGGCGCTGGGAGATGCTCCCTGCCAGGGCCTGGGGCCTGGGTGAGGAAGCCCACATAGCAGCGGCGGCCAGCCGCCTTTCCGGGCCTTCCGCACCCCGTTATCTGTGATGGGGATGATAACAGCGCTCATGCAGGGAGTGAGGGCAGCTCTGTGTGCTAATACACACAAGTGCCTGCATCTGGGCCTGGCTCAAGGCTGGATGGTGAAGGGGTGTCCATACCCTTCCTGGAAGTCCCAGTGCCCTTCGTCCAACCAAAGTGCTCAGACACGCAGTGGCAAGAGACGGGGTTCAACAGGGATGTTTCATCCTGTGCATGGGCCTCAGGACCCCACCCAACACCTCTTTCCTTCTTTCTTTTTTCAAGTTGGCATACATGTGTGCACTGGGTCACAGAGGCTGGTAGAGCAAGTGCGGGGCCCCGGCCGCTCCCCTGAGGAGCAGCCTGCATCACACTGGGCCTCTGAAGACAGAGGCAGGTCCCAGAGATAGCAGTTCAGGAGCCTGGCCAGGCGAGCACTCCACAGAAAGGCAGGACCCCGGATAAGTCAGAGATGCCAGCCCAAGGCTCAGAATGGACCTTCCCCATGGGATCCAGGAAGGGTGCGCCATGAACCCTCCCTGGGGATGCAGGACCCTGTGTGAGTCTGACGTGAAAAGCCTGGCACATTCAGCCCTATAAGTGGGGAACCCTGCTTTCTTCCACCACATGCAGGGAACGGAGCAGGTTTGGGGTGACGCGAGGCAGGCTTGATGCACCGTTTACTAGTCACGGTTACAGGATGAGAAACCCTACATCACCTCCTCCTCTCTTACCCTGCCTTTTTCAGTTTCCTAAAATCTGATTTCCTGAAGATGAGCACACGCCTGCCTAACCAGAGGCCTCCTGCTCAGGTGTGTGGGCTCGGGGGGGGGAGGCCGGGGGCTGTTCTGCTCTCTTGTCTAAGTTGACTCTGACCTTGGAACTCAAAAGGTCCACTCAATCTTCTTCCCCTCCTTGACAGCACATTTCTTAAGCCAAAAGCAACGTATCTTGGACATAGAGCTCCCCCAAACCAAGACAAAGACATTTAAAGATATCTGAGCAAACAAAGCACTTTTCTTTAAATCTCCAAGCCAAGGGGAACAGGCAGAAGCACCCCTTCCTCTCCAGGCCGTGCTGTTTTCACTTGATGATCCCTAAAGAAGTGTCTCCCCAGCTCAGGAATCACCCGAGGGCCTGCCTGTACCTGCGACAGCTTTTCTGCCTGCGGGGAATCTCCCCCTTTCCTTCCCTTGCCTCTCCTTTCCAGAGGTTTCTCATTTCTTTCTTGGCTTCTCAGGCCTAGTAGCGCGCTGATGCACCAATAGGATTTGGTCCCTTCCCCAAGGCCTTGGCCTGCCGGGCCCAGACTTGTACCTTCCAGAGCCATGGGCTGGAACCCAGCCTCGGTCCTCTCTTTAGCTAATGCAGGTGCATGGCCGGGAGGGCGGCCTGGGTCTGGGAGTTAGTGAGAGGACATCTGAAGCACAAAGGTCTGAATGGAGCCCCCAGCCGACAAGCTCACCCCCACCCACCCGCAGGAAGCTGGACTACAGCAGCAGGGGCTCCCCATCCAGAAGGGGTGTCCAGGGTTTGGGGGCGGGGACTTCTTCCATCCTCATGACTCCAAGTCCCCATCCCCCACCCCCACACACTTTTACTTGCACACATTGTGTCCAAAGCCCCTTTGGCCAACATGGGCTCCAGACATCCCCGCCCTTGGCCAGCGCTGGCAGAGAGGCGGGGTGAGGGCGCGGCGCGGGGG
>NW_006293541.1:1727505-1741135 GCF_000327345.1 Myotis davidii
CCAGCAGGCGGGTCCCCAGCCCGGCTTTGCGCCTGCTGGGGGCAGGGCTGGGGGGGGGTGGCTTTCGGGCTGCACAGAAGGCGACCCTGTGGGAGGCGGAGGAGCCGCGGGAGTTGCAGGAACCCCCTCTCGTGGCCGTTCGGCCTCGCTGCTCCTCCTGGGCTGCGCGGTGTAACCTCGGAAATAAACCAGCTCTGGGGGCCAGGCCGCCCTGAGGCTGCGGGCGCGGGTGCGCTCGGCACTCGCCGGGGGGCAGCTCCAAACTTTCCTGGGCATGTGCGCCTCCCAGGCCCCATCTCCTTGGAGCTTCGTGCTGGAGGACCCAACCACGGTGCCCCGCTTTCCCGAGGAATGACCCCACGCCCCTCCCTGCCTGCCTGTTTCTGGGCGTGGGGCGCCCGCGCCCCGCGGTGGGTGCCGAGGCATGTTCTGCTCCGCAGCCCTGGAAAGCACGACTGTAGGTGCCGGGTGCGCCCCTGCAGCAGGAGCTGGTGTGGCAGGTGGTGGCAGTGGACTGGCTTCGCTCTGGCTCTGGCTGTTTCTCCCTCCATCGCCAGTCCCATGGCTGAACTGTAGCTCCCCTCCCAGGCTGGGAGGGGCCATCCCGCCTGCCTCTGCTCCCTGTCCCACTCCAGACCCCTCCGGTGGGGCAGGAGAGCAGGGGCGCTCTGAGAACAGGACACCTGTCCTGTCAGTCAGGGCAGCTCTCCCTGCCTGGCTGGAGATGGGGGCTCTGGAGGTGGACAAGGTCCAAGGAAGTAGGAGGAAGCGGAGAGGACCCCAGCCTCCTGGCAGCTCCCTCTGAGCCAGCACTGGAGAACCACCTTCCTGGTTCTGCCCCAGCCCCTCCCTGGTGACTGCAGAGAGGAGACAGCGTGCTGGTCCAGCTCACAGGGCCATTGGCCTGAAGGGTGAAGTGGCTGGACTGGGCCTGATCCCTGGCCTCCCCTCCTCTCTGTGGTCATTGGCTACCTCCTGGCTCCCCCGCCTGCTGTCTTCTGACGCCCTCACACTTGCATCCCTGTCATGTGCCAGTGAGGCCCAGACCGGCGCCCCTCCCCTGGGTCTGGTGGGAGCTGAGACCTTGAACAGCAGGCTCTGGGGGAGTGGGGGGTGGGTTAGAGTTCTGAGGACTGACCTTTGCTCTAACCTCTCTCCCTCTCAGGCCCACAGTGGGGGTCTTACAGCCAGGGAGACCTGCAAGGCTGGATTCTCCGAAGCAGATTACACGGCATTAATCTCCCAGAATATTCTGGAAGGAGAGAAACTCCTCAAAGGTAGGGTGGGCGTGTGGGCGAGGAGGAATTGCTCATCTTTCTCTGGTTTGGGGAAAGTTTTGGATGTAAGAGGCCAGGCTGGTCTGGCTCTGAGCCACGCTCTTTGCAGAACGCTGGTTGTGAGGTCAACGAGGCGCGGCTCGGGCCACCTGAGAGGCGTTTGGATTCAGAAGCCCTGTCAGATCACAGGTGGATGATTCAGAAGCCCTGTCAGTTTTGAGCGGAGTGAATCATTTCCTGGACCACAAATTAGAAATCAGATGTAGCATCACCCAAGTAATATGCAGAGAGAGACTTCCCTACAAGTTTATTTACGTATGAAAGTCTGGATTCTTAAATTATCCTGGCTTTGAGATGCATGGTAAAGCTGATGATGTTGTTGGAAATGTGGTAAATGAGCCCACAGACCTTGTGCTCGCCAGTGTGGTATTCATTTTCCTGACTGTCCCACCGACAACACGTACATGCACAGGCAGGAGGGCGCACCGGGGACGTCCGTCTGGCCACTGCAGGATTCTGCCCACACTGGGATGGCAGGTCACACACGGCTTCAGAACTCAAAGGACGGTGGGTCCTTGTGCCTGTTGATCTGTTTGCCTTTGAGGACAAGCTTATTAGACTTGGGAGGGGAAATTGATCAGCTCTCCCTTCCCTGAGGTTCAACATGGCTACGCGTCTTCCCTCCCGGCCTCAGTTTCCCAGAAAGCACAGCTTTTAGCTGATTTAAAAGGGATGGAGGCAGTGAACTTTAGAGAACCCATCCAGGGTCGGTTTCACCACTCAAGACAAAACAGTGCCTCGTTCCGTGTCTGAGGGAGACTAGGGTTTTCCCGGGAGCACGGGCAGCCTCTGTGTGCGGGAGGGGAGTCTTCAGAGCCCGCCTTGGCGACAGAGCTTGTGGACTTGCAGGTTCCTGTTATGTGAATCGGGATTTTCATTTTACACGGAGTCCAGCTTTTCTTATTTGTTGTCTTCTGAGTTGGCTGCTCAGCAGGGGTGCGATGCTCCTGGCTCTGTCATTGATGACAAAAAAAGGTACGCACCCCTGTGGGGTTGGCCAGGAGGGGAGGGCATGCTTATGCATCGGCGCCTGTGGTCGGAGTCTCAGGAGCTGCTCTCTGTGGCACCTGCATGGTGAAGATTTAAAGCCGGAAAGGTCAGGCCGTCTTGCAGGTTTGTGGTTTACTGGGCAACCCTGGGCGCCTGCGGAGGAGGCCCAGACTGCTCTCGCTCTGCATACATGCTGGTGCTGCCTTCGCATGACCTGCAGCTGATGCCCCAGCCTCCCCACGTGTGGGGCTGTGCCTGATAGGATGCAGGCGTGTCAGTGTGACTGAGGAATTCCAGAAACACTGCCTCTGTTTGAGTGACGACAGTGCTACCTCTTATGGACGCGAATGGCAGATTCTCATCCTTTTTATGATAAAATGTGGCCTTTCATACAAGTCTCTCCTCCCTGTGTTGGTGGCCATGGCTCCTGGCCAGGGGGTTGGGGAAGCCTTGATTGCTGGCCACGAGTTGGCCTGTCCGGCGTGGACAGATGGTTTGCACCTAGTGCGGGACGAAGAGCCCCTCATTATAGGTGAACTTGGACCGGCTTCCGAGATTGGTGGACATGAGACTCGTTTTCTAAGCACTGAGACGAGGCCCAGCCCGACCCTGGTATGGAGAGTGGGTCCCGGGGGCCTTGGGTTCCTGCACCTCCCTCCCTGGGGGGCCAGAGTCCCGTTGTTCTCCCTGCACCTCGGGGGGTAACAGCCCCTCACGGCTCTCTTCCTCTGGCTCTTCTGAAGGTGAAGATCCCAGGTTCAGAGAGAGGTTGTAAATCTTAGGAGTCATTTTACACCTGAAGGCGAAAGCTGACATACACTCAAACCAGGCAGATAAAAAGTGCTCTATTTACGTAGGAAACTTCGCAAATGACAAGCCCACAGTATCCATGTGTCAGAAGTAAATATGAGGTGTGATATTTCTGCAGTTCTGGAAGGAGTCAGGTTGAGTAGGTGAGGACTATTTAAATGAGTTATTCCAATGAAGAGAGCTTAGCATCAACCTGATAGACAAAGCGTCGCAGACTGGCCGTTTATGAGCGCCATCCGCCCTGACACTGCTGGCCTTTCCCCACCGGAGTTAGCCCACCCACCGGCAGCCCGAACCCCAGCTTCGGGGGAGTGATGAGCTGCAAGGTAATTAACTTGTTGATGATAAATGGATGGGAGAAATGTCCTGGCATTTTGTTTTACGTCTAAATGAAAAGCATTTGCATTCTAAAAATTTCCTGCTAATTGGGCTTAAAATGGTTGCCCCATAGGGTGGCAAATACTATGGCATTGTAAACCCTTCGAGCAGCAGATCCGCCACGTTGGCAGCATACGGGGCGTTGGTTTAGCTGCCGCTCGCAGCGTTCCTCGGCCCCCTCCGAGTTCCTGCCCTCTCTGGGGCCCCCCTGTGAGTTGCTGCTTTGGGGATGACTCGCTGGTGGCAGGGATCGCTGGGCGCTGCATTGCCTAACTGGGATGGCAAGCCCTTTCCTGAGGCTGCAGTGGAACGTTCTCGTCTCTAAGCCGCAGCCTCGTCAGGGAAGTTGTGAGCCGGTGTCCGTTTCTCTGCCTTGTTAATAATTAACCGTCAGCCACCGAGGCTGAGCCGAGCCGTGACCTGCACTGCACCCTCTCTGGCGGGCAGAGTGCTGGGGAACCAGACCGACTCCTCTGGAAACCCCAAGGACTGGAGGTGCCAGGCGGCCTGTGGGAATGCAGGCACGTCAGACCCCTGGCTCCTGGAGGAGGGTGACAGGTGAGCAGAGGCAAGGTGAGCAGAGGCAGCCTGCCGGCACGGGAGGGCAGGGTCTGAGGAAAGCGGGTCCAGGGGCTTCGCTGCGGAAAGGCGAGCGGTTTCTGATGCCTTTGTTCCCTGCGACTGCCTCAGAACGCCTCCCTGCCCCCAGCAGACTAGGACCCTGGCATGGCCCCGCCAGCTCTCCGCCTCAGAGGATGGCAGGTCATCTGGTCAGTGACCTCACACAGAGACCATTGGGTTCGGGAGGGCAGCAGCCCTTCTGCTCTGGTTTACCGTTTGGATCATGCCGGAATGTTCTTGGCCAACAGGATAAAACCCAGTTGACAGGAGCTTAAGTAAATGAGGGTTCATTTTCTCACATACCAGTGAAAAGACTGGTGGCCGGGGGCTGGAGCAGCAGATCTGGGCACCTTCACGTGCCCAATATTTACTCTTAGCATTCTACCTCTTCCGTCTGTCACTTTCCCGCCTCATCATTGCAGACTGGCTGCTGTGGCTCCAGACGTTGCATTTGGTTTGGAGCAGGAAGAAGGAAGGACTGGAGGCGGCATCTGCGTCTCTTCCCTGCGTTAGGAAGGCCCTTGCTCAGAGCCCTTGCAGACCTCTCATTGGCTAGAACTAGATCACGTGCCACAGAGCTGCCAGGGCTGGTGCTGGGAAGCAGAGAATTGCGTTAGCGCTTTGGGCTTAGACCTATTGGGATCCATCACCAGGTCAAATTGGTTCTGTTTTAGGGAGGAGGGAGGAGGGACGGATGCTGAGAAGAGCATCAGTATCTCCCATTAGGCTTTCCAGGCTCCAGGACCCTACCTGCAGCGAGTGGACCAGCAGTGCTTGTTGAATGAATGGCTCATTTGCATAACAAGGCACACTCAGAGAGGGAGGGCTGAGGAGAGACCAGATGCAGGTGTTCAGAGTGGGTATCTAAGAACTGGCCACAGTGTAACAGGCTCCGCCAGGAGTGGCATTATCTGGTCTTTGTGAGCAGGTTGGAAATAGCCTCTTTGCCATGTGGTTTGAGTTGACCCACATTTGTCCAGACAGGTAACTTCCAGAGTGGAAGGCATCACTAGACCTGCAGGTAAGAGCCAGGCAAGGCTTATGGCACGCCCGACGCCCAGTGTCATGCCCGGCATGTGGGTGGTGGGTGTGCAATCAGCATTGTCAAGTGAAGTAATGAATGAGCCACAAAATGCTTCCACTGTGTGTTTCCGAGTTCCCTGTTACCTTGCAGAGGAGTGGGAGCTGCCATAAATGTTCAGAAAAATGGCACTAATGATAAACCAACCACAAATGATTTATCTAATGTGGTTAGAATTATTAGACACTGCATGTTGCCTGTCAGTATCCATTCTCTCCCTCTTCCCTACTCACAAAGCCTGGCCTGTACCTGTCCACTTGGCTCACACTGAGCCCTGGCGTAGAGGCTCCCCCTCTGGCTGACTCCCTTACACCAAGGCGGCACTGTGGCCCCTTTCTGGTCAGGAGATCTAATTAGGTTGTTCTATTAGAGGAGAACAGACGTGGCTGGCACTGCCTTTTGCCTCGACCTCCTCTTCCTGCCTGGAACACGGGTGTGATGTCTCGGGCAGAGCAGCCATCTTGTGACTCTGAGGACAGGGGCCTAGGAAGTGGGTCCCAGGTGGCACCTGGAACCACCACGGAACTGGATGCCCTTCCCCGGAGTGGTGAGGGAAACGGGTGAGACCGCAGCTGAGCTCCTCCCACGCAGCTGCTATCGTCCTGGTTTAGGGGAAACAGAGCTGTGCCCGCTAGCAAGTGCCTTTCCTTCCTTCCGCCAGCGCAGAGCCTGGCTTCATCCTCTGCCCGGAGCCTGGGTGTCCAGCTCCCTCTACTCATCCTCGTTCCCCGGGCTCAGGTCTGCACTGGCTCTAGCGGCCCCCACTCCTTTGAGAGTCAGTATCCATGTCCAGCATGCTGGGCCGCAGAGAGCCTGTCGACTATCCTGTGGCAGGACATTCGGGACTCATCCCACCATCAAGCGAAGGCCGCCGACCCGGCCCACCCATCAGAACACAGGCTCTCCACTGCGTCTCACTGCCTCTTTTGGAAGCCAGGAGATCACGTGGGGACTTTGGCCACACTGTCAACTGGTTCCAGGGAACCTTGGTCCCCACAAAGAAGCAGCGATGGGTGGAGGCCAGGACGCCCCTTGCTCTTGAAGCCAGAGGAATGCGTCTTCCTGAGGACCGAGACCTCCTGGCCCCCTCTGAGAAGGCAGGTCCACAGGCCTCGGGAGCCAGCATGCCCCAGGCCTGTCTGAGGCCGGTCTTGCCCTTGGGGACAGCCCTTCTCCACAACCTTTCCCTGTTGTGACGTTGCCCGGTCGCAGGTTTAGAGGTTCAGAAAGGGCAGTTTGTTTACTGAGAACACGGCTTCTACTGGAGGAAGGGGAAGGCTGGCCGGCCACGGCACACACAGAGGGGGTCCCGATAGACACGCGTAAACACAAGAAAGGCAGCCCCTGCCACCGAGGCTCTCGCCGTCCCCTGTATGTCACTGCTTCCTGCCGCCCTTGTGGACAGAGGCTGGGGCGTGGCCCCTGAGGGTGGCTCCCGAAAGCCATGGACAGGAGTCCCTGCACCCTCTGAGCTCTGCCCTCCATGCTGGCCGTCATCCGGTGAACCCTCACTGCAGAAGGCGGCACAACCAGTCAGTGGCATGAGAGTGACGGGCGTGGATGCCTTTCAGAACGTGCTTTAGTGGCACCTTAACATGAGGGCATGTGAGACAGCGATTATAAGGTAGTAACATTGAGTTCCGCCAGCCCACGCCAGCCCTCCGGCAGTGGGTCCTGGCATCCCCATGGAAGCCGTTCCAGGGAGGTAAGATCACTCCCATTGGATGGCCCATGTGTCCAGCCTGTCCGACACGGGTCCAGACCCGGTGCACCTTGCATCTGCAACCGGCCCTGGGGTTAGGAGAGCCGGACCCCGCGAAGCCAGAGCTGGTCAAATAGCTGAGAGGGGTTCTGCTGAGCAGCCAGTCGGCCCTGGAAGCCTGGCACACACGTGCGCTGAGCTGTTGCAGGCACGGGACGTCGTCATCGGGTACTGACCTGTGGCTTGGAGCGCTGGGGACACAGCAAGGCGTGTGTTCGGACCATGAGCAAGGCTGACAGCTCTGGTCTGAAGGAGGCTGCAGACCGGCCAAGGCCAGCTCCATGTGAGGCCCCCCTCTGTCTGCAGGCGGTCGGTTCTGCCTGGGTCTCGGGTCCTGGGGGGTTGCAGGGCCTGCGAGCTAGGTGCCTAGGTCTCTCTTTCTCTTTTTATTTCTTTTTCAGAATCCCCCCCCCCCCCAAGGATACTTTTTCATTTATTTTTAGAGAGAGAGGAAGGGGGTTGGGGGAGAGAGGCATTGGTCAGTTGCCTCCTGTAGGTGCCCCAACCAGGGATCAAACCTGCAACCAAGGCATGTGCCCTGACCAGGAATTGAACCCACAACATTTTGGTGCATGGGACGATGCTCCAACCAACTAAACCACCTGGCCAGGACTTCCTTCCTTCCTTCCTTCCTTCCTTCCTTCCTTCCTTCCTTCCTTCCTTCCTTTGTAGATGCCAGAACTAATTGCAACCTGAGAGTGGGTGAGCAAGCAGGAGGCATTCGTCTTTTCAAAGAATGTACCTATTCTGACTTTTTGAAGGGGTGATTTTACTTGGAGTGAATTCCATTGTGGAAAATGCCGGGAGCTGAGTTTCTCTCCGTCAAGGGTGATGAAGTTCTCCCAGCATGTTCTTGTAAAACCTTGTGGCCCTTGCTTGTTCTTTAATCCTACGAGCAGGGACCCTGGGCTGCTGGAAGCTGGGCTGGTGAGATCACTTGCTTTTTGTCAAAAGGCTCAGTATTTTGGTGACTTTTTGCCTGGGCTCTAGGCTGCCCTCTCCTGGTGGCCTCTAGTACTGTCTCAGGCTGGCTCCCTCCCCTCCCCTCCTTTAAACAAATAAACAAAAAAATAATAAAACAAAACAAACCTAACCTATTTCATTATTTTAGACCAGTGCGTGGTACCAAAGGCCATTTCCTGTCAACCTCCATCAGGGCAGGCTGCTGTGTTGTGAGGACTCCCTATGCTAAAGCGTGTCTTCATTGAATGCCTCCGAAAGCCATCAGAGAGCTCAGGGGCCTCACCTGGCTACCCAGGAGGCATGTAGTCCGTGCCACCGCCCACGCTGCCTCTCCCGGGAGGCGTTCGCTCAGATCATGGCTGTATGTGT
The DNA here is from genome assembly GCF_000327345.1 of Myotis davidii. NCBI lineage: Eukaryota > Metazoa > Chordata > Mammalia > Chiroptera > Vespertilionidae > Myotis > Myotis davidii. The sequence goes on from NW_006293541.1 coordinate 1,735,817, forward strand.
TTCTCGGTGTCGTGCCAAAGGCCACAGACTCTGGCTTCACTGACATGATTATTGCCTTGCTGTTCGGATGTTGGCAGTCCAGCTCAGGTCCCTGGGCTAACCTCGCAGCGGCACCAGGGAAGAAGCCCCCTCCTGGCCTTCCCAGCACCACTAGTAGCCCCGACTGCTCTCCTTGGCTGGCGGCCCGCCCTCCCTCTGCCGGGCCAGTGCGGCTCCTCTCCCTGTGCCTGGGTCCCAAGCTCCCATCCCTGTCTCTTGCTCGCCCTTCTGGCTCCTCGCCTGCTAAGGACGTGGACCCTCGTGACGGCACTGGGCACACCGGCATAACCCAGGATCGCCTCCCCTCAAGGTCTTTAATTGGCCGCCGTTTTGCTGCATCAGGCAACAAATTCACAGGTTCAGGGATTAGGACAGTGATGGCGAATCTTTTGAGCTCGGCGTGTCAGCATTTTGAAAAACCCTAACTTAACTCTGGTGCTGTGTCACATATAGAAATTTTTTGATCTTTACAACAATAGTAAAACAAAGATTTATATTTTGATATTTATTTTATATATTTAAATGCCATTTAACAAAGAAAAATCAACCAAAAAAATGAGTTCGTGTGTCAGAGGTGACAGAGGTTCACCATCACTGGATTGGGATGTGGCATCCTTGCGCCTCCCTCTTGCCGGTGGGAGGATGGGTCCTTCCAGCCACGAGCTGAGCACGAGCTGTGTCTGGGGCACTGCGCTCTGTCCCTCTCTCAGGTCCTGGGACCCATGCGGGTGTGCTTGCCCCCCCCCCCTTCCCGTGGAGGAAATGGAGGGGGGGCGACTGAGGAACCTGGTGGAGACACAGGACGGCCAGTCTGAATCCACTCCGAGCCCTCCTGTGCCCTGTCCTGCCTCTCTAGGCGCTCGGCCCGGCCGGGCCTGGAATCAGCTGTGTCTCTGGGGTCCTGAGCCCGGCTTCGCGCTGTGGAGACAGGGGTGAGCCCATGGGCTCTGTAGCAGCGGCTCTGATCCGGCTGCTTTTAACTTCGTCTTGTTTGGCTTTGCTGTTTCCCTGCGACTGTGTGTGGGGATTTAGGGGGATTAGGGTAAGCCTTCAGTGACAGATGATCTCCGCAGGCGGAGCGGCGCCAGCAGGGCGCCTCGTGGAGGACGGGGTTACCTGCTCCGCGGCTCCGGAGGGCGCTCTTGGCCCAGATCAGGTGCGGGTCCCTGAGGAACACGATGTAGTGCAGCTCCAGGCGCAGGGCAGGGAGGCCTGTGGACCCCAATCCATGCTGGAATGACCTTGCTCTTTGTCTCTGAGCAAGATGGAGGACCACTCGCCTTCCTGTGTTTGCGCCTCTGCCTTGGAGAAACGCCGGGTTTGGGTTTGCGTTGGTGTTCGCTGCCCAAGTGTAAGTCTGACCACCGTGGGGATGGACCCGCATGGAAAGCCGAGGGGCCTGCAGTGCGGGTTTGCTCCAGCAGGACCCAGGGAGAAGGCGGCTGACACGGCAGGAGCCCCGCTGGGAGCTGGGAGCACTCATGGGAGAGGGCCTGAATCGGGGTACCCTCCCTCTCTGGGCCTCAATTTCCTGATCTGCAAAGCAGAGGGGCGAGATGTCCAAATGTGGTCCAGGAACTGGAGGACGCTTGTTGAACCCAGCAAGCCCTAGGGTCCCCTCCCAGACCTACTGTAGTGGGTTGCTCCCTGGCCCGGTGACTATGACCTCGTCTGGAGAAAGGGTCTTTGCAATATAATTAAGGGTCTCCAGATGACATTCTTTTGATTATCTGGGTGGGCCCTGCATCCAGGGACAAGGTCCTTATAAGAGACAGAAGGGAACTCAGGGACACAGGTAGGCCACGTGAAGACGGAGGCAGAGACGGGGTGGTGCAGCCACAGGAGCCGGGAGAAGCTGGGCGGGGCCTCCGGGGGCAGCAAGGCCCTGGGACACCTTGAGCTCAGACATCTGCCCTCCCGACCTTCAAGAGAACTCGTTACCACAGCCCAGGGCCCTCACATGGCCCGAGTCAGACATGCTGGGGCTGGGGCCGTGGCTGGGAGTCGGGCTATTTAATCCATCTCTAGGGAAGCTGATGCTCATGGAGCCTGCGGGTCTCCGGCGACAGCGTCCGAGACGCTGGCATCCACGGGGGCCCTGGGAGGGGTCAGCGCCTTCCAGTGCCACTCGGGTGGGTGGTGGGGGCGATGCTTTGCTTTCCATCTCGCTGGCACAGCAAATGAGGCTTTAGGGCAGCAATGTAGTGTTTTATGTCACGGATCAGTTTCATCAGAATTAAAATGTGTATGGCACGCTCGTGCCCCCCGCATTATCTTCCCTGTCAGGTGCAGTCCTAACAGGGATCCTCGCTGCCACCGTCCCGCGTAGATGCACTGTAAACACAGTGCTAGTGTGAAGGGCTGCGTGTGCGATGGATTGTTTAACGCGGCTGCTGGAGAGGCAGCGGCTGCTCCTTGAGTGTGCAGCCCACCCGCTGCAGCGAGGCCTCCACAGAGGAACACGCGTCTCTCTCCCCAGACCTGCTTGACTGTGCAAATGCAGAAGGGCATCTCTGGCTCCGAGTGTCTCGTGCCTGTGTTTCCAGCAGCCGCGTGCTTGCTGCCTGGCTGCGTAGCTCCTCTGCAAGCCCAGGTTTGCACGCTCGCTCCGGAAAGCGGCTGCCGAGCTCATGCTGAGGGCCTGTCCCTGCCCGTCAGCTCTTTGCAGGTGTGCCGAGGCAGCCTCACGCACACCTGGGACAGTCCAAGCTGCCCGCCCACTGGCTCTATGGCTGATGGGAGCCTGGGTACCTGCTGGGGCTCCAGGTCCTACGGCCGAGCTGCTGCAGTACCTTGGGCATCCTCTCTCTCTGCCTTGGGATGGTCAACCCAGGGGCCGGCAGCCAGGATGGGATGGGCCTGTTCCTTCCAGAGAATGACCCGGGCAGCGGGGCCAGGAGGTCAGGGCCCGCCCACCTCTCCAGCCGGCCGCAGGCTGCATCTGACACCTGTCCCCAGGTGCCTTCTTCCTTCCTCGAGCAGGAGCGGAGGGGAGGGGCCCTGTCTTTGGAACCTGCTAGGTAGGTTAGGCTTCGTCCTGATGTGCAGGCTGGTTTGCACAGAAGGACTTGGAGGGGAATGATCCTTTTTCCTTTCTTGGTCTGTCCTTCAGTGAGGTGTTTCCAGAGGCTGTGGCTCACTCAGTGGAGGAGGAACCATAGGCCTTTGATGAAAGCCAGTCCCTGCCCCAGCACCCATCGATAGAGCCCTTGTGTGCTGGGCACTGCACCAGCTGCCTCACCAGGCCAGTGGGTTAATCTGCAGGGGACGCTGATGGGCAAAGATTCGGGGTCACCTGTTTAAGCTCCTGCAGCCTATCCTGGAGGAGCCCCGAGTTAAACAGGCAGCCTGCCTCCTGAGGCCACCCCTCCACCCAACCTGTCTGTCCCCTGAGCCCAGATTCCCCCGCAGAGAGCAGGCACCTCGGGGCACCCAGGGTCTGATGAGCTTCCGGGGTTCCAGCCCCATGCCCCAGTCATCAGCTCTGCGGCACCAGGCACGGGTCCTTACCTGTGTGAGCTGTGGCGCCTCCCCTCGGAGGGGTGACAGTTCCCCTTGCACAGGAAGACGTGTGTGATTTGGGGAGCAGTGCCTGACCCGCAGAAAGCCAGCGCTAGGACCGACACGCAGTCACTGCCCCTTTCATCGCTGTGTAGACCGCAAGCCCCGCCCAGTGGTGTCTGGCTCTGGGGAATGGGTCCCACCGCCCCTGTCTCCTTACCTGGGGCTGCAGGAACTGCAGGCCCCCCAGGAAGCCCTCTGTTCCCTGCCACATGGGCCCAGTTCTCCATGGACCACCCCCATCTCCAGTCCCAGGGCCCAGCCCCCAGATGCGCTGAGCTGGCCTTTGAGACGGTCATTTCCAGTGGATGGCAGCTCGATTCGATGGCTTTTATGATTTTGTTTGGTTTGTTTTTATGACTTTTTTAAAAATCTGCTTGGCCTTTACATTCTTATGTGTGGCCAGAGATCTTTTGGCAAAAGGCATGTTTTAAAATTGTATGAATAAATAATGGGATGACTTATTTAAAGCCCCGAGTCGCAGGGGCAGCTTGTGGACAGAAGTTGCCAGTTGTTACTTATTACTAGGCTGAGGCTTGATTGGGTCATGTCCTGCCATATTGAATGCTGGAGCCTCGAGGTTTTGATGGAGTTAGAAAGTCAGGTACCCAAAGGTAGCCACACAACAGCCTCCTCCCTGTGTGATGCGGACACTTTTCTCTTGAGTTATCTAATTTGCTCCCACCTTCCCCCAGAGACAAAGAAGGGATTATACAACTAGTCTTAGGCAGTTCTCACATTTTAAGATAAAAAACAGAATACCGGTAGAGGGCTGAAGGCTATAAAATTATGATCAAAAGTCCGTAAAATTATAGAATTTGTGTTTTCCTGAGAATAGAGCATCTTCACAATGACTTTTTTTCTTAAAGGAACTGGGCAGCTTACAGATCGATCTGCAGAGAAATGTAAGCTATATTTCCAGACGGGGGTCGGGGGGAGGGAATAGAGTTACATGCTTGAAATGTTAATGGCTGGTAAGCATCAATTTTCTGCAATCCTGGCTAATAAAAGTGGCATATAAGACATAAAATGTCACGCTGCCAAAACTGCAGGGGCCTTTGAAACCCATTCTGAAGTCTGGGATCCTTTGAAGGTGATGGGGGCGGGGCTGGAGTCGGAGCTCAGGTACTTCCCTCCTGGTTGAGGGAGGGCACCTTCAGGGGACGGTCGGAGCGTCTTCAAGAGGTGGGGTGTTTCTCTGGAGTATTTTTGGTTGAAACATTTCACAAATAGTCTTCCTAGCCCCAGGAATTGTGGGTGCACATTTATTGCAGGAGGGGCTTCCACCTTGACACAGCTGAGCTGTGCCTGTGGGGCTGTGATATGTGCTGTGGGGGCAGGGGTTTGCTTGAAAAACTGAGCCTAGTGTTCTCAAACGTGGTGACGGTGACAGACTTTACTAGGTGTACCAGGAATAATGGTGGATTTTGTAATCAAAGAAAACATGGTAATTTCAAGAGAAGCAACCAAAGTTTTTTATTCAAAGTAATGTCCATCGCTAGCTACACATTTCCCCCATCTTTCAGGTAACTTGTGGGTACCGTCCCCATAGAACTTTCTTGTTTTGAGGCAAACCATTCAGAGACCCAATTTTTCCACTTCTTTGTACATTTTGAAGTGCTGCTCAGAAAGTGCATGTGCCATCAATCAGAACAAGTGGTAACCTGAAGGAGCAAGGTCTGGTGAACACGGCATGTGGGTTAATACTTCCCAGGCAAG
>NW_006293541.1:1741513-1760338 GCF_000327345.1 Myotis davidii
CACAAGTATCTGTAGATGGAGCATGTTCATAATAAGCTTCCCAAAGAATACGATAACTTTTTCTTCAAAATAAAGTAATGAATTAAAACTTCCCACAAATGCTCTTTTTTTGGCACAAAATTTGACATTTTTAAGCGTAAAAATATCAATGATGTTAACACCTTCAGCAAATTTGACATATGAAGTTTTGAAGCTTGCTGTCAATACAACAAAATAGCATACATATCAAGTCGCATATATATCAACATATGTGTAACTCCAGCTATTAAAAAATATCCACATTATTAACTGGTACACCTAGTAGTTGCAGCCCCTGAAATTGGTACCGGGGTTGTCTGCACTGTTTAGCTTGGAATTCTGGCTCATAGGGGTTCTAGCCCACAGGGGTTCTGGCCCACGGGGGTTCTGGCCCATAGGGGTTCTAGCCCACAGGGGTTCTGGCCCACGGGGGCTCTGGCCCTCAGGCCTGGCCCATAGGGGTTCTAGCCCACAGGGGTTCTGGCCCATAGGGGTTCTAGCCCACAGGGGTTCTGGTCCACAGGGGTTCTAGCCCACAGGGGTTCTGGCCCACAGGGGTTCTGGCCCATAGGGGTTCTAGTCCACAGGGGTTCTAGCCCACAGGGGTTCTGGCCCACGGGGGTTCTGGCCCATAAGGGTTCTGGCCCATGGGGGTTCTGGCCCATAAGGGTTCTAGCCCACAAGGGTTCTGGCCCATGGGGGTTCTGGCCCACGGGGGTTCTGGCACCAGGGGTTGGAGGGCAGGGAGCTCCTCACTCGGCCTGCCCTCCTCTCCCTGGCCTGGGTGCCTTACCTGGGATGCAGGTGTGGGGAGGCAGAGCGGTGCGCCTACAGCTCAGGAGCCTCGCAGGGCAAAGAATGGCTCCTGCTGCGATCATTCCCAGCCCCTGGGGCTTGGGGCCTTCCACTGTATCATCATATCTTCCACTGGAGCCCATTCACATGGCATTCAGCTGGGCAGAGTCAGGGCCACAGAGGCCCGGGGCCCGCCTTTCTGTGTTTCTTAAAAAATACGTTTTTATTGCTCTGACAGGTTTCCCAGTGGTTAGAGCTGAATGCCCGCAGGGTTCAAGTCCAGGTCAAGGGAGCCTACCTTGGTGCAGGTTCCCCAGCCCCAGTAGGAGCATGTGTGGGAGACAACCCATTGATGTGTCTCACATTGAGGTGTCTCTCTCTCTCTCCTCCTCTCCCCTCCCCTCCCCCATTCTCCCTCCCTCCCTTCCACTGTCTCTGGAAATCAATGAAAAAAATATCCTTGGGTGAGGATTAAATATATATATATTTGATTTTTCAGAGAGAGGAAGGGGCAGAGAGAGAGACAGACAGACAGACATTGATGAGAGAGAAACATTGATCAGCTGCCTCCTGCACACCCCAGCCTGCAACCCGGGCATGTGCCCTGACCGAGAATTGAACCACTGACCTCTAGGTGCCTGGGACAGTGCTCAACCAATGGAGCCACACCGGCCAGGGCAGTGCCTTCCTGGTTTCTTGTGAGCAGGATTCAGTCCCCCTTCGGCTGGCGTGGAGCCACATACCTAAGCCACTGTGAGGCTCAGCCTGGAGGGCCAGGGTCTGCATTTAAATTCTGAAAGTCTCCCTGCTCACCTGCTGTTGCCTCCGTGGTCCCCACCTGCCACCTGCACACGTGTTAGACTTTCAGCAGCAGCAGCCTGGAGGCCTCACCTCCCCTGCGACCTGAGAAAAGGTGCCACTAACGAGATGGCTCTGTGGAGGCGTCAGAATCGTGGCTTCGCCTTTTCCCAATTGAAAAATAAGATGGGAGTCGCCAGGGTCTCTGTTCAACGTGCCAGGTTTGTTTTGGGGGCCGGTTGGGACCCTGAGGCTGACCCACTTAGGTTTGCAGGGGCTGCGTTTAAATCCGGCAGCTCACGGGGCGGGGTTGAGGGGGGGGCCGGGCAGGGGGAGAGGGGCTGGGAGGAGCGGAGCTTGAGAGCAGGTGCTTGGTTGCTTCCTACTTTCACTTGAAATTATGTCTTTAGTGGCCTCTCCTCCCTTTAGAAAGGAAGCTCCAAGAAGGGAGCCCTTTCCCAGCCTGGCCTCCTGCCCCCGGCGCCCAGTGCCCCGTGCCAGTGCCGGTGCCAGTGCTGGTGCCGGTGCCGTTGGCGGGTGTGGGAGCCCCGCCCATTGTCGGTTCTGAAAGGATTCCGCCAGGACGGCCTCCGAGGAGAAGTCCCCAGCGGCTCTCTGAGGCAGAAGCTCCCTAATTAATCACTTCCTCCAGCTCTGAGCGGAAGGGGGGCTGCAAGAAAGGGGGTGCTCCCCTCTCCCAGACAGAAAAGCGCCTCCCCTCCTCCCTGGGAAAGGGGGTGTTTCCTGGGAAAGCGCCCCTCCATGCTGCTACCTGCTACGTAGTTCTCTTTTTGCATCCCTCCCTTACCAGTTTTGAAATAATACTGTTCCTCCTTGCTGACATGTCACCCCGGTTAAAACTTCTGTTGAGAGAGGCATCCTTGAGGAGAGCGTGTGTATCGGGGACATTCCTGGCCGCACTCCAGGGTGCGGGGAGCGGACGGTGAGACCGTGTGGAGGGCGGACACTGGCCGGCATTTCTGTGAAGGAGTCTGCGTCCTGCGTGTCCCCTGGGAGCCTGGTGGCGGGCGCTTATCTACTTATTTCCTAACACAGTGCGCTGGTAATCTCCATCGCGCCGCCCCAGGACTGACTGCTAGAGGCTGTGGCCGCTCCAGGAAGTGATTGGGTTTTTGCTGAAAGGGAAGGATTAATGCGGTGGGAGCTGGCTGAGCCGGCCGTCCAGCCTGGCACTGCCAGCAGCCCTGCCCCATCGCTGACAGCTGGTTTGTTGGTGCAGAGCATGTGGAGCTGCGATCAGGCCGTGCAGCGATGATTGTGGTTTTGCCTCTTAAAACACAGGTCTGGGCTGTGCATTGTTAACATGACAACCATTCAGGGCGACGCACAGTGCCTGCTGGGCACGGGAACCTCGCGGAGCGACTGCGTCCCATCACCCCTTTCTCTTTCCTGAGCGTGAGCCTCCTTTCTGTGGCTCTGAGCCAGGACGTGGCACCAGAGCGCATGTCTGCAGCCTCGAACCAGACATGTTTGCCGTCTGTACCAGGGGGAGCCTAGGGCTTTGCTTGAAATGGTCTCACTGTCGGATTAGAGGCCCTGGTTAGATGCGGTGTAGGCACCGATCTGTGCTAAGCCTGGGTTTTACCTGGGGGCTGGGGAGAGAGGGCTAGGGGCCAACTTGAGCTGTGGGTCCTCCTTGCTGTTCCACACTGGAGGGTGTGATCCCATATGCAGCCACCTTCCTGTCCCCACCAGGAAAACGACAGCCCCGCGCACGGCCCACGCCCTGAGCTGGTCTTGAGACCCGCGCCCTCTAATTGCTCTTCCCCTTGGGGCCAAGGCCCGTGTCCTGATGGGCTGACACCTGAGGAGGCCCAGACGGGTGGTTCTGGGTGGTGGAGACGGGGCCTGTTACAATGTCGCAGGCGCCTGCAGAGGCCACGGTCCGCAGCTGTTGGGCAGAGGGAGGGTGGGGCCACACTTGTCTTTGATGCATCACTGTTGGTGGTGGCGTCTCACTTCGTAAACACCCCAGATGCAACGTACCTGTAGGCATTGCGGGCCCATTTACCCCAGATCCTGGAGACTCCTAGGCCCCCATTTCCCTCGTGCGGCGCCCACCTGCCCAGGCAGCTGGATCGCCCTTGCCATGTCTGCTTTGTCCCTCTGTCTGCGCTTCCCCTCCCCCACCGGCTGGCCCTGCCATCTGTGGGATCTTAAGGGCTTCCTGATGCCACTGTCATTTCCCATTGAGCTATCTTTTGCCGTCCTCTCCCTTCCCTTCTGCCTGCGCTAAGCCAATTACTTACTTCCCCTCCATTGTCTCATAGTTTTATTAAAATACTGGACTGAGTGTGTCTACGTGTGTGAGTGTGAGAGTGCGAGTATATGTGTGAATGTGCGTGGGTACGTGACTGTGGGCGTGTGAATGTGTACAGGAATGTGTGTATGTGTGTGAGTGTGTACATGTGAATGTGTATATGTGAGGGTGTTTGAGTGAGTGTATGTGTGAATGTGAGTGTGAGTGGGTGTGTCTGAGTGCTGGGTGACAGCTTGGGGAGTGACTGGAGGGTAAGCATGATGGAGAGACCGAGCTCCCGGTCGCACGCCTTGAGCCTCCCTCCAGGAGGCATCTTGGCAGGAGGAAGCAGATGAGTTCCCTCCCACCTCTCAGAGCAGCAGAGGCCAGAACTGACAGGCAAGAAAATACGAGAGCACGGTAATTAGATAATTAGAGAAAGATGGGCATAAGGTGGAAAAGCCAGCATATTTTTCATCTTGTGTCTCTGTAGTGGGGCTTTCTCAGTTTATTTATTAAGCCATTACCCAAGCACAGTAAGATGAGGGGTCTCCGTCCAATGGGCTTGCCCCCGTGTGGGCCGTGTGAGCTCCAGGTACCCAGGGTATAATTGGATAACAATGACAATACAGCCCCGGAGTCTTCCTGCCGGACAGCCTCCACAGCTCACCAGCTTCAGATGAGCCAGAGGCAGGGCTGGCTTCCAGCCCCAGTTCCCCCTGGAGCCGCTGGGGGTGCCCGTCGGGCCCAGAGGCAGGGTCTGTGTCCTAACCTGGATGCATGGCTCTGCTCAGAGGCCCTGCCTCTCCTTCACTGAGGGCTGCCCCGTAGCAGACATTGGCCTTGACTGCCGTTCCTAGGGCTGTCTTGTCCCTCTGTCCCCACTGCATCCGGAAGCATTCTACGAAACACGCATCAGGAACATTCAACTCGTTGGGCGGGAGCCAGGCCTAGGCGGCGGCTTGCCTGCCACCCAGCTGGCGGCTCAGTCCTCACCCTGGCCCGCTGCCCCTCACTCTGCTCTCACCCACCCTTTGCCTAAGTACCAAGGGCTTCAGAAGCTAAGTTCCAGGGTTCCCCACGCCCTGCAGCCACCGAGAGGCCGGCTCAGAGGGACCCTCAGTCAGGGCCAGTTGAAGAACTGTGTTCTCTGCTCCAGTCGCCCCGAGGTTATGGGTCTCCAAGGGGCGCGGTGGCTGAAGGGAGGGTGCAGACATAGGGGAGACTGGGAATTGGGCCTCCTGAGGGTGTGCCTCGCCTAAGCCCATGGGAACACATGCTTGGCCAGCACTTCAACTTCCATGCATAGCATTGTATATATGTAATATGTCATCATGCGGACATACATGTATGGTGTGTTCATATGTGTACACGTAGCATGCACATAGTGTGGTATACTGTGTATACACGTGTCTGCACATACATGCACATGCCAGTGTGTGTGATTATGCAAGCATGTGCGTGGGTGTGTTGCACACATGTATATGTGTGGTATGCATGTGGTGCACATGTGTTGCAGGGGATAGAAGGACATTCTTTGCTGCTGGAGACGACACCATGATGAAAATCTGTGTAAACACCTGATAGCTCTTCTCATCACTGTGGAGCAGTGGAAGCAGGATTCAGAATTTCTAGGTGAGAGGCGATTCGTACACAGCCCTGGATCCGCGCGGCTTGAGGACGTTTCAGAGAGGCAGGGCCCATTTATGTTTCCGGTGAGGATTTGGGGGACACTCCTGTTCCCACACCTCCTCTGACCGAGGCCTCTCAATGGCCAACCCTTTAAACATGTTTTCCAGCGGGACAGGCACACGATGGTGTATTGAATTAGCTGAGAGGTTAGGCATTTGACCAATATGTTTTGCCCTCCCCGCTTTCTTTTGCAGATTGTGTGTTCATGTTTGTCAGTTTTCAGTCAGGGGTCATTGCGTCCTGTGAGTGTAGAGATGCATTGGGAGAAATGCCAGCATCTGTCTTCAACCTACACACACGGCTTGGGTTTGTGGGCTCAGTCACCCCCGAAATCCATCAGGAAAATTTTGCGTCGTTTTCAAGTACTTTTGGTGCATTCTTAGAGTTTGTCCCTAAGTGCTTACCATATGCTAATGTGTGGATCTCTTTTACCTAGTTATGGTTCATTTATATCAATAAGTAACTCCTATCCAAACTGGATAAAGACTCCACAACAGATTCTCTGAAAGGCCATGGGGTTTCCAAGGCCTGAAATCAGGGTTAAAGTAGCTGCCAGGTCAAGGCAGGCCCCTGTAATCATGTCGCCTGGCCTTTTCTGTAAAGGGCCAGACAGTGACCCATTGCGGCCTTGGGTCCTTTTCGAGTCTGCCCCTGCACAAAAGCAGCCTCAGACAATTTGAATAAGTGGGTGCAGTTGTGTCCCAATAAAACTTTACTTAGGCCAGTGGTTCTCAACCTTCTGCCCTTTAAATACAGTTCCTCATGTTGTGACCCAGCCATAAAATTATTTTCGTTGCTACTTCATAACTGTAATGTGGCTACTGTTATGAATCGTAATGTAAATATCTGATATGCAGGATGGTCTTAGGTGACCCCTGTGAAAGGGTCGTTTGACCGCCAAAGGGGTCGCGACCCACAGGTTGAGAACCCTGATTTAGAGCCTGGGGCTGTGGGCGGGACTTGACCTGCCTCAGCCCCTCCCTCTGCTCCTGTGGGCTGTGCTCTGGGAGGAAAGTGCTCTGGGGGAGTCCGGAGCCTTAGCATACACGATTTTGAATCCTCCTAACGATGTTATGAAGTTTGTTGTCATTGGCCCCTCTAGACAAATGAGGAAACTGGTCGGCAAGCTCAGAGGACACAGGCAAGGTCAGATCGCCGTAAAAGGCAGGCCTGGGCCTTAAACCACGGATGCTGCACCATCACAGTGGCCACAGAAGTGCAGGATCAGGCACGGGGGTCAGAGGCCGTGAGCACACAGTAGGCAGCTGTGCCCCGGACTGAGAGGCCTCACGGAGGAGGCAGAAGAACCCAGGACTCGGAGAGCAGAGGCCCGCCCCGCCCTGCTGCCTGCCATCAGCATCTTCTGCTGGGCGCGCGGAATGACGGCGTGCGCGGCTGTAATAAGGGAAGATAAAAGGAAGTGAAACACGATTAAGCACTGATGGATAGTGTCTTCAGTTCTCAATTTAATGATCTGCAGCCGAAAGTCTGGAGCTATGCACGAGCCGGCTCCTCGCCTCCTGCTTGCTCTGCTCACCCCCGATAAGGAAATGAAAGGATTACTGCACCAACGTGAAACCCAAATGCCAGCGTGCTGCCTCATCACCCAGCATGGCGCTGCTCCCGGAGAGCCGCGCAGCCTGTGCCACCAGGGCGCCCGGGTGCGGCTCGGTCACCTCTCCTCCAGCTGGGGGGAGAGTTCGTTTAGGGGCCAGATTTGTTTTTGTTTTTATCCTCACCTGAGGATATTTTTTCCATTGCTTTTCAAAGCTCGTAGAAGGGAGGGAGGGGAAGAGAGAGAGAGAGAAACATCGATGAGATAGATGGGCAGGGACCAACCCACAACCTAGGCACGTGCCCTTGCCTGGAAATTGAACCCGTGACTCTCCAGTGCGCAGGACACTCTAACCACTGAGAAACACCAGCCAGGGTCGGGGCTAGATTTCTCCTGTGAGATTGAGTTCCACAGAATGAAAGAAAATTCCAGCCAGTGGGGTTGGGACGGACAGTGATCAGCTTTGAGGTGGCTCATCCACCCGGACCCACCTGGGACGGGAGCTGCTGGCGGTGCACCTCCTGCTTCTCTTTCTGGGTGGAATGCACTCCTCAGCGGAGCTCTCGTTATATGTCCCAGAATTCCCCCCTCGCCTGGACGGCCATGCTGCCTGGCCAGCCCATAGAAATGTCTTTCCCTGTGTGCCGTTTAGGCCCCTAAAGCTGAACCATGTAAACTATTTTAGCTGAAAAATCATCTTCCTCACTCTTAACCGACAACCCAATTTCCTTGCCCACTGGCATTTGAGGTTGTGGGGGGTGACCAGGGTGACCTGCCCTCAGGCAGGCCTGTTCCGGGCTGGGGTGTGGGCAGGCAGGCTGGGGATCCTGCTAATGGCACCATCTTCTCAGTGGACCCTGAGCAGTTCCTAACTAAGGAGCCTGCCCGTCCGCAGACCCTGCTGCCCACGGTGGCGGCTGGCAGGCCAGAGCTGCGGTCCCCATGGGCCAGGACACACGTGCTGCCCCAGGAGGCGACACCATCCTTGGCGGCACAGCTCTGGGGCAGCGGCCCCCGCAGGCCACGCGCAGGTGGGCACCTGCGGCTGGAGCCATCGCCCTGTGTGGACGCTGCCGGCGGCCCCAGGAGGAGGCGGGCAACGGGCAGTAACAGGAGCTCTTCAGCTGTGTCTGTCAGGGTCACTGGTGGTCAGCGTTGTCAGCAGTCGGGAACCACTGTGCGCCGAGGCAGAAATCACAGACTGGCTCCTGGGGAGGAGAGGGGCTCCGGGAGGGGTTCCCGCGGTGCTGCTGAAGGCAAACGGCCCGAAGCCAGGAATTCCTCTCTCCAGCGCTGACCGCGCGAGGCCTCGGAACGCTCTCCTTCAGGAGTAGCCATTGCTTGGCTCCCAGGCCACGTGGAAAAATCGGAGGCACTCCTGTGGGGGTTTCTGGGGTGACGGGGGACCGTGGAGAAGGGGCGGCTCCTCCACGCCGGCCCTGCTTGACGGGCCTTGTCCGGTCCCAGTGGTGGCCCGTGCGGGCCGAGCAGCGTGCTCGGGGCTGCCTGCTCACTTCCTCCAGGCGGTGCGGTGCCAGCAGCCGGAGGAGTGGGCCCCCTCCATGGTGAGGACACGGAGGCGCACGGGCCAATGACCAGCTGGAGGGAGCCTGGCTTAGCCTCGCCCCTGCGGCCCTCTCTGCGCTCAGGGAGCCGGTGCTTCCACAGGAAGGGCCGGGAGCCTGGCCGCTGGCCACGCTGGGAGGAGCTGGACCTCAGGTGCCGGGAGGCAGGTGCCTGGAGAGGATGCCAGGGCCAGAGCAGCCTCTGCTTTTGCGTAGAAAGAGCGTCTGAGGCTTGTGTGGTGACAGTGCATGATACAGGACGTAACCTTTGGGAGCAATGTTTCAGGCCCAGTCAGGCAGAAGGATGAGTGGATGGATGACGGATGGATGACAGATGCATAGATGGATCATAGATGGAGGGAGGGTGGATGGGTGGATGGAATGGGTGGTGGGAGGATCGATGAATTGGTGGGTCCGGTGGGGGAGGGGAGGTATAATTTGAGTGTCTTCATAATGGCTATTACCCAGCAGGCTTTTCTGGGGCTGCGGGTGGGGCTGGCAGGACATGGGGCTGGGATGAGCAGCAGGAGTGGGGAAGCCCACCTGAGCCTCGGGTGGAGCCGCTCTCTTCCCCTGCGGTGGGTGGTGGGTTCCTAATGCCAACAGGGACCTGCACCCGCCTTGCGGGTGAGCATGCCCTGCAGCGGGGAAAAGCAGTACCGTGGCAGAGGCCTGTCACCATCGAGCACGGTGCTGAGGCTTTCAGTGTCATTGAGCACGTGCGGCCCCCACCAGGCCATCTCCGTGAGGGCCGGGACCGGGCCTCGTCGCTGTTCTCCGAGCATCGGGGACAGAGCCTCGTGCGCAGCAAGCCTTGCCCATCACCTGGAGAGACGTGCCTGCCCTCCTCACCGCCAAGGCATGTTTTCCATTCCCTCTCTCCGTGCGATGGAGACATGAGTGCGCGTCCAACCCTTTACGGGTTTGCATTGCTTCGGTGTGCGCCTTTAATCCGATATGCACACGCCTTGGGCGCCACTTCCGTGGGTCTGTGCGGAGATCAGGCAAATGCAACTGTGGCCGGCATGGCAACCCGGACTCTCCTCCTGGCAGTGGCGGTGTCTGTGTTCCATCCCTCACCTTCTTCTGGGTTTGGGGGTGTCGGGCCATCTTGGGGTGCATTATCCCACCAAAGGGCCGCCCGCCCAGGGCACCAGAAGGCTGCTACTGTGTGGCGACTTCAGTAACGTGTCGCTGCTGCCCAGGGCTGCCCAGGGGACTTAGCATCGGAGCCTATCTGGGAGCTGGCTCCTGGCTTGTGTTTGGAGCCACCTGACCTTGGACAACAGCGAGTGTCTCAGTCCTGGGCTCTGTGGGCAGGCGTCCCGGTGGGAAGCTGGACCCAGCAGGGAAGTCAGGGAAGCGAATGTCTCAGTCCTGGGCTCTGTGGGCAGGCGTCCCGGTGGGAAGCTGGACCCAGCAGGGAAGTCAGGGAAGCGAATGTCTCAGTCCTGGGCTCTGTGGGCAGGCGTCCCGGTGGGAAGCTGGACCCAGCAGGGAAGTCAGGGAAGTCGCATGTGTGCAAGGA
The DNA here is from genome assembly GCF_000327345.1 of Myotis davidii. Classification (NCBI taxonomy): domain Eukaryota; kingdom Metazoa; phylum Chordata; class Mammalia; order Chiroptera; family Vespertilionidae; genus Myotis; species Myotis davidii. Next base: position 1,751,725 of record NW_006293541.1, read on the forward strand.
GCCGGCCGGGTTGATGGTGTTGTCTGTACTGATCACTTGTCCCAGACGATCAAGTCCCCCCGGAGAACCAAGGAGTTGCAGCCCAGCCCAGGCCTGCCTCGCTTCTCCCTGGCCTTTTCCTCTCAGAGCCCCGCTCTCCTCTCCGGGTTGTGTTTCCGGGACATTCTCATCAGCAGGTCCTGGGCAGCCCCGTGGATGTGGAATGATGCCGTACCATCTGCCCTTGTCGTCTGAGGGTTGAGCCTGGGGTCTCGCTGTCGGCTTCTTTGAAAATCAACACAGTTTCCCACCGGCACCCCGAGCCTCTCCCATTCTGCTCTCGTCACCACCCATTCTCTTGCCAAAAAGAGTTAAAAAATAATTTAAAAGAAGACATACTGGAGAACGTAATCCCCACGTCATGGGCAAAGGGTCTGGACTCAGTCGCTGCTCAGCCCCTCGCGGTGGCGGCGGTGCCTGCAGCAGCGTGGACTCGGGCCTGAGGCACATGCTGAAGGGACGGTGGTTTCTGAAAGTGGTGAAGTTTGTAGCCCCAGTGGCAGAATTTTGAGTAAGAACATCATCGAGTGCTATGGGTTGAGCGTGTTGCCAGAGATGTTGACGTCCTGAAGTGTAGCTTATTTGGGGGGGAAAGGGCCTTCATCGTTTTAATCAAGTTGAGATGAGGCCCCGCTGCCTGAGGGGCCCGAAGTCCGTGAACTGTGTCCTGATGGGGAGGGAGGAGACCCTTACCCCAGCACTGGGCAGGGCCTGCAGGGGAAGGTGGAAGGTGGCAGTGGGAACCCTGTGTCTGCAGCCAGGACAAGGCTGGCGGGAGTGGCAGGAGGGTCCCCCAGCAGGTCGCAGAGGGAGCGAGACCCTGGGCCCTGATCCCGACGTTGCTTGCAGATCTGCGAGGTGACGTTCTGCTGCGTTAGCCCTGCTGTGGCTCTGTGTTACGGAAGTCAGGACTCACATGCGCGGGGACAGCGCAGGCTGAGAAAGCCAGGGAGGAAGAAGTGGCGGACCAGAAAGGCCGGTCTGTGTGTGGGTGGCTTCCCCGGTTAGGCACTCCCAGAAGCACTTTTCTCCAGAGAACGGTGAGGGCGAGTTCGGTCCCCGCCGCAGTGCTGCAGGGTAGCGGCCTCACTGCGGACCTTAGGGTTGACGTAAGGACTCAGACGTGGGTCTCGGGACGTCGCGACACTGTGGGCTCTGTGTTTGATCCTGTCCCTTTCACCTGGTCCTGTGGGAGGTTCATGAAATCACTCTGTGCAGGCAGGCACGAGGCCCAAAGCCCCAAACAGCAACCTGCCAACGTGTGAGAGGCCCCAGATGTCAGTCAGGCTCTTCCTGGTGGGGACGCTGCAGCAGGGTGCCTGGGTTGGGGACCAGCTTTATAAAAGGACATTATGAAAAGGATTTTAAAGGGAAGCGTGTGTGTTTCTTCATTCAACAAGCAAGTATGGCTTCCTAGGCACTGATGATTGCACCTGAACAGGTCCACGGGCCAGGGCAGAGCAGACTGACCATGAATCAGCCAGATTGCAGCGGGGAGGCTGGTGATACAGAGCCAAAAACAGGGTGAAGTCTGAGGCAGGGGCACCTGGCAGGTGAAGCAACATGAAGGGGACACCTGAATAGTGAGGAGAGGCAGCCACACAGGAGCCTCTGAGGAGACGGTTTCTGGGCAGAGGGAACAGCAGGTGCAAAAGCCCTGGGCAGGGTGTGTTCCCAGATGAAGCCCAGGTGCTAGGGAAGGGAGTTCCCGGAGTAGAGGGGTTCAGGGCTGTGTTGTGGGTGTTACAGGTGCTGCAGGTGCTGCGGGTACTGTGGGTGCTACAGGTGCTGCGGGTGCTGTGGATGCTGCAGGTGCTGTGGGTGCTACAGGTGCTGCAGGTGCTGTGGATGCTGCAGGTGCTGTGGGTGCTACAGGTGCTACAGGTGCTCAGGTGCTAGGGAAGGGAGTTCCCGGAGTAGAGGGGTTCAGGGCTGTGTTGTGGGTGTTACAGGTGCTGCAGGTGCTGCGGGTACTGTGGGTGCTACAGGTGCTGCGGGTGCTGTGGATGCTGCAGGTGCTGTGGGTGCTATGGGTGCTACAGGTGCTGTGGATGCTGCAGGTGCTGTGGGTGCTACAGGTGCTACAGGTGCTACAGGTGCTGCGGGTGCTACAGGTGCTACAGGTGCTGCAGGTGCTGCGGGTGCTGCGGGTGCTGCAGGTGCTGCGGATGCTGCAGGTGCTGCGGGTGCTACAGGTGCTACAGGTGCTGCAGGTGCTGCGGGTGCTGCGGGTGCTGCAGGTGCTGCGGATGCTGCAGGTGCTGCGGGTGCTACAGGTGCTACAGGTGCTGCAGGTGCTGCGGGTGCTGCGGGTGCTGCAGGTGCTGCGGATGCTGCAGGTGCTGCGGGTGCTACAGGTGCTACAGGTGCTGCAGGTGCTGCGGGTGCTGCGGGTGCTGCAGGTGCTGCGGATGCTGCAGGTGCTGCGGGTGCTACAGGTGCTACAGGTGCTGCAGGTGCTGCGGGTGCTGCGGGTGCTGCAGGTGCTGCGGATGCTGCAGGTGCTGCGGGTGCTACAGGTGCTACAGGTGCTGCAGGTGCTGCGGGTGCTGCGGGTGCTGCAGGTGCTGCGGATGCTGCAGGTGCTGCGGGTGCTACAGGTGCTACAGGTGCTGCAGGTGCTGCGGGTGCTGCGGGTGCTGCAGGTGCTGCGGATGCTGCAGGTGCTGCGGGTGCTACAGGTGCTACAGGTGCTGCAGGTGCTGCGGGTGCTGCGGGTGCTGCAGGTGCTGCGGATGCTGCAGGTGCTGCGGGTGCTACAGGTGCTACAGGTGCTGCAGGTGCTGCGGGTGCTGCGGGTGCTGCAGGTGCTGCGGATGCTGCAGGTGCTGCGGGTGCTACAGGTGCTACAGGTGCTGCAGGTGCTGCGGGTGCTGCGGGTGCTGCAGGTGCTGCGGATGCTGCAGGTGCTGCGGGTGCTACAGGTGCTACAGGTGCTGCAGGTGCTGCGGGTGCTGCGGGTGCTGCAGGTGCTGCGGATGCTGCAGGTGCTGCGGGTGCTACAGGTGCTACAGGTGCTGCAGGTGCTGCGGGTGCTGCGGGTGCTGCAGGTGCTGCGGATGCTGCAGGTGCTGCGGGTGCTACAGGTGCTACAGGTGCTGCAGGTGCTGCGGGTGCTGCGGGTGCTGCAGGTGCTGCGGATGCTGCAGGTGCTGCGGGTGCTACAGGTGCTACAGGTGCTGCAGGTGCTGCGGGTGCTGCGGGTGTTACAGGTGCTGCAGGTGCTGCGGGTGTTGTGGGTGTTACAAGTGCTGCAGGTGCTGTGGATGCTGCAGGTGCTACAGGTGCTGCGGGTGCTACGGGTGCTGCGGGTGCTACGGGTGCTGTGGATGCTGCGGGTGCTACAGGTGCTGCGGGTGCTACAGGTGCTGCGGGTGCTACAGGTGCTGCGGGTGCTACAGGTGCTGCGGGTGCTACAGGTGCTGCGGGTGCTACAGGTGCTGCGGGTGCTACAGGTGCTGCGGGTGCTACAGGTGCTGCGGGTGCTACAGGTGCTGCGGGTGCTACAGGTGCTGCGGGTGCTACAGGTGCTGCGGGTGCTACAGGTGCTGCGGGTGCTACAGGTGCTGCGGGTGCTACAGGTGCTGCGGGTGCTACAGGTGCTGCGGGTGCTACAGGTGCTGCGGGTGCTACAGGTGCTGCGGGTGCTACAGGTGCTGCGGGTGCTACAGGTGCTGCGGGTGCTACAGGTGCTGCGGGTGCTACAGGTGCTGCGGGTGCTACAGGTGCTGCGGGTGCTACAGGTGCTGCGGGTGCTACAGGTGCTGCGGGTGCTACAGGTGCTGCGGGTGCTACAGGTGCTGCGGGTGCTACAGGTGCTGCGGGTGCTACAGGTGCTGCGGGTGCTACAGGTGCTGCGGGTGCTACAGGTGCTGCGGGTGCTACAGGTGCTGCGGGTGCTACAGGTGCTGCGGGTGCTACAGGTGCTGCGGGTGCTACAGGTGCTGCGGGTGCTACAGGTGCTGCGGGTGCTACAGGTGCTGCGGGTGCTGTGGATGCTGCAGGTGCTACAGGTGCTGCGGGTGCTATGGTTCTGCGGGTGCTGGAGGTGCTACAGGTGCTGTGGGTGCTATGGTTCTGCAGGTGCTGTAGGTGCTACAGGTGCTGTGGTGCTGCAGATGCTGTGGTGCTGCAGGTGTGAGCCCAGGGCTCCTACCGGCACCTGCAGCCTCAGCACCCCCCCCCCAAGAGCCCAGGCTGGGCTGGTCCCCTGTGGGTTCTCTCCACAGTGATGGGGAGACCACCCACCTCCCACCCTGGCCCTGGCCTCTGTGCAGTCCTCCTCCCCACCAAGGGCCCCTGCAGGGGCAGGGCAGCTGGCTCCCACTCTGGGGCTCCATTTCCTATGGTGGAAAGGCACTGACTCCCTGGTGGGCCACCTGGAAGGCAGGTGCTCAGGACAGTGGCCCCTCCCGGGGTCCTTACTTTAGACCATTTCAGGCTGCAGTGACTGGCCCTGCCTGCATGCCGATCGATGGCAGGACCCTCCTACCTGCTCTAGGAGCCACTGGGAAGCACAGATTCCCTAACTCTCAGCCCCCTTACCCTCCCCAGGTGTCCGTGAGGAGGAAGCCAGGGCAGCTGAGCGCTGTGCCACGGGCCATCTCGGTGTCTCACCTGCAGGTCCGCCACCCACTGCTGCCAGCCCACCGCACAGACAGGGGAGTTTCGGCTTACTGGCTGTGGCCTTAGAACAGTGATGGCGAACCTTTGGAGCTCAGCGTGTCAGCATTTTGAAAAACCCTAACTTAACTCTGGTGCCGTGTCACATCTAGAAATTTTTTGATCTTTACAACCATAGTAAAACAAAGATTTATATTTTTGATATTTATTTTACATATTTAAACGCCATTTAACAAAGAAAAATCAACCAAAAAAATGAGTTCGTGTGTCACCTCTGACACGCGTGTCATAGGTTCGCCATCACTGCCCCAGAAAGTGAAGGAGCAAAGCGGAGCCCACCAGTCTCCGTAGTCACTCCAGAAAGGCGTTCGGGCCCTCTGCCACGCGGGAGTTGAGGGGAAGCTGGGCTGGGCACGGCTCAAGGGCACCCGTGTGGATGTGCTCGCAGTAATGGACAGTCCCACTTTGGAGGCCGACGTGGACAGCATCTGGAAACGCAGGAAGGTGCACTTCAGGCGGGGCTGCTGCTCAGTTCCGTGCCAGGCTGCCCAGTTCACGCTTCCTGGTGCCTGGCTGGGCGTCTGCTGCAGGTCTGCCGCCACCTTCGGTTCTTCCCAGCCTGCGTCTCCGCAGTCCACTCCTCTCCAAAACCGGTCACGTAAAGGCCTCGACTTCTTTTTCTAATTAGTGTTAAGAATTTATTGAATATACATCATATGTGTAGATCACAATATTATTAAAATTGCTACTAAGACTTCACACATCAAACTGTTTCCGGCGGTAGGGACGCGGGCAGCCTGGTGCCGGCAGAGATCATCTCTGCGTTAGCAAGATAAAGACAATTTAGGACGATTACAAAAGCAGTGATTTAGTGCAACATAAAACTCGGCTGAGAGCTAATTCGTAATGCCAGCTGCTGCTAAGCTTCTTAATCTTTATCTAGTTCAATTAAAATCTGAATGTTTGGGATTTCATTAGCAGCCGGGGGTTTGGAAATGACACGCGCGTGCACGCTGTCTTCGTGGCTGACGCCCTGTCGGAAGTTCCGGCCGTGGACAGTGGGCTCAGGTGTAATTACACTCCGATTGCTTAGAGGGCAGTGCAGAGGGGAGGGAAGGTTAGCCTGATTTCTCAGGTCCCATTGACAAGAGTAGGAAACCACCCCAAACAGTGCACCTACTGTCGGGGGAGGGGACAGGCTGCCACAGCTGGGCAGCTGACCTGCGGGAGCCATCCCAGCCGCTGGCCACAGGTGGGCTTCAGTCCGGGAGCCGCACGGACGGTCCCGGCCCCTTGCCTGTACCTGCACATGCGGTCCACCCTGCTCGCCACGGAGAGCAGATGTGTTTGCTGTCTGTCGATTCATGATGCACCTTTAGACTTTGCAAACAGGTCTCCCCCGAATAACAGCAGCCACACTGGTGAGCCAGCTTGACGTCTGGCTGCAGGTTAAAAACCAGACGTGGGGAGGCGTCTCCTGCGTCTGCACGTCAGGTCTCTTGTAGTGAGCTCTCCTCCCAAGAACGGAGGGTCCCGCCCTCCTGCTCCGAAGGTCCTGATGGAGGTGGGGCAGGGCCAGGTAATCTGCGCTGTATTAACCGACCCCACGGCACCCTGAGGCAGGTGCCCCTCACCATGTCCTGTGCACCCCACTTGGGGACCCGTGTGTGGAGCTGTGTAGTGGCCCCCGACCATGCCCACATCCTGGTCCCCAGAATACATCGTCTTATGCGGCAAAGGGGCGTTGTCGATGTGACTCGGGGGGACACCGAGCGGGGAGGTGGCCCTGGCGGCCCTCGGAAGGGGCCCTGGTGAATGCGAGGAGGAGACAGGTGTGAGCTCGGGAGCAGAGGTTGTTGTCCGGTGAGCAGGGCGCCTCCAGAGGCTGAAGAGGGGGAAGCAGATTCTCCCGGAGCCTCTAAGGACACGCCCTGCCCTCACCTTGGCCGCAGCCCCGTGAGCCCCTGACGCATTTGTGCTTCTTTCCCCGGGAATCCACACCCGTTTCTTGGACAGATGGCGTGCGGGGCGCCGCTCAGTGCTGCTCCCGTGAGTGGTCACTCCCCAGGCAGCCATCAGACTGCTCAGTTGTCGCCATTGTAATCCTGAAGCTTGGCCCTCTTGTCATTTTATCTCACATCTACTTCTCACCCTTGTCTCCTCTCTGTCGCGGACTCCTGGAGGGCAGGAGGCCCGTGTGTGTGCGTGTGTGTGCACGTGTGAGAGAGAGAGAGATGTGCATGTGTGTTTGTTATATGTTACCTGTGTGTTGTGTATTGTCTTGTGTTGTGTGTTGTGTGTATGTCTGTGTTTTCGAACAGCATCTGATATTGAGCCTGAACCCCTGGCATGTAGCGTGTGAGTAAACATAGCATGTTTTGCATGTAAACTTGTCTTTTCACTCTGTAATCCCCGCCCTCCACACCCCCCCTCCCCCGCCGTCCCAGCGGGAGAGGAGCAGCCTTATACTCACAGCTGCTGCAGGGTGTGGGTGTGCCCCTGACGTCTGATGCTACAGTCTCACTTGCTTCAGGCTTCTCAAACTTAATGTCACGGGCGACATCAGAACCTCATAAACATGATTCCGAGTCAGAGGGCCAGTCGGGCTGAGCATGGCACTTGCACAGGCTCCCAGCCACTGCTGCTGGGCTGGGACCACACCCACACACCTGGGGTCCCTCGTCACCCCAAGGCCCCACGCCAGGGCCTGAGAGTTGGAAACAAACCCCGTGATTCCTTCAGGCTCTCTTCCCCCCTAGTCCGAGCCCCCATGCTGACAGGGCTTTGCTTGCAGGCCTCAGAATGTCGGCTCATTGCTCACGTGCGCTGAAGCGGCTGGTGTCACTGCGAGATGAGAGCGGGCGGCTGCCTTGGCCTGGCACTTGTCACTTCCACGTGTTAGGACGACAAATAAATAGGTGAGGATGCCTCCACCTCCCTCCCAGATGGATTCGCAAACGCCTCACCAGGGGGATGTGTGGGCGCTCAGAGCTCAAGCAACGGCAGCTATGATGTGTGTATGTGCAGCTTCCAGGGTGCACTTCTGGCCGTGCTGGGTCCAATAGGGACACTAGATCCTCTCCCCGTAGTCACGCTGAACTTCACAAACCTAACGGCACCCTCACTGCTTCTCCTGGCCTCTGCATGGTTTGACGCATGGCCATCCCTCCGGCAGCGCCGCGTCCCACACTCCCTGGCGGTCACTCCTGGGAAGTTTGAAATGTTCTGTCTTGTCTTCCTCGTTGTTAGGGCTTCACTGTCATCGGCTGGTTTTAAGTCTGTCAGGGGTCTCTGGGAAGGATGCTTATTGTGAGTCTGGACTCACGAGTCACTTGGAAACATCATGGCAACATGCTGGCTTCCTGTGGCACCTCAGTTCCTTCTGCAGGACCCGTTGGTTTGCTGTGCTGCTGTGATGCCATCAATTTTTTAAAATTTTTTTGATTGACATATAACGATTTGCAAAGGAAAGGCATGCGGGCCATGAGCAGGCAATAGGCAGGGCATGTCCAACCCAGCCTGACAGGGCAGCGTGGAGCTGCCCAGGGGGTCTGCTCTGCACCTCTTCGTCTCACCACGAGCCTCAGGTCAGCGGACTCAGGCAGCGCCTGCGCTCCTGCCTCTGGTGTCTTTGGCACAGCACCAGGAGCATGTGACCGGCACGGGGCACAGCTCCCTCCCTGGCGTTGCTGCAGAGCGCTCCTCTCTCTGGACACCCCACGCTCTCCGTGTCCAGTCCGCGCCCACAGGCATGTGGGTTTTTCTGATGGTGCCAGGACAGTGATGTCACCTGGACCCCCTGCCTGGCCTTTCGAGACGCTGCAGTGCCCCCGTGGAGCCTAGCTCTCCTCACATTCGTGATGCAGGATTTTCTAAGTACAATGGGAGTTGGAAGCGGTGGCGTGTGTCCGGCTGAGTGTCAGTGCCGGGGGGGTGGACCGGGGGGTGAGGG
>NW_006293541.1:1760525-1800680 GCF_000327345.1 Myotis davidii
ATGCTCCTCGCATTTTCCCTTTGGTTCCAGGTGAGCCTCTTGGTTTTAAGTGTCTGTCGCCTGTTTTCACGCAGGTCGGACACGCCAGGGGCGGTGTGTCTCCGAAGGGCTGTGCAGAGCTCTGCCTCATTAAATACTGTGTGCAGCCACACACTCAGCCACACTGTCACACAGCTGCCGTGAGCCACGGGTGGGTGGTGGAAATGGTTCTGTGTGAATTGAATTCGTGGCACGTGCGTCCCTTGTGGGAGGGGTGGCGGGAGCAGCGGAGTCAGTGACGCCATGCGTTGTGCACCTGCACACCCTGGGACAGTCAGACGTGCGGTGTCTCTGGGACCGCCCTGCTGAGCCGGCTGCGGGTTGTTAGGGGGCAGTTGCCTGTGCTGGGGGCGGGAGGAGGCACGGAGCCGGGCTTAGGCACAATCCAGACAAAACGAGTAGAGCGCTCAGTTATCCAGAGTGTGGTCCCAGTTACTCATGGGGACCCACCGGGTGGCTCCCGGAGGCCTTGCCTTGAAGGCGAGCTTGACCACGGCCGGTGGAGAGGCTGACACTGCGGCTCCTGGAGGTTAGGCTTTGCTGCCAGAAGGTCTCAGTCCTGAACAGCCCCTTCGCACACCTGAGGCTGTGCAGGCCTGACCAGAGGCGGGGCCGCGGGGGCAGCTGGGCGACTCACAGTAGCAGGAGCTGGCCCCGGGCCCCAGCAGGCGAGCGCCCCCCGAGGTCCCACCGGGACAGCTCTGGCGGGGCAGCACCTGCTGCGGATTTGCGGGCCTGGTGCAGCATGAAGACGTGTGGCTCTCGTTCCAAAATGAGCAAGAGGTTCAAGATGGTGGCCGCAGAGCATGGAGCCAAGAACAGGCCTTTCTGAGCTAGGGGGCTGGTGTGGCCGTGAGGGTCACATGCCCTGAGCCGGCCCTGCTCAGGGACCACCTGTGGCCCAGAGGGTCCTGCAGGCTCTGTGGAGCGGAGTCCTCAGATCTCTCGCCTGAGTGTTGGGGCTTTGGGGCTAGTGGGGCTCCCCACACTTGGAGCTCAGGGGCAGGCGTCAGCCTGCAGGTCAGGAACCTGCCGAGATGGGGGCTTACCCCCTCTGCCCTGGGGTGGGCACCACTCTCCCCCTCTGAATGTTTACTTACGGAGGTTTTTGAAGGGGTGATGGGCTGTTGTGAACAAGACAGCAATTTGGAGGCAAAAAGAGAGGGGGGGGGGAAGGAAGGGAAATGATGCTAGATCATAAAACTTGCAGACCCATGGCCCAGAGTGGTCGTCTTTCACACGGCCATTGGCCGTCGCTGTAACGTTCAGGCGAAGAGGTGAGCAGTAGAAGCATTCAGCCAGTATTTCTTGAACACTTACCAGTGCCCTCCCCGGACACAGCAGTGAGCAGAACGAAGTCCAATAAAGGTCTACGGGATTGAGTCAGAGCCAGCACGTCCAGGGGACCTTCGGGGTGGGTCTGGCTCGCTGCAAACCAGCTTGTAACAGTCCATTACAGAGGAGCAGTCTTGGCGGAGTCAGGAAGTCCCTGCAGGGGCTCGCTCGGCGTGCGTGGAGTGAGCGCGCTGCCCCCAGCCTCTGCTCCGCCTCCGCCTCTTAGCCAGCCTCTGGGCTCCACTGGTGTCTGCAGGATGGTGTCTGCAGGCAGACTCTGCTGGTGGCCACAGAGCTGGCCACAGTCATTGTCCAGGGGCAGCCCTGTGAGGACCCCGAGGCTCGTGCCAATCAGACAGCGAAGTCATCTGCCCACCTCTGAACCCCAGAGTGTGCCACAGAGCACCACCTGCAGGATGGCTCAGCCTGGAGCTGGCGGGGCCAGGGTGATGGGGGAGGTGCCCTGTCACCACCTGCAGGATGGCTCAGCCTGGAGCCGGCGGGGCCAGAGTGATGGGCGAGGTGCCCTGTCACCACCTGCAGGATGGCTCAGCCTTGAGCTGGTGGGGCCAGGGTGATGGGCGAGGTGCCCTGTCACCAGCCTGCCGGGGCTCTTCACTCCCGCGGGGTGCGTTCACCTGCCAACCAGGTGGGAACGAGTGTTTATCAGAACTCCAAACTGGAGCAGAAAAGACTCATTAAACAAAAAGGCTGAGGTGAAGCCAGGAAGGAAAAGTTGGCTGGGTCTCAAACAAGAAATTTTTTTAACTGTTATTAAAGCATTTTCACATTGAAAAGGCTAACAGGTTAGGAAAAACAATTGTGACAAATGTGCCGGAGCGTTTCTCACCTTTAAGTGTGAGGACGTGAGGGAAGCAGAGGAGAAGCCGCAGAGCGGCAGGGAGTCGCCGCACAGGGAGCGTGTCAGCTCCTCTGTCCCCAGGAAGGGCCCGAACACGTGTGCTGCTGCTTTCGTCCTGCCAGTTAAATGGGGGGCGGGGGGCGGGTTAAGTGGTGTTATTTATGCTGAGCAAGATGCGTTGAGTTCGCATTTCCACATCAAGAAATGTGACTTGAGATGCAAACGTGAAGTTGACAAAGTAGGTGGAGAGCCCGAGAAATGGTTGTGCATTTTGTCTCTGTGATTCCAGATGTAGATCTTCCACAGCGGACCCGGAGTGTGGGCAGGCACATGCAGGACATGCAGCCGCAGGGCAGCGGTGGGCGTGCAGCCGGGCCGACCACACCCCCAGGGCCTCTCCCTCCCAGCAGCTTCTCCCTCTGTGCTCCTGTCTCCCCCCAGCGGCTCTGGGAGCTGGAGCCCAACAACAGGGCCGTGTCCCTCCATCCCGTGTTCCCCCTGCCCACAGCAGTGACCCGCACAGACACACGGACGGTGGTCCTGACGGAGTAGTAGCAGGATGGGCCCAGGGTGGTGGTGAATTCCTTACAGTGTATGATTGTAACCGCAGAACCAGCTGAGAGTCCTGTCTGGTTTCCAGGGAGACCCAGAACCACAGCTCACCCACTCACAAGTACACCTGTGAACACCTCACAGGTAACCCTGTGACCTCACGAGTCACACCTGTGAACACCTCACAGGTAACCCCGTGACCTCACGAGTCACACCTGTGAACACCTCACTGGTAACCCCGTGACCTCACGAGTCACACCTGTGAACACCTCACTGGTAACCCCGTGACCTCACGAGTCACACCTGTGAACACCTCACTGGTAACCCCGTGACCTCACGAGTCACACCTGTGAACACCTCACTGGTAACCCCGTGACCTCACGAGTCACACCTGTGAACACCTCACTGGTAACCCCGTGACCTCACGAGTCACACCTGTGAACACCTCACTGGTAACCCCGTGACCTCACGAGTCACACCTGTGAACACCTCACTGGTAACCCCGTGACCTCACGAGTCACACCTGTGAACACCTCACTGGTAACCCCGTGACCTCACGAGTCACACCTGTGAACACCTCACTGGTAACCCCGTGACCTCACGAGTCACACCTGTGAACACCTCACTGGTAACCCCGTGACCTCACGAGTCACACCTGTGAACACCTCACTGGTAACCCCGTGACCTCACGAGTCACACCTGTGAACACCTCACTGGTAACCCCGTGACCTCACGAGTCACACCTGTGAACACCTCACTGGTAACCCCGTGACCTCACGAGTCACACCTGTGAACACCTCACTGGTAACCCCGTGACCTCACGAGTCACACCTGTGAACACCTCACTGGTAACCCCGTGACCTCACGAGTCACACCTGTGAACACCTCACTGGTAACCCCGTGACCTCACGAGTCACACCTGTGAACACCTCACTGGTAACCCCGTGACCTCACGAGTCACACCTGTGAACACCTCATGAGTCATACCTGTGAACACCTCATGGGTCACAACTGTGAACCTCATGGGTCACACCTGTGAACACCTCACGAGTCACATCTGTGAACACCTCACGAGTCACACCTGTGAACACCTCATGGGTCACACCTGTGAACCTCACAAGTCACACCTGTGAACACCTCAATGGTAACCCTGTGAGCCTCACAAGTCACACCTGTGAGCAGCTCCTGAGTCACACCTGTGAACACGTTATGGGTAGCCCTGTGAACAGCTCCCAAAGTCACACCTCCTGTTGTATTGTACCCTGTGAATCACTCAAGGACGCCTCAAGAAGTCGAATTAAGGAGCTACATTTATTTCAAAGCCGGGACTATGAGGGGGCAATATGCTCTCCAAATTTCATAGTGCCCTCTTGGCCGGAACATTACACTTATATAGGCAAATATCACAAAGGTATTGATTACATCTCGAGGTTTGGGATGAGGAACCTAGTTTGTAAAAAGCAGTTTGTTACAGAAGCTTAGATTGAGCAAGTTAGTTATCTTACAAAGATTAATTATAGTTTTGGGTCTTGGGACCGAGTCGACGGAAGCACATTATCTGGAGCCACTGAGGCCATTTAGAGTAATTGTGCTGTCATGGTCTCCAGGTGCAGAGGAATGTGTTTTGAGAGACCAGTAAGATCACTATCAATGGGGGTATTCAAACCACAATCAATGGCGTATTCAATCGAATGGGATAACTTATATAAGTTCAGAAAATCAAAATAACTTTTCTCTTATTTTAGCAAACAAGTAATTACAGAAGCCAAGTCAGCAGGGTTAAAATATTAAACAGCAATTTTTACCCAGGCATGGTTGCTACCATGCTTCACTGTGAACAGCTCCGGAGTCACACCTGTGAACAGCTCCCTAGTCACACCTGTGAACAGCTCCAGAGTCACACCTGTGAACCTCATGAGTCACACCTGTGAACAACCTCATGGGTCACCCTGTGAACCCTCAGCTGCTCCCCTCACAGAACCACATTCTGGGCAAGAAACTCTGCCTGGTGCCAGGCAGGAGTCTGGCGTGCTTCCGGGGAGCGTGGAGCCAGTGCACAGAGGAAAAGCCGGCCCTGGCACGGCGGGCATGGCCGACGGAAGCCAGCAGACTCCGATTCTCGGCCCCAGAAGCCCAGCTGCTTGCGGTCAGGCTTCCGCCAGTCTCTGTCCTCGGGGAGGCAGGAGCACTTCTGGGGGAAGGTGGCCTTCTTTCCTTCTTCTCTTTTGTTTTGTTAATCCTCACCCAATGATATTTTTTCCTTTGATTTTTAGACAAGTGACAGGGAGGGATGGAAAGAGGAAGAGAAAAAAACAGAGAGAAACTTCAATGTGAAAGAGACACATTGATTGGTTGCCTCTTGCATGCAACCCAACCAGGGCCGGGATTCGAACATGCAACCCAGGTAGGTGCCCCTGATCGAGAATTGAACCCTCGACCCTTCAGTCCTCAGGCTGACGCTCCAACCATTGAGCAACTGGCCAGGGCAGGGAAAGGTGGATTTCCGTTATGGCCTCCTGGGATGGTGGGTGTCTGGGGTTAGGACCAGCGGGTCTCACGTGACCTGTGCAACGAGAAAAGGAAGGATGTTCTCACATAGACTCTCTGACGGATCTGAATTTTTTTAAAAATATATTTTATTGATTTTTTACAGAGAGGAAGGGAGAGAGAGAGTCAGAAACACCGATGGGAGAGAAACATCGATCAGCCGCTTCCTGCACATCCCCCACCGGGGATGTGCCCGCAACCCAGGTACATGCCCTTGACCGGAATCGAACCTGGGACCTTTCAGTCTGCAGGCCAACGCTCTATCCACTGAGCCAAACCGGTTTCGGCAGATCTGAATTTTCAAAACCCATTCCGGCGGGAGAGGGAAAGAAAAGGAAAACCAGATTTCCTGGAACATTGGAGGTGGAAGAGGAGCCGCTTCTGGCCAATGGGGCCACGCATCACTGAGTGTATAACCTGGAGGCCCCGAGTGAGAGGAAGTCCTCTTGTCCTCTTCAGCCGGTTCAGGCGGCAAAACAAACGTGTTGTTCCCTGGAGATGGGCTGAACTCTGGCCGAGGAGGGCAAAGCCCGTCCGACCCGGTTTCTGTGCACCCGCCAGTCCTGCATGTGCCAGTCTTCCGAGCGGCCGTGCTGCCTGCGAGGGGAATCCTGGTCGCCTTTCACCATTCGTTCAGGAGGCCACCCATGGTGCTGAGGCTGGGGGAGGTTGGATCAAGCAGATTGGCTAATTGGAAGCGAAGAAATGTTGACCGACCATGTGGAAGGGATGAAAGGAGCCTCCTCTGTGCAGGCTGGGCTCCGGGCTGTTGCGGTGCGAGCCGCCCACTGGATAAAATGCTGTTTCCTAACCATTTGCTCAGTCAAAGCGGAGATGCAGCCAGGAGATAGGGGCCAGGCTGGGTCCTGGGCTCCTGCAGGTGGGCGTGGCCGCCTTCCCTGCCTGTGTCCCTGCAGCCTTTCCAGAACCCACCTTGAAGTGGAGCTACAAACCCTTCACGGGACCCTTTAGTTCTCAAACCGGATAATGGAGGTGCCTGGGCAGCGACGTCTAGACCTGCGGGGAGAATTCTGGGACATGGGACTCTGGGGCCACCGAGCAGCTTGTCAGAGCACCATCAACCTCCTCCTAACCGTGGAGGAGATGCCCACAGGCCCACGGTGCAATCCTGGCTCCCCCCACTATGGTCACGTGCCGACCCCTCAACCCCTCAGCCATGGACGCTGCCCCACTGGGCTTGGGTGGAAGTGAAACCAGACAGTGGCTGCCGTGTGCTTCCCAGGACCCTGGCAGGGAGCCTGTCGCCAGCAGAATGGGTGGTATTTCATTGGCTTCTGTCACACCATTCACTGTCCTGAGTGGGTCACAAATCTGGTCACAGAAAAAAACAGAGTCCTCGCTTGTAAACTCATGTAGAAAACCTCTTGACGCTGTTAAAGGAACCCAACTCCCCAAATTCTGTGTCTCGTAGCCATGAGGCGAGTCCACAGGTTCCCTCCCCTTTCTCATGTGAAGTTTCTGCTTTAAATTCTGTTATGTCCCCTGACTTCAGAGAGCAGGGCCTCGAAACGTCTTATTTTCCTGACAAAGAGTAAAAGGCAGGCGAAGACCATGTAGCCTTCTCGCGGGGCATCAGGTGGGACTCCTGTAGGAAGTGGCCTTGCTGGCCAGGTGGGGCTGGAGAGGGCGCGGAGCGTGGACGTGGCGTGGGGGCAGGTAAGCGCCACAGGCAGGCTTGGTACGTGCTCTGTCCACAGATGTGCTGTATGTTTATTTAAAAACCCACGGCGGCCGCTCTCTCTGTAACGGGTCCTGGGGCCCTGACTTTAGGGGGCTGCCTCCCACGACACCCACCACGAGTGAGGGATTATCGGAAACCGGGACCCAGCGCGCTGCTGATCACAGGTGGGACCTAACGGGTTTATCTCCTGCCCTCTCGGAGCCCGTCCAGCTGGCCTTGTCCGCAGGTACCCTCTTCCCCAATTCCCATCTTCCCGAAGGCGCGGCTCATTTCAAAACTCGGGGATGAAGGGTGTCTGATGTTCAGACAGACCCCGGAGAGAACCGTGGTGAGGGAACTGGTACCTGTGCTCCTGGTTTTCAGACGCCAGCGTTAGGCATAGAGTCAGGTAGCCACGCCTTTGAGCTTGTCTCCTGCATCTGTACTTCCCAGGAAATTAACAGTGTACATGCTGTATGAATAAATGGACGAGTGGCATGTGTTGGTGACAGTGGGCTGGGCTTCCCCTCCCTGTGACGGAGGTGCATGGATTTCTGCCGAACTCCACTCTTGCCTCCCTTGTTCGCCTTAAGGCCTGACTCTTCTGCACACAACCTCAGAACCTGCCTGTCCCAGGCAGCCAGCCCACTGGGAGCTCCAGGTGTGCGCTGTCCAGCTCGGGCTGGGGGCAGCTGGTCAGCACAGGGCCACAGCACCAGCACAGAGGCAGGCTGGCTTCCCGGCTCCGTGTGGGAAAAGAATGTACGACACCCATTAATGTTCTGTACCAAGGACGGCACTCCTCCAGCTGTTTGGGGTTAAATGAGTTTTTTATTATTTATTTTTGGCTAATCCTCATCTGAAGATACGATACGTTTTCCATTGATTTTCAGAGAGAGGGGGAGGGAGAGAGTGACAGTGAGAGCGAGAGCAAGAGAGAGAGAGAGAGAGAGAGACATCAGTGTGAGAGAGACACATCAGTTGGTTGCCTCCGCATGCGGGGATTGAACCTGCGACACAGGTATGTGCTTTTGATTTGGGAATCGAACCTGAGACCCTTCAGTGTTTGGGCCGATGCTCTAACCCCTGGGAAACACCAGCCAGGGCTAATGAGACATTTTAATAAGGGCGGTCTCACCCCCTTGGTCTTACCAGTGGTTAGGATGGGCCAGGCGCTCCCTTCCACCTGTGCCCACCTGGCAGCTGGGGCTCAGGGTCCCTTTGGCCATGGTCAGGGACTGCCCACCAGCCACTCCATTCACAAATGTGATCACAGATTCCCTGGAGCAGGGGAGGCCCTGCCTCAGTGGTCGTGAGCATGAGACTCTTGCCAAGAGTGTTAAAGGGGGTGAACCAGCAGGATCCTCCCCCAATGTGTTCCCTCCCATCACAGGATGCCCAAGCGGCTCTGCCTCTCCCCGCCCCGTGACCCCCCATGACTGTTCCCTCCACCTGTGTCTGCAACCCAGGTTTTAGTCTAAATGTCCTAAATGTCACGAATTACTTACAAAAGGCTCGCTGACCCCGGAGTCAGTAACTCATTCACCCGGCATGTCACAGGGACGCCTGCCGCCCGAGGGGACTCCGGTGGTTCCCTAGTTGCACCAACAGATGTTCCCAACAAGGGAAGTAACAGAGCACCCCACGACTCAGAGTCCGTTAAGGAATGTGCAGAAAATTCAAACCAGGATGGCATCCAACATGTGCAAACTGTCGGAGAGCTGCCAGGTTCTAGCCGGAGACTTGAACTTGCAGAGCATCAGGGTCACCTTCAGAAGGAGAATGGGACGGGTGTCATCTGAGCGCTGCCCTGGCCCGGGAGCCAGAGTTCAGGGTGTGGCCGGGCAGCTCCTTGGGAGTAAGTTACAAAGGGTTTTGCCCTCCGTGTGGCTGTCATGGGTATTTCAAGGGTGTCTCCTGTAATAGCTGGTCACCCTACTGTCTCTACCCACAGGTGACTGTCTCTCCTTCTCTGATTTGGCTAGAATCGTTGAGGTACATACAAGCATCTGCTGACAAATGGCCCTCTGTCCTTAGTTTGTCTTCTGATGAAAACAGACACACGCACCCCCAACCACATGCTGCCTGGGAATCCCAGCCTGGTCCTCTTTGTCCACCTCATTTTGCTTCACCAGGACAGAAACACACCCAGCTGGGAACTTCTCTTTTAGGGTGCCTTCACCCCACACCTGCCTGACTGAACCCTACAAGGCCCAAACCCCGTGCTGCCTGCGAGATCTGGGCGAGTTAAGTGAGCTCACTAAGCTTCGTGTTCTTATCTGCGAAAGGGGGGCTGCCTCACGAGTTATTCTGAGGGTAGAAGGAGATGACGAGTGTAAAATACACGCTGTGCCTAGCACATAGTAGGAAATTTTTCCTCCTCCACCATCAACATTATTATTCCATGTGAGCGTGTCACTGATTCTCCTTGGTGACCTGTTATCTCCTGGTACCTGTTCCCAGCACAGCACATGGTTGTTCTTAAATCCCTTTCTGTCCCCTCCCAAGGCGGTCTTTTTGTGGGCCTCTTTCAGTCTCCCTTGGTCAGTGCCAGTCCTGTGCACACAGAAGGTCCTTACTAAGTGTTTGATGGCAGGAGGCCAGTCCTCACACACATAGCCAAAAATAGGGGAGGCTATCAGTGCAGAATCTCCAGCCCTTGAGATAGAGGACAGGTTGCAGGTCATCGAGAATTGGCTGAGAGCCCCTGAGGGCCTGGGCCTGTCTGTCTGCCCTACTTTTGCCGCTGGCTTATAGGGAAGGGTCTCTCTCTCCTCCTGTCTTCTATGGAAACAGCACCCAGTTGATGTGGTGAGGGTGCGGGCGGGCATCGGGGGGTAGGCAGGTAGATTGGGGCCTTAGTCTGACTGGGAAGAGCCACACTCCTCTACACAAGGCTCACTCCAAGGGCTGGGGAAAGACAGGCCTGGGGAGAATCCTGACTCCGCTCTTCTTGGCCAGATGGCCCTGGAGAAGTTACTGTTTTTCTGTGAATGACCAGGGCTTCACGGTAAAGTGGGGGTGATCTAGGCATTCACACCCCATGGGTGCCCAAGAGCTTAATGCGTTGTTTTCCTGAACGTAGCTGACAGAGTGTGCTCTTGGGTGATGAGGAGGAGGAAGATGATGATCAAGATGATGGTGATAATGAGGAGGAAGAAGATGGTGGTGGTGCTGATGATGAAGAAAATGATGAAGATGAGAGAAATGAAGGAGACCATGATGACAGTAGTGATGATGGTGAGGAGGACGGTGGTGATGATATGAAATGTATAGGTGCCCCCGGGTCTAGTTCTGAAATTTCCTCAGTGTTCACATTCAGGAACCCGGTGTGCATCTGTTGTGACAGCCCTCACGGGGGCAGTGCCCTTGCACTGTGACAGCAGGTGGCATTGTCCTCCCTGAGGGATATTGGCGTCCCATTCTGTGGCCTTTGCAATCTTCGAGATTCTAGTTGTTCGAGCTGTGATTTTCCTTCCAGTGTGTGCGCTCTCCCGCCCTGTAAGCCTGTCCGCGCGCTGCTGTGAAGGCAGAAATTGCCCTTCCTCGTGTGCGCTCTCCCGCCCTGTAAGCCTGTCCGCACCAGCGATGCGCGCTGCTGTGAAGGCAGAAATTGCCCTTCCTTGCTCCTCTCGTGATTTTGAACGGTGTGAGTTTCTGCCCTGGAGTTTTAGTTTCCTCAGACTGCAGGGGGGTCATTAGTTTGGTTATTTCACAATAGCATTTACAGTCTTCTTATTAACTGGGCAGACATCCAAGGAGCCCTCCTCCTCATGGGGGCGGTTGCATGTTTCTGACACGCGGCTGGGCGGGAGGGTGTCGGCTTGCAGCGAGCTGGGAGCGAGAGAGGGAAGCATTGGAGTCACCTCTAGCTGTCCCAAGAGCCACAGGCTCTGTTTGCCTTTCAGTTTGACCAAGGAGAGAACTATCAGCCGTTCGTAGACCAGTTGTTCTACTATTCCTATTCTACAGACTTTGTTTCAAAATGTTTTTAATGAACAAGATGGAAACAGAGGCATGGATACATGAACAGGCTGACAGCTATGGGGAGGGGCGTTGGAGGACTGCATGAAAGAAGGTGAAGGGATTACGTAAAAAAACATAACACAAAGACACAGACAATAATGTGGTGATAGCCAGAGGGAAAGGGAGGGGGAGGGGGAGGGGCAAAGGGGGGTAAATGGGGAAGGAAAGAGACTCCGCTTGGGGCGCTGGTCGCATGGTGCAGTGTGCAGTGATGTTTTATTAAGTTGTACCCTTGAAACCTGTATGGTTTGGAAACCAATGTCACCCCAATAAATTTTCTTAAAAGCTCACATCAAGTTACTTTAAGATGAGAGATTGGGCGGGAGCCGGTTTGGCTCAGTGGATGGAGCGTCGGCCTGCGGACTGAAAGGTCCCGGGTTTGATTCCGGTCGAGGGCATGTACTTGGCTTGCAGGCACATACCCAGTGGGAGATGTGCAGGAGGCGGCTGCTCGATGTTTCTCTCTCATCGATGTTTCTAACTATCTCTCTCCCTTCCTCTCTGTAAAAAATCAATAAAATATATTAAAAAAAATAAGATGAGAGATTGGGGGGAAGCTTGAGAAGAAAGTCAGGGGCTTGGAGCCAGCAAACAGGCTTTTTCTGGACCTGAAGACCTCGAGGGGCAGCGTTCTGCCTGGAAGACTGTGTCGCTGTCACTAAGACCTGAGCAGGCACGACGGGGCGAGCGCGGAGGCCGAGGAGCGGCCGGAGGGTGGCTGGGCCGCCGCTGCTGGGCTCCAGGACGGCCTCTCGCCTTCTCTCTGACTCAGACCCCGCCCAGCCGCTCTGCGCGTCCTCTGACGGGGCTTAATGTCCTTTTCTCAGCGAGTCGTCCACGGCCTTCTCACTGCTCCCTGGCCGGCCATCACTGTTTATTTTTAATAACAGTACCATGCTCTTGGCCAACATAGAGATTTAAGTTGTAATTGAAAGAAGACTTCCTAATTATACTAATGGGTCTCCGGAAAGCGTTTATTTTTTTAATTGTCTAACTGTTCTTAGGGCCGACATAACATCTTTGGGAGAAGGAGGCGCTTAGAAAGACACCCCACCCGTCCTTCCATGTGCAGGGAACTCCTAAGTGAGTTCGCTGCTTCTGGGTTTTTCCCGGAGACATTCTTGAACAGGTCCCCCAGGAGCGCTGCGCCACGCCCTTCCTGACGGCAAAAACAAACGGGTCCAAGAGGAGAAGGAAGTGTAAGTGGTGGCACATTGAAACAGTGTGATTCTGTGATAAACTGTTTATATAAACGTATCCCCATGGATAAATCCCTAACATAATGGTAGACAGAAATTGCAGACTGGATTGACTAAATGGTGCCATTTACGTGGCGTTTCAAAACACCCTCGAATCCTGCGCTTTGTTTAATGTGTTCAGACGGGATGAAAGCGAAAATGGAGGCGAGAAGACACACAAACCATTTCCACGAGGGGAAGCCAGCGGGAGGCGGGTGCCGGCTCCAGAACCAGGGGGCGCATTGAGGTGGGGTGTGTGTCTGTTTCTGACACGTTTTTGCTGGTTTGGAATATCTCCTCATTAAATAAATACTGTTGAACTTGTTATAGACTCGATGGCTTTAAAACATCAGGATCTCTCAGAGTAGGTGGGATTTGGGGTCTACATAAAATACGTGGGTCACGTTAAGCGCGTTGAGAGAGGTGTGGGGCTCTGTAGAGGGTTCCAGAGCTGAGTGTGACGCGCGCTTCGCCTGCTCTGTGCCCTCCCCCCACCGGACCTGTGAGGAGGACAGTCCAGCATCCCCGCGGCTGGGCCCCTCCAGGCCGAGCGGGGCCCCGTGGCTCAGCGCGATTCCCTGCGGCGGTGAGTGTGAGAAGCAGCCCTGTGCGTGCGGGGTCAGAGCATGGACTCGGGACCCTGCGTGGATCGGCCAGTTTAAAAGGCATGAGGGAAAGCCCTCAGAATTGGTCGTACATTTAAAGCGTTATTTGCTTGCAGGTTTTAAATGCCATCTCATTGCCTTCGGGCTCATTTTATGGATATAAAGAATGTTGTCGAGTTTAAGAAGATGAGTTAATTAAGAAATTGTAATTCTCAGAAAGCCTCTTGACATAATTAAAAACCCAGGTGAGTGTAATCCTATCATTTAATACCTTGAAGCGAAGGGGAGACTAGACAGTCCTCGTTGGCTGTGTGATAAGTTATCCCAGCACAGGCTTCAGGGGGGAGGGGGTGGGAGGGAGGCAGCCGTTTGGCTGAGGAAGGCATCTCATTCTGGCCTGGAGGTCACAGCAACCAGCGCGGGGATATCCGGGAGGCGGTTGTGTGAGAACATGGACGGTAAGGTCGCCCCCAGCTAGACCGTCCCACCATGGGCCACCTGCCACGCTCCTCTGTCCTCCCGGGAGGGAGCCGCGTCCGGGGGAAGGAGCAGGGGTGCGGCCCATGTCAGGGTGCGGCAGAGGGGTGCCTCCGTGGGTGGGTCCTCAGATTGTCTAGATCTGCTTCTGTGAGGACTCCGTTCAAGTTATTTGTTGCTAAGGGAAGTGCTGGACCAAGCACTGAGGGTCCGCCCTCAGATCAGTGACAGCTTCCCAGCCCTCTGCTGTGTGTGGGATTCTATTTTCTCAGAAAGCCCTGCACGTTGAGGCACCGACCACCAAAGCTAACGTTTGGCCCCGTAAGGAGCACATTGGCCAAGGCTGGGCGGCCACTGACACAGGATTAGGACCCAGATGCTCCTGTGGGTCTTCCCGGACAGGAAGGCGCCGCCATTGCACTGGCAGTAGCTGGGCTCCACGGTGAGCCCCCGGGTAAGCCACAGGTCGTGTCCCTGCACCTGAATGACACGGTCCCTGCCCCGCAGGTAGCTCGGGACAGAGGCGCCCTGGCGTGGTGTCCGTGGCCGCCCCTCTGGGCTTTTCCCGCTTTCCACAGAGGCCCTGGAGCGGAAGGTACCGCGGAGGTTGTGATGCCCACGTCACGTGGTCTCGGTCAGCATCAGCCACTGTTGTCACTTTTGTTGAACTTCTGCTTCAGTGATGTGAACTTGGGGGAGATAAACACCACCAGTGACGAAGAAGACATCTGTATGGCCTCCTACGGACCCAACGGAGGAGTGGGGAATTCCAAAGGATAGCACTTCCCAAGCTGCTGGGGAAAGCCCACTTGGTTTCATACACGTAGGTCCCTACGTCCGTACGTCTTACTTATTGAGGGGAAGCCGTGGTTCAGGAGGGAGGGGCAGAGTGGCAAGATCCCACTGCGGCGCTCATTGGACGTGATTGGCAGAAGGGCTCACACCCCCTTCTTGTCTCGCATTCTGTGTCTCCTCAGTGCCGAACGTCCCAAGGCGAGAACGTCCCAAGGCGAGGCGAGCGGAGAAGCTCAGGAGGGACCCGAGCCAGGGTGTGCCCGAGGACCCAGGGGGAGCTCCCTGAGGGCGTGGCAGCTGGGGATGGTGCTGATGCCGGGCTGTTTAGTCCAAGGCTCTAGAGCAGCGGTTCTCAACCTGTGGGTCATGACCCCTTTGGGGGTCGAACGACCCTTTCACAGGGGTCGCCTAAGACCATCGGAAAACACATATATAATTACATACTGTTTTGTGATTAATCACTATGCTTTAATTATGTTCAATCTGTAACAATGAAATTGGGGGTCACCACAACATGAGGAACTTTATTAAAGGGTCGCGGCATTAGGAGGGTTGAGAACCACTGCTCTAGCACTTGTGAAACTCTGTAAAAATGCATGAGCCAGCCTGTGAGGCCGCGGGCAGGACGCTGCCTGAGCGCCAGTCCTGCGTGCCCGGTCTGCAGGTGGGTGAGCTTGGACAGGTGCCCAGAGGGGACCATGTGCACGACCTTCTCTCTGGTTATCGTCTTAGCTCAGAAGTGACTTCCTCCCAGTCACGGGGGCTGCGGGAGCCGGAGGGCGACGGCGGAGAGTCCATGAGTGACAAGTCTGTTCCAGAATCCTGCATGGCACGCACCTGTAACGGTGGTATCTTAAGTGAAACATACATTTAGCCTTAAAAAGGAAAAAGTTACTTGCCCTCGCTGGTTGCTCAGTGACTAGAGCATCAGCACGTGGACTGAAGGTCTCGGGCTCAATTCCAGTCACGGGCACGGACCTCGGTTGCAGGCTCGATCCCCAGCCCCAGTCGGGGCCCGTGTGGGAGGCAACCAGTTGTGTCTCTCACATCGATGTCTCTCTCTCTCTGTCGCCCTCTCTCCCTTGCAGTAGCTCTAAATATCAATGGGAAATATCCTTGGGTGAGGATTAATGACAACAGTAAGTCAGCCCTGGCTGCATGGCTCGGTAGGTCGGGCCTTGTCCCAAGCATGGAAAGGTTGCCTGTTCCATCCCTGGCAGGGGGTGTACAGGAGGCAGCTGATCGATGCTTCACTCTCCCTTTCCCTTCCTCTCTCTCTAAAAATCAATTAAAAATATTTTTTTAAAAAAGGAATTGAAAGAATTAGAGAATCCTAAATATTTGAAATCACCCCGCCCGGGCCTAATGCTGCATATAGACTCCTCCTCAGACCCTCACAAATGACCGCGCTCATTAAGAAAATGGAGCCCAAACGGTGGCTTGCCTGATTTCCTAGGTGCCTGTGTGTATGGGGTCACGGTGTCACCCCAGAACTCTGCTGGGATGCTCTTCACGCTGTAGCTGGGGAGGAACCTTTACTTTCACCTTGTATGGAAGGTTTTCGCTCGGCAAGAGCAGGGGGCTAAGCCGCTGGACTTCGCCAGCCTTCATGTTCCCCACCCACACGGCACAGGACCTGCGCCGGTTCTGGAGCCAGTTGGCAAATGTCATGTGGCTGCAGGGACAGATGTCCCAACTCCCGTGGCTTGTGCAAAGGCTCAGTTTGGGTCACAGACATGTTCTAGTTGCTGGCCTCCTGTCGTCTCTATTCTGGAGCCCTGGCTGAAGGTTCCTTCTGGCTCCGCGCCTTCTCTTCAAAGTGCATTTCAAAGTCCGTATGATCCACAGTAGATAATTAGGCTCCGAGACGGCACGGGCCCTCATGTCAGCGTCATCCCGCACATTCCCCATCAGCGAGGACAGAGTCACATCGTTGGGAGGAAGGGGGCCTGACACATTGGGGACAGAGATGAAACAGGTGAGTGCCGAGATGGTCTCCGGGGAACCGGCGTGGCTTAGTGTTCGGGGTTGTGTCTTCTTGAAGAATGAAGAGGGGACGTTCCAGATAGAAGAGCTCTGGACACAACCGTAGGGACAAGAAAGGTCTGTGCCAGAGGCTCGCGGAATGTCTAAGAGAGTGTGAGGCCAGGAGAGGCCCGACGGGAGCCGAGAGGGGCCAAGAGGACCCGCCACATGCTGGCCCTGGCGCCTGGTCCTCTGGACGTTCCTGCTCTGATGGTCATCTAAGGCTCCTCCCCTGGGCCTCCCTGGGCCTCCACAGGTCTCCCCAGACTTCCGCGGGCCTCTCTGGGCCTCACCAGACCTCCCTGGGCCTCCCCAGACCTCCCCACACCTCCTTGGACCTCCGCGGGCCTCCACAGGCCTCCCTGGGCCTCACCAGACCTCCCTGGGACTCCCCAAACCTCCCCACACCTCCTCCTGCGGGCCTCCACAGGCCTCCCTGGGCCTCCCCGGGCCTCACGGACCTCCCCGGGACTCCCTGGACCTCCCCACACCTCCTCCTGCGGGCCTCCACAGGCCTCCCTGGGCCTCACGGACCTCACCGGCCTCCCCAGCAGAGTGCTCGAGTAGGTCCCCAACGTCTGCTTGCTCTGGAATCCCTTCAGGTTTAGGGGTCACTTAGCTTGTCTGTAGGGCTTTCTATCTTTATTTGCCATTATTCTTCTGTCCACATTCGGAAAGGATTGGCGGTAATTTGCAGTTTAACAAAGATGGACATTGAGGCTGTTAAAATGGAAAGCAAGAGGCAAGTCGCTGTGTCTGTTTTCCCTGATGAGCGCCCGTGAGTGTCTTTGCTTTAGGCTCACTGCTTCCCACAGTGACAAGGTGGGCAGGTCCCAACCACCTGGCCACGGGGAAGCAGTGAGTTGTCTTTCATTTATAAAGTTCCACCGCTTTCCAGTTTCTACATTGATTTTTCTTGGTAATTTTCAGCTGCGTCCTTATTCCCCAGGCCTTGTAGTCAATGTTAATATTTCATTTTTTTTTAAAGACAGTTGTCTTTTTTTTAAATATTTTAGTAATTTTTTACAGAGAGGAAGGGAGAGAGATAGAAAGTCAGAAACATCGATGAGAGAGAAACATCGATCAGCTGCCACCTGCACATCTCCCACTGGGGATGTGCCCGCAACCCAGGTACATGCCCCTGACTGGAATCGAACCCGGGACCCTTCAGTCCGCAAGCCGACGCTCCATCCACTGAGCCAAACCGACCCCGGCAATGTTAATATTTCAGTTTGTGATGACGACACCTATCCTAGCACGAGCTCGTAGGCACGCTCTCAACATAAGGCTTTCCTGAGTTTGAAATTGCGAATATGAGGTCACCCTATAAAGTGCCACAATCAGCAGAATTACGTAAGTCCCTGGATTTCAAGAGCTGGGTCAGATCTCTGTAGCAACAGAGTGATTTTATGCTGCCAGCCTTTTCCTGTAGAGCGGCCCTGTGTGCCTCCCGGTGCTCCGCCCGCCGCGACAGACTGAGGTTCCGGAAGAGTCTGGGTGTGGCTCTCACGCTTGGGCACCACGGGGCAGAGGTGCTTCTGTGTCATTGTGAGTCCTCGCTGTCGCCTTCGGTCAGTGATTCTACCAGGAGTCTCGGTTCTCCGGGAGAAAGATGGAGACCCATGTGAGCCAGGTGCCGCCCTCCTCGGGCCCCTGTCTGTGGGCACACTTGCCGCATAGATGGCATCCATCATCTACAGAGTGATGTGGGATGGGCGATAGGTGTGCTGTTTTCTTTCTTTTCTCACCTGGAGTACCTTGAAACTTTAGGTGACACCACCCAGCAATCAGTGGAACTCTACTCCCCAGCGTTTAAAGGCAGCGTTGGCCCCATCACTCACCTACGCTGCTTCCTTGGGAATAGAATGTCCTGGAGCCGTCAGTGTCCAGTTTTGACTGGGCTTAAGGTAGGGCGGACAGGCCGCCAGAAGCCACGAGGGCAGCGTGAGGGCGCCTGCCCGGGGCCCGGGGCCAGGTCTGCGGCAGCAGTGCCAGTGTCCAAGGCCCTGGGGTCATTTCTTCATCTGGTTAGAACCGGAGGCGTGGCATGGACTCTGTGAACTCACTGTCACCATGACAACGGTTATGACAAGAGGGAGGTTGAGTCACCATCCACGAGCTTGGACATAGACGGACAGGGATCTGTCAGGAGCCATGGCCTTGGCGTCTCCCCCTCAAGTTGGGGCCCCGGGGGCTGGTCCGCGGGTGGCGCACTGGGGCATGAGAGGGGCCCTTCGAGGTGCCTGCTTCCTGAGCACGGCCTTGGAGCCGGCTCTTCCCCAGGTCCTTCAGCTCTCATGCTCCCTCCCTGGGGGTCGCTTCTAGGCGAGCGCAAACACACGGGCATGCATGGCGGCGAGGGCTGTGAGCATCTCCAGCTGAGGCACTGAGGAGGAGGACAGAGCCCTGAAGGGCCCCGGCCACGTCAGAGGAAGGGGAGTTTGGGTGGGGAGGTGGGAGGCAGGGGGTGGGGTCGGTGCTCAATGCCCGGCGGCTCTGGAGGGCCATCAGCAGCGGCCGCCATGTGACTGTCTCACAGCAACCCCTGAGCGTGGAGCGTGGGTTCCAGGGCGGAGAGGAGCAGGGCGCGGGGACCCCCTGGGCCTCGGCAGGTGGCGGCCATGGCCGGTGGCATCAGCATAGGACCCCATACCCATGCGGCGGGCCAGCATGTCCCCTCGTCTTCACCGCCCCCCAGACGCAGTAACCCACCGCTTTCCTTGCCCCTGCAGGTGGGCTCGAGCATGTAATAAACACCCCTGTCTGACACTGGTCCGTGCCCGTCTCCCTCACCACCTGTGGGTTCTTCAGGGTCGGCGACACCTTCCCTGTGTTCTCGGATGTGCCCAACCCCACAGCTGGCCCCACAGCCCGGCTCACTGAGCCCGGTTGTCCAGATCTGCATTGGTGAGGTCCCCCAGCCTCATGCCCACATGGCCCGAGCCCTGCCCTCACGGAGCCCTTCCACAGCCGCCCTTCACCGGCCAGCGCTTCCTGGTCACACCTGTGAGTGCCCACGGGTCCACGGTGGCAGGCCTGCCTCCCGGTTCCCGGGTCCAGGCAGTCTCGCCTGGCTTTTACTGGCAGTGGTTCTCAACCTGTGCGTCATGAACAATGAAAATACTTCCTGCATATCAGATATTTACATGACAATTCATAACAGTAGCAACATTACAGTTATGAAGTAGCAATGAAAATAATTCTATGGTTGGGTCACAACATGAGGAACTGTATTAAAGGGTCCGGCATGAGGAAGGTTGAGAACCACTGAAAGGAAAAACCCCACTATCAACATACTTTCCCCCCTTCATCCTTTACCAAAGAGGAAAAAAATGTAGCAGGACGTGGGCTCCCACAATTCTTCCTGTGGTGACTACATATGACGGCGCAGGAGGAATCCTGGGTGTCAGCCGGCAGCGTTCATTAAAGGGACGTAGACCTTCCCAGATGCCGGCAGTGAGGAGCACTGGTAACCCCCATTCCCCCCAGTGAGGAGCGCCGGGAACCCCCACTCCCCACAGTGAGGAGCACTGGGAACTCCCCATCCCCCCCAGTGAGGAGCGCTGGGAACCCCCATTTCCCCCAGTGAGGAGCACTGGGAACCCCCATTCCCCCACAGTGAGGAGCACCGGGAACCCCCACTCCCCACAGTGAGGAGCACTGGGAACCCCCATTCCCCTGTAGTGAGCAGCACTGGGAACCCCGACTCCCCCACAGTGAGGAGCACCGGGAACCCCGATTCCCCCACAGTGAGAAGCACTGGGAACCCCGACTCCCCCGCAGTGAGGAGCACTGGGAACTCCCATTCCCCTCAGTGAGGAGCACTGGGAACCCCCATTCCCCCCAGTGAGGAGCGCTGGGAACCCTATTCCCCTGCCATGGGGTACGCTGGGAGACTCTGAGGTCCCTCTCACTTAGGACCACATGGAGCTCAGTCAGGAATGGCAGGTGCTTGTACAGCAAATTAGCCTGGCCCGAGTGTTCGGGGAATGTCAGCTCGCCTTAGTCCTTCCTGACAGAGGGCCGGCTGTGTTCTCCTGATCTGGAAGAAGAAGCGGGCCTCCACGTCCGCGGACGGCAGGCTGGCGTTCGGGCCGTCGGTGTCTAGGTTATGCAGACATGGGTGTCGGAACCACTATCGGATTATCCTGTCACTGTCCAGTCCTGTCCCAGAACGCATATCACCCCTGACCCAGGGGTGGCCCTTTCCGGGTAAGGAGCGGTCTGGCGGCCCGGGCGTGTGTCTGTCCAGGAGACCTGCTTCTGTGCACAGCCAGGCAGACGTGCCGCCGGGAGCCGGGCCTCACTGAGGGTCATATTCTGTGAGCACGCTCCTGTGGCTCGTCTTGATTTTCTAAAACTAATTTTGCAAGGAAGCGTCGTGCAGATCGGAGAGCACATCGTGAGAGACACAGAACAGGCTGCAGGCAGAACGACCCTGAAGCAGGGACCAGGTGCAGGCTCCACGCCTGAGTGCAGGCAAGGCTGGCCTGGCCTGGCGCTGGGCTCGATAGGGGGGCTCCTGTGAGCAGCCCTGGTAGGCGTGATGAGCCCCACCCCTCCGTCCTCCGGACAGCCCACTGCCACACCGGATATCGGGGAGCCAGGCCACACCCGGGTGGCTTTGAGCTCAGAGCCTCTAGTCTCACTTGCTGAAGTGGCTGTGTCCTTTGCAGCCCATGACGTGGGGAAGGCGCCTTCGGCCTCAGCCTTCTGGCCTCCTCATGGGCTGGCACTTTCCACGCCCGCCAGGGGTCGGAGTGAGTGAGACCCGCTGACCATCATTCTAAGCACCGACGACGCTGACAGATGCAGAGGAGAGTGTTAGACATTTCTGGACAGTCTCAGGAATGACATCCCTTCCGTGGCATTTACTACGTGGCTAACATTTCTTTAAAAGAAAACCCCACAAGTTAAAATAGAGCCGAGAAGGGTACGTACCAGCCATGCCTGGTGAGGGCTCTGTGCCTCCTCCTGGCAGCGCCCGCACTGACAGTGTCCTTTCACAGAGTGGGCGACAATCATACCCAGTCCAGCCGGGGAGGGGCTCCCACAGATCAGGTGCCTCACTAATTTACCTAACTATTATTGCTGACATTTATATTATTGCCATGGGGTCCCTTGTTATAACCAGTGTCTTTCTGCATTCTGGTAAACACATATGAAAATGCGAAACACTGTAAACCGCCCTTAAAATGACTTCACCTGTTTCAGTGCCTCAGAGAATCCATGGGTGTGCTCACTCCGGCAGCCTCGCAGCACTGGTGGTCTCGGCCCTTTCCGTTTATGACCATCTGGTACTTGGAGCACGGTATTTCGTTTTAATTTTCATCTTCTTGATAACTGCTAGGGTTGGTTTTATATTGACCAATTTTATTTCTACTTGCACGGATATATTCTTTGGGGTGGCTTGGCTTTTTCTTATTGATTTGTAGGAGCTCTTTACATATGCTGCACCTCCATTCCTTGTCACATGTTCCATTCACTTTCTGGCTGTTGTTTGCATGCTTTTCTCTGGTCCTCTGAGTTCTTCTGAACACAGAGCAAGTCACCTGACATGCTGTGAATGCGTGCAATGCTGAGGGCAAGAAATGGTGCCAATTTTCCATTCTCCACTCCTGGCACAGAAAGTCGGGGACTACGGAAATCTGGAAACCTCAAAGTACAATGAACAAGGGGTCCATTTATCCAGCCTGAGTCCCAGTGGATTGCCTGGGCCTCGGGCTGGGCCCCTCCTTGCTTGCGTCCACCACTTCTGGGATGGAGCACTGTCTTTCCTCCCCTCCAGCTTTGAGTAAATGAAGGGCGAGGTGTTCTCAGTTCCCAGACTTCTCACTAACAGCTGCCCGTGCTCCCCACTTTCCACCAAGGCCCAGTTCTCAACTTGGCTCCACACCTCTCAGGGAAAGGACATCTTTGCTTCTCCCTCCACTGGAGGCAAAGCTTGGTCACAGGTGGGTGGTGTCAAGGTTTCGGACATGGTGCCCGGGGAGCAGGGCCACCAGGGCCTGGCACCTGCAGCTGGCAGACCTCTCTGAAGCAGCCCGTCCCAGACTAGCATCACCTCTTCCATTAAAATTAATTTCAGGCTCTCAGGCAATGTGCCAAGCCCTCGCGGATTGCATAATGCCTCTGACCGGGGCCCGTGAATTCATTTCCGCCCCGTTATCTAACTCATTACCTGGTAAACTGCCTTAATGTACTCGGGCTCACGGAATATGGTCCTCATAGAAGTCCCGACTTCATTTCGCGGCATTGACAGTGGACATCATTCAAATTAACCACCCCTTCTGCAGCCGGCTTTTAATTCAAGCTAATTCCGCTTCTTTCATCTTCTTTCCCTGTAAAAGTTGATGGAAGTGCAATACTTGGGAGTTGCCCCTGCTCACCTCCAATAGACGGCAGCCCTGTGAGCCAGAGCTTGGAATAGGCCGCTTTGGAAACATCTGAAAAGGGAAATTGGCGTTGGCCTGGCTGCCTTGATGAGGTGTTTGCGCACAGGGGAGAATGGTGGTGCCCCTGTGGCTAGAGGATGGGCCTTCGGTGTCAGTGTCAGGCAGCTGTTTCCCGCCTGTAGGCATGGGAGCAGGTCATCCACCACATGGTGACAGTCCTGAAGACTGTGGCACTGGTGTCCACCAGCTGACGTTCCCTCAGAGACAGTGTCTGGGGGCACTTGGTTGTCGGGAGGGAGGGCGCTACTAGTGGGGAGAGGCCAGGGATGCTGCTACACAGCCCATGGCGCCCTCTCCCCTCCCCCACCAGCCCGCACAGGCGTAGGTCAGCGCCAGCAGGTGGCCTGCCCCTGCTCTGCATCTGGGACATTCCTCAGGCCAGGGTCGGTGGGAAGGTCCGGGTTTGCAAGAAGGTACTTTCCTGGACCTGGGCCTCGTGCTGATCCTTTGCGCTCCAAGGTTCCCTCTGGTTTGCCCCTTCACCTGTCTGCAGTTTCCTGCTCTGTTCTCTGGAGAGAACCACCACTGTGAGGGTCCCGGGAGGTCAGTAGGAGAACTCGCAGTTAGAGTTTAGCGCAATACCTGCACATGGCGGCGTCCAGAGGGGACTCCCTGGTGCGTCCTTGTTGTTGATATAAAGCAAAGGTGACAATAATTAAAAGAGAAAAGAAGGCTTTCCACCGTCCCTCTCACATCCCTGCTGCTCCTCCCACCTGCCTCTGGCCTGGAATCTTCTTTCTGGCCACAGCTGGCACTGCTGACCGGCTCAGCTTCCCTGGTTTAGTCAGCTGGTGGTGACCGACCCCACCCCACACTCCTGTCACACTCCTGTCCCAGCAAAGCCGGGGAGAGCAGTGCCCGATGGAGGGCAGGGTGGGCCTTGCGGGGAGGCAGCCAGAGCGCCGCTGGCTGTCCGGGGCAGCTCCCACCCCAAAAGTGCCCTGTGCAGTAGGTGTTGCGGCCACACTGCGTCGGGCATTAACCTTTTATAGGCCATTCCCTCATAACAAAAAGCAGCACCGACTGCATCCTTGCTGGCTTTGGGGTTTGGGCTTCACACTCAGCAATCTGGTGCAGCCGCTGAGGGAACCCAGTTTCTCAAATGTGGCCGCGCCAGGGAGCAGGGAGGAATTCTGTACCTTCAGCGGAGACCTGCTCCTTCTGGGCCCAGGAATGAGCTGTCCCAGGAGGCTGTAGGGCCCACGCGAGCTCCAGGTCAGGGCCATGGCCACAAGGGCGGCGGTGGAAGGCTGGGGCAGAGGACGCACTCATCCCATCTTGCTGACAGGAGAAGGCGTGTTTAGAGTGTGGGGAGCGGTCGTCTCCCAGAGCCCTTTAAATGTCTTCGGGGCTGAGACGCGGCCACAGCACGAAGGGGAGGGTGCCGGGTGCCGGTAGGGCCTCCTCTCAGGGTGACCTTTGGGTCTAAGGCGAACACTGACAACAAATCAGAAGAACGTGCCCCTGAAATGGAAACCACCGGGGCCCCCGGGCGCCTGCACAAGCCCCACCCGAGCTGCTCCGTGTCACACACGGTCAGCCACCTGGTCTCCTGCGTTCAGAAGAGAAACGGGCTGCTGAGATCTGGGCGCCAAGAACGTGGAAAGGTGGTAGCTGATGCAACAGAGGGAGCTGCGTGCAGACATGCACGTCTGTGTGTGAGCACATACGTCCATGCGCCTGTCCTCTCTGTGGTCTGCCTAGCTCTGTGTCTGTCTTCTGTCAATCATCCATCTATCTATGCACCTCTCTATACATGTCTTCTGTCTGTCAATCATCTGTCTATGCCTCTATAACTATCGTCTATGTCAATCATCTATGCAGCTACCTATCCTCTCTGTGTGTACATATCTATGTGTCAATCATGTGAATAATGCATCTAGCAGGCTATCGCTCTATACACACATGCACACACACATGCACAGAAGTCATAAGAGCTGAAAAGCATTAGGAAAATAGGAAAATGTCCCTGCCTTCTCAGCCTAAGGACAGTGACCCAGGTACTGATGGATTGTTCTGGAAATGACCGGTGCTGTCAGGAGAGGGTCCCGGTGTCTTGTCAGGCACAAAGCAGACCGTGCATTTGGTAAAAGTTTGTTTCTAGAAAGTTTAAGCTATTTCTGTTTTAATATTTTTTACTTCAAGAGCTTATCTTTGTTTACCGGGGCGCTCGTCAGGAGGGATGGTAAAACATGGCAACCGCGTTTCTAGGGCACCGATCCTGTGCCCAGTGTGGGTTGCGATGCTGTCGCCTGGTGGGAAGGTTCATTATTTCCATGGGAAAGGTGAGGCATCGTCTGTGTGCAGGGCTCACCCCTTGCCCGAGGGACCAAAGCTGGAAGGTGACCCTTGAGTCACGGCGCCTGCACCCTCCCATCCAGCAACATGGCCATTCCCTGCGTTGAGAGCCGAGCTGCCGAGGTGACCCTGGGAAGGGTCCAGCACTTAGATCCAGCGCTGTCCCTGCAGTTCAGCCATGTGCCTGCGAGACTGTGCCCAGTTATTCATGAGCTCAGCCAAGCGGAGAAGCACGGTGCCCCTCCTTGCTTTAATCCCCTCACCATTAATTTTCTTCCTGCAGCTCCTTCAAGAGGCAACAAAGAGTGAAAAGCCGCATGGTTGCTTTTCTGTGTAGCTGGTTGTAGATGTCAGCCAGAATTTGACTGACAGCGCGATGCTATGTCCCCCAAAGCCTGTGCCGGATGAGAATATTTTAATTAGGATTGTAACAAGCTATGGAGAAAGTTCGGGCTAAATTGGTTCCGCTGTTTTTGCACTAGTGAAGCATGAAAAGAAATGTTTTTCATCTATTAGAAAATATCTCTTTAAAAAAAAAAAGCCAAAGCAACTGAAAATCAGCCAGTTTGGGAGACAAGTCAGCAGATTGGATCTAGGTTGGGATTAACTGGACAGATTTGAGAAATGTGAAATCAAGTTCAAAGAGGTTCCGTAGGTTTAGCCTCTCCCTCTGCAGCGTGTGGAAGGAAGAGACGCTCTTACAAGAACCACGTGTGCTAAGAAAGGAAGGACGTTTCCAGCCGGTTGGATCCCCCAGGGGGTCTCAGGTGATCGCTCCCCTCTGAGCCAGACGCTGGGGAGCCTTGCTCAGCACACCCCACCCAGCTATCTCGTCGGTACCCTGCGTGGCGGCGGGCAGCACGCTGCCTGGGAACCCCATTAGAAAGAGGGGAGACCGCCGCCGTGCCTCTCCCTGTTGCATGGGGCCTGCCTCTCCATGGACATGGAGCGTCTCTCTTGGCCTCTCTGAGTGCGTGTAAGACAGAATGCCCTAGAGCAGTGGTTCTCAACCTTCTGGCCCTTTAAATACAGTTCCTCATGTTGTGACCCAGCCATAAAATTATTTTCGTTGCTACTTCATAACTGTAATGTTGCTACTGTTATGCATCGTCATGTAAATATCTGATATGCAGGATGGTCTTAGGCAACCCCTGTGAAAGGGTCGTTCGACCCCCAAAGGGGTCGCGACCCACAGGTTGAGAACAGCTGCCCTAGAAGGACATGGCTGACCGAGATCTAACCCCAGCAGTTGCCCCTGCCCTGCGCTGTTGGTAACCACTCAGCTTCTTGGATCCCAGGAGGCATCCCTCCGTCTGCTGTGAGTCACATGCGAGGAGCTGTCGGGTGGGGTGAACTCTCCATCTCTCTCACCCATTCACCATGGGCTCATGCAGTTCCAGACAGTCCCCTGGGGGAAGCTGACGAATGGGGCAGTCACAACCCAGTGCAGGGGACCACAGGTGGTCACAGCAGCACGAATGTGGCCCAGTGCCCCTGGATCACCACGGATTTCAGAAGAAGCCAGAAATGTGGAATTAAATGTGAAATCTCCCACATAAAATATTGGCAGCCAATGCAAACACTTTTAGAACACTGCGCAGGCCACACAAAGCAGCCCCAGGTGCCCCGCCCTACCAGGCCTGCGAGCCTGCGGTCACCTCCGATCTGGCGTCCGTGGTCCCTGGAACTGGAACTGCGCTTCTCTGCCTTTATTTTTCCTGGGTCTCCCTATGACGCCTGCGTCGCTGACCACTCGTAGTTGTTCATCGTCTCTCTTTGCTTTGGGCGTGCGCAGCATTAGGACACATTGCCCAGTGCTTGGTGTTGCACATGCTCGCTCTACTGAGGCGTATTACATGAGTCGGTCAAAGCGCGCACGTGGTCTCCAGCTTGGACGGGGACTCAGGGAGAGAACCCCAGCTAGCCCCAGGAGGCTCTCCTGCACAGAGGCCTGAACCCTTGCCGACAACTGCTCCTGTGAGTTGCTCGTCCGCCGCCCTCTCCTCAGCCCTGCGGACCGTGAGCGCAGGGCACGGGGTCTCTATCTCGCTGCCCGCTGCCTCCCCAGAACACCCAGGCCTTCGCCAGCGCACAGGGCTGCCGCTGAGCATTGTTCCCACGGCCCAGCGTGTCTCCTGTTCGCCGCGGGCCCAGGCGTGCAGGGCCCATGGCTGGCTGTGTCCCGGCTGTGTCCCCAGAGCCTCCTAAAGGCCCCGGCAGAGTAAACATTCAGTAAATATTTGTTGAATAAGGGCTGAGCCAGCTGTGGGGGCCCCTCCGCTGCCCTCAGTTTCCTGGCTGTCGGAGTGAGGACACTGCCAACCTCTCGAGACAGTTCCTGCCCTATCTGGAGAGCACCTTGGCTTCCTTTCTTAAGGGCTGGTGTGAGAGGCGTGAGGCAGCAGCGAGCCTGGCCCGGGGCCGGACGGCAGTTCTTACCAAAGGGAGCATTGGTGCGGGAGCTGAAGGGAGGAGTCCACGTAGAACCACATAAACCGCCTGCCCACAGGGAACATACCGCCAAATGCTCTGTCAGCCCAGCCCAGGGTCAGCAGAGGAGAGCGTTTAATGTCCGAGGCACCCGCTCTGGCCACGGGGCACCCCACCTCAGAACACGGGGGCCCAGTCAGAGCCAGGCACCGAGGCAGCCAGCAGAGAAATGTGCCCTGCGTTCTCCCCGCAGCCGAGGTCATTAATTCCAGGGGGAGTTTCTGTGTCAGTGACTTCTCATCTCCTTTTTCTTTTCGGAGAGAAGCAACTCACATATCACAGCAAGGGACAGGCCTCTTAGACCCAGCTACTGACTCTGTGTCTCGTGTTCACGGCCCTGTACAGCGAAGGGTCATTCTGCTTGTCAGCATCGCCGTCCTGCACAATTCCCAAAATTCTGTGTGTGCACGTGTGTGCATGCCTGTGTGTAAGTGTGTGTGCACACATGTGTGGATGTGGATGCGTGTACATGTGTGTGAGTGTGAGCATGTGTGAGTGTGTGAAAGTGTGAATGTGTATGCATGTGTGTACTGTATGTATGTGTGCTCCCCACGTTCCTTCCTGGGGAAACCTGCACTAAAATGTATGTAGGCCCAAGTGCCAAGTTGACTTGAGAAACAATAGCCTTGAAAACTATTAATTCCCACTGCACGATGGATGGCCCGCAAGGAGGCCGGTTTGCTCTCACTGCCCCCAGCACAGCAGGTTCGGAGGGCTGGCCGGGGCCTTTGTTCTGCCCCACAAAGGGGCAGATGATGGTCAGCCAGGTCCCTGGCCCCGCAGCCCCTCCTTGGGGAGCCGGCATCTCCGGCCTGATGCTCATCTTGCAGCTGTGGAGACCAGCCAGGCAAGCAGGGCACGGGAAGGCCCCGCTTTGCACTCACTGCTCCCATCGGAGTCTGCGGTGCATCCTGATGAAAGCGGGCTGTGATGGAGTGAAATCAAAAGCCAAAGATAGCGGCGTCCCCTACTAGATGACACCGTGGCGGGAAAGGCCTGCAAGGGAGTTCTCTGTTGAGTAATTAGCTGTAATAAGCTCCGCTACGACAACAGATCAAACAGCTCCTCTGGAAGCGACGGGAACGGGGACTGTGGCTTTTCGGAAGGAACAACAATGACATCCCAAAGCTGAAATCTGGGGCTCTTGGCAGGACCTTGGTTCTTAGTCGAAGGAAACCACCGCATGAGTTTTCTCATTGCACACGCACTCTATCCAGTCATTAATCGGATGGGGCTGCCTCTGAGTGTCTCTGTAGATTCACTGTCCTGGGGAAGCGAGACATGAGCTCTGGTTTGTTAGGGAGCACGGGGAAACCAAGGTGCACCTGGACCTGCTGGGCTTCTGCGGGCGCACCTGGACCTGCTGGGCCTGAGCTGTGAGGTGATGAACGCAAGAGCTCCTGACCTCGAGGGCTCAGGAAAGTGGTGGGAAAGACTCTGCAGCAGAAGGAAGCAGAAGAGGTACCCGTTGGGACTGGCGTGTGCCTTGGAGACAGGGCACTAGAGCGAGCTGCAGTCAGGAGCAGCGAGTCCCTCCCTCCGTGCTCATTCATTCCTGGTGGGTGTCATTTCTTCCTACTCGGCATGAGCCAGCAGAGAGCTCTGGTCTGGACCTCAAGGCCACGGGCCGCAGGATGAGCACAGCGATGATGACCCATTTGGGAAGTCATAGGGCAAAGGCCATCCAGGGAGGGGGCTCAGGAGGAGGGAAGACAGAAGGACAAAGATATTCCTCAGGGCTCAGCTCTGGGCCACATGTCGGAGCCTGTGGTTTCTGCAATTATCACAAAATAGAAAAACATCTTCACAGGTTCTGTTGAAAAACAACCAGAATGATCAAAGGCATATACACTCGATTTGGGGAAGGCTGTTTCGATAAATGAGGACTGCTCACATGTGACTGGATCATTTTAAACTGTCACCAAGAGGAATGTGGGCTGTTCCCAGCTCAGCGGGAGGCCCAGGAAAAGGGCCAGAATTAAAAGCAGCAGAGGAATTAGGGTAGAGGTGTCAGCTAGCTTAGATTCCAGGAACAAACAGGGCGCCCTGTGGGGCTGGTGTAACGTCAGCAGACTGGAGACTTGGGGTCATGGGCAGGAGATGTCCCCGGGTCACAGCTCACAGCGTAGGAAGCAGAGGTTGAGATAAGACCCTGCCGGGGCCTGGGGGTGTTTGTCATGCTGAGATTCAGAGAGAGGCGCCCACGGAGAGCTTATGTCTCCCTCGCCTGGAGCATGGGGCTGGCCTGATGCTCTGAACCCCCGTCTATGCCCTTCTAGATCATTCTAGACCAGAGATGGCGAACCTTTTGAGCTCGGCGTGTCAGCATTTTGAAAAACCCTAACTTAACTCTGGTGCTGTATCACATGTAGACATTTTTTGATATTTGCAACCATAGTAAAACAAAGACTTATTTTTTTGATATTTATTTTATATATTTAAATGCCATTTAACAAAGAAAAATCAACCAAAAAAATGAGTTCACGTGTCACCTCTGACACGCATTTCATAGGTTCGCCATCACTGCTCTAAGTGAACCCCCGTGTGGGAACGGTGCCTCCAGCTCTGATTCCCTGTCTGTGGTCCACACCCCTGACCGGGCCTCCCTCTCAGCCACTTCTGGACAGACGTGCGTATCAGTCCCATAGGCAGCGTTTCAGCCGCTTCGGCTGCCTGGTCGTCCTTAGACGCCACACACCACATCCTCCATGGCCTGTCCCTTTGTGTGACTCAGCCGCCTGACCTGAGGTCCCGTGGTGCTGGTGTGGCCCAAGTCACTTGCAGACGGTGGGGGCAGGGGAGTGGGGGGTCCATCAGGGCCGGCATCTCAGTGGCTTTATTCAGATGGAAGATGCAGGTTCCTCCCCAAAAAGCGGTGCCGTCCAGGAGCAGCCCCCTAGCTTGGCTGGACCTCTGGCACCTGGGGGCCTGCCAGCTGCGCCCATCACAGCCTGGCCTCAGGTGACGAGGAGGAAGCCTTGTCCCCCATCCGAGGGGGAGGATGGCCACTCGTGCTGAGATCCCTTACGCCACCTCTAGGGGGCGGCCAGAGAGGCACCGCTGCTCCTGGAAATGAGCCTGAAGCATCTGCCCCACAGGGTCGGAGGGCCGCCGCCAGCCCCTCCGCCAGCCTGGCCGCCTCCTTTGTGCGATGCTTCGGGCCTCTGCTTTCTCATCTACATGGCAGTGTGTAATCATGTTTTTCATGAAATCATGATTTCTGGCTTGTTTTCTAGCAAGCTGGTGCCTTCGACTGCCCGGGGCCACGTTCCTGCTGGCAGTGATGGCTGGCGTGGGCAGTGCCTGGGGCGGGGCGTGCTCTCTGTGTCACCACCACTCCCGCCAGCCCTGCACATGTGTTTCCTGTCCCATCCTGTAGCCCAGAGGGCCGTGTGTTTTCATGCACGTGACTGTCACCATGGCCAACTCCAGGGCCAGGACAGTTCTGAGGCTGAGTCGAAGCCACCGGAGGTCTGGGCATGGGGCGGCCGGTTGCACCGTCCGGTGCTGAACGAGGGAAATGGGCTGTGCCCTTAACTGCTCACTGTGAATTGTCATAGGCGGATTCAATGGCCCCTTTATTGTTCTGAAAACAGCAATGATGTTCTTTGTTCCGTGCAGGTAATAGCAGAGGGGCTGTTACAGCTCTCATAACGAGTGTCGTCCGGGACCTCCCAGGACCGTTTGGACTTAATGGAGAAAAAGCACAGATAAAACTATAGAAACCTCTGCTGTGTCTGACCTCTCATAAAACAGACTAGAACAGGGGACTGTCTGTTCTTGTTCCAGGCGACCTTGGGCCAGCTGCCGGGGACGTCCGGGGCTGTCTGTCACCAGCGATAGTGCACCCCCACCCCCACCCCCGGTGCTGCGGGTGTGCTGAGCACTGTGAAGTGACTGGAGCGCTCCGAGGGCAGCCTGTGAGCTCGGGGTGACTGGCTCGGCGTGGCGGCCTGAGAAGCCTGTGTAGACCTTCCGACCTGCTCACATTGAACACGTGGGGCGTGCTGACCTCTTTGGATAGTGATGGGAATAGACGTGGTGGCTGCATCACAGAGCAGAGGAGGCGTGGGGGCGGCATGTGCACATGGCGGGCAGGGGAGGCCAGAGCTCCAAAGGTCACGGAGCTTCTGGACGGTGGTGAGTCATGGGCTTGGACAGATCAGCCACTATGAGTTTTTTAACATACGACAAGCACCTGTCACAGATCAGGCATGGAGCTTGCTGCAAAGAGCGATGTAAAAAAGTGAACACAGTCATGTAGTATGGAGAAGGACGACCCTCCATGCACGGATCCGGGAGGGCTGCCCAGAGGAGGCAGTGGCCAGGGAGGGGAGGGGATGAGGTGTGAGTTGACCACAATATCCCCTCATGGCTCTGTGACATGACGTGGTGTGCCCAGGGAGTTCCCAGAGTCCTCAGGAGGGTGTGGGAGCCATTCTGGGGTTGTGGTTAAGAGTGTTAACTTGAGCCCGGCCAGCATGGCTCAGTGGTTGAGCATTGGCCCATGAACCAGGAGGTCATGGTTCAATTTCTGGTCAGGGCACATGCCCAGATTGTGGGCTTGATCCCCAGTGGGGAGCATGCAGAAAGCAGATGATCAATGATTCTATATCATCATTGATGTTTCTATCTCTCTTCCTGAAATCAGTTGTTTTGTTGTTGTTGTTTTTAAAAAAAAAAGAGTGTTAACTTGAGTCAGACTGCCTGGACTAGGTCCTGGCTCCTTCACTTCCCTCCCCTGTGGCCTTGGACAAGTTGCCTAAGTTGTCTGGGTCTCAGTTTTCCCAGCTGTAAATGGGATTAGTATCAACCTCACAGGGTTTATATAGGTTGATGTGCAGAAGTCTGCTTGACAACTACTAAGTGCTCAAGAATGTTAGATGCTGATAGTGGTGGTGATGGCAGTTTTATTGGTGGGGACAGTCCTGGTTGCAGGATGATAGTAGTGTTCATAGTGGTGATGATGGTGATAGGGGTGAAGATGATGGTAAAGATGGAGATGGTGATGGTAGAGATGTTAGGAGGGATGGTGGTGACCATGATGGTGGTGGTGATGGTGAAGATGATGGTGGGATGATGGAGATAATGGTGGTGGCGGTGATGGTATTATTGGTTGTGATAATACTGTTTATGGGTGGTGGTGGCCCATACTTCATAGTGGAGATGACAGTGGTGGTGGTGGTGGTGGTGGTGGTGGTGCTGATTGTGATAGTGATGGTGATGAAAGTGCAGATGATGGTGATGATGGTGGTAGAGACTGTGGTTCTGGTGGCAGTTGTGGTTGTACAGTGTTTGTTAAATATGGTAGAAAGGGTGGCGACGCGCTGTTGTCTGCATCTCGTTGGTGTTGGTGAGATGAGCATCGAATCCATGAAAACGTGGCCACAGGAAGAACCCCTGGAATTCTTAGTGTGGATGTGGGCACTCCTGGAGAAGACCCCAGGAGAGGAGGACAGATGCAGTGGAGTCATCTCATGGGGAAGCTCAGCGTGGACCCGGCATGCAGGAGGCCAGTCTTCCAGGCTGGAGAGAAGATGCCAGCACAGAGTGGAGG
Organism: Myotis davidii; assembly: GCF_000327345.1. Lineage (NCBI taxonomy): Eukaryota > Metazoa > Chordata > Mammalia > Chiroptera > Vespertilionidae > Myotis > Myotis davidii. The sequence goes on from NW_006293541.1 coordinate 1,793,508, forward strand.
CAGGATAAGCCCGGGGCACAGCCAGGACAGCAGTGGGCGAGGAAACTGGAGGGGAGGCGTGGCGTGGGGCACAGTGGTCATGAAAGACTCCTCTCGGGGGCGGAGTTTAGCTTAGTCACGGGAGAAAGGCTGGCCTCGGAGCATGCCACTCTGGCGTGTTCTTCCCACCCCTTCTCGGTGACCAGCCGTCCTTACCACCAGTCTTAGCCCGGACGCTCAGGCAAGCCCTGGGAGAGGACACTGACATTTCCATCTCACAGGTGAAGACCACGGGCGCAGGGACGTGGTGAACTACTCAGCCACCCAGATGCACAACCAAAGCCAGGATCACAGGCAGCGCGAGGCATGCCTGCACTCCTCTCCTCACTGCAGGGCCCTTGGCAGGCATCCCTGTTCGACAGCCTCTCTGTGTAGTTCTGACACAATGGGCATATTCCTTGAGTCAAAAGCCTGCTTTGTGTGCCTGTAGGACGCCTCTTTCATCCCAACCAGTGAGCACTAGTTAGCAAGCTGGAAGCTGTGGGGCGACCAGAATCCGAATGCACACTCACCTCCAGTGCGTGATGGAGGCTTCCCTCCCTCATGTCTGTGTTGCCAAGGTAACTGGGGTTGGGAAGGGGCAGCGGAGTGACATATTTTGCAAGCAGTACTCTGCATTTGTTGAAGACTTTGTGGCTCACTCTGGAACTGGGGAGGTTGGGAGCTCGGAGATGCACCCGGAGGCGTGGCTGTCTTTGGTGGCACCCAGTGAGGTGCTTTGGCCCCACTGCTTCTGCTGTGGGCTCCTGGCCTCTGACAAATCCAGAGGGTCCTCCCCTACATCTGAGCATCAGCTGACAGTGGAGTGGCCACGTGGCCAAGGGTCTCTGTCCTGCCTTACCTCCTGCCCCCACCCTGCCGTCATCAACTCTCACTTCCATCCGGGCTGAACACAAACCCTCCTGCATTAATACTCTGCCATGTGTGACTTGGATGAGGACAAAGTGGTTGTCAAGGTGACCTTCAATGTCATTGAGATTAGAGGGTGTTAGGGATGCTCAGAGCGGTACTTAGTCCAGGGCCCGGGTGTGGAGACTCATTGCTTTAGCTTCTCCAGTACGTGTAGAGATGGCATCCTTTGCCATCCTGATACCCCTGTTGCCCATAAGCAACACTGACCGCACACAGATTCCTAGAGGGGTCTGAATGCTTCCTCTTGAAGGGAAGCTGGAATTTTTCCCAACTCAGACACGACACAAAACCACATGTGTGATGGCCTTCTGTGTCTTCAGTGCTGTGGGGACAGTGAACAGATTCCTGGAAAGACCTTCCATCCACGTTAGCTCATTTCCAGTCCCCTTCAGAACCAAGGCGTCCTGGCTGCTCCAATGTCAGAATCCCAGTCGCAGCAACCCCTCAGCGCCATGTCAGTGGTGCGGCCCTCCAGGCTCCTGCTGAGCGGTTTGGGTGGCCCCAGCACACATCTGGACCTTGTGAGGGCAGCTCCAGTGACCGTGTCTGAAAAGGAGGTCGACGTGGCCGAGAGGATCAAACACTCCTTCGTTTACACAGAATAATGTGACCACTATGATGTATTTAGGAAACTGGTTCTGAAGGTTTCGTTGGGACTTAGATTTCTTTCTTTTAGAGGTGTGAAGGGTAGTGTACTGGGTTCCTGTGGCTACAGTAACAAACTACCGGGAATGGGGTCAGAAATCAAGGTGTCGCTGGGCCAGGCTCCAGTGGAGGCTCCCTCCTACCTCTCCCAGCTCCTGGTGGCTCCAGGAGTACTTGTCTTGTGGCCGCATCACTCCTATCTCTCTGCCTCTGCTTCGCATGGCTTCTCTTCTCCGTATGCCCCCCCTCTGTGCCACTGGACTTGGGTTTCCACCTGGTAATCCAGAAAGATCTATATCTCAAGATTCTCTATTGCATCTGCAAACATGCTTTTTCCAAATAAGGCAACATATGCAAGTTCCCGGGGTGTGATGTGGACTTACCTTTTTTGAGGTCGCCCCTGAATCGACTATGCATAGTTTTGGATAGACAGATAAAAAGATGGCTTAGCTCATCTATAAGCTTCTTAGCTGGAATAATTACACATTTGCAGGGAAGTTGCAAAGATACTACAGAGAGGTCCTTTACCCAGTGTCCTCTGCTGCTAGTCTGTTGTACAACTTGAGTATGTATCACTATCAGGAATTGAAGTTGGTGCAATCCGCAGGTTGTAGGCATGGTTTTCTTTTGTGGGATTAATTTCAAGTCAGAGAGATGAGTGTTTAAACCCAGCCCTTCCCCACTGTGTGCCTTCCAGCACATTCTCCACCTCCTGAGCTCCACCATGAGAATGCCAGGTCGGGGTGGCAGAGATGAGCAGATTGTGCAGACGCACCCCTGCCTTGCATGGTAAGAGTCACTCCCTTTAATACATTAAAGCCGGGGCTTAGAGACGGGAAGGTTTCACAGTGTGCTCCTCAGAGGGGCCTGGAGGTCAGAGAAGGAACATGCAAGCGGCTGTGCAGGGAGCACCTTGGCCGGGTCTCGGTGGGGTGCGGGGACCGGCTGCCCCCTCATCAGGAATGGGCAAGCCCACAGCATGGAGTTGCCATAATTGGCAGTCAGATTCGCGCATAATCCTGCACTTCTCGCCATAAATACCAAGGAGGGCGGAGGAGTGAGGCCGAGGATTTTATAGTTATCGAAGCTAAGCCAACGTTGGAATCTGTGGCAGATCCTGGAGGTCATTCGCAGATTCCGGACATCTTCCCGATGGCGAAGGCAGCGTGGGGGGCCTTCAGACGCACCCCTCTGACAGTGTCCCCACTGCTTTGTGCAACCTAACATGCAGGCCAGCATGGCCCTACCTGAACAAAATAAGGAGCCTGGCCGGTGTGGCGCAATTGGTTGGGCATCGTCCTGTGCACCCAAAGGTCACAGTTGGATTCCCTGCCCAGTCAGGGCACATGCCCTGTTGTGGCTTGATCCCCCAGTAGGGGGCATGCAGGAGGCAGCCCATCTATGTTTTTCTCTTTCTCTCCCTCTCCATTCCTCTTTCCCCTAAAATCAATAAAACATATTAAAAATAAGAATAAGGATATTCAAATGCCTCGCTTAAGTGCAGGGATCTGTTAAGAATCCCCGAGTGAGCCATGGAAAGACTGGGGGTGCCGCCCGTACCCACTGCTGAGCCCTGTACACGAACACTCTTCGCTTGACTCTCCATGGCCGGTTTGAGGAATGAAGTGTTAACTTCAGAATGTGCAATGAAAAGAAAACCGCGATAGTAGGTAGCAGAGCCTGGCATGAGGACAGATCATTCAGAGGAACTCAGACGATAATTGGCCTTTGTTTAAAGAAGAGACTTAATGCAGATAACGGTTGTGTAGGTAATTTTGTCACAGAATTTTTTCTTATTACACAGGCTAATTTGATATTGTCCTGGGAAGCCATCCCTTTGAATATTCAACAAAAGCAGCAGCGCGCAGGGAGAGATAGGATTGCGGGTGTGATTTTTGCATAATTCATGCTCAGTGACAGCCTTGCCCACCTCACTTCATCACACCTTTACCGGGAGGCTGCTGGGAGCTTCCAGTCTCGTTAAGCGATTTATTCCTTATAATGAATGACTTCTCTGTGCTGCAATCGGGTGATGCCACACTGAACTGTTAGGAAAATCCATCTCACTGTGCACATTAGAATGTTTACAGCTACATTCATGCCTTTATTACCGCCTCAACGCGTGAACGGACGCCAAGTGTGGGCTGGTCACACTGTCTCCGTTTCGACCCCGTCCTGGGCCGCTGGGCAGAGCTGGGACCATCTACTGACTCGGTGTCTGTGGACAGGTGTGTGACCCACTTGGCATAAACTCATGCGACTCAGGGGCTCCTGTTCCGGACCTCTCCTCCCCCGTTTGGACCCCTCCCCGGATCCCTCAAGGTGTTGCTGACAAGTCGCAGAAGAGGGGATCACGCCGCGCAGGGGGGGAGGCAGTTCTAATGAGAAGCTGTCTTTCGCGAGCCCAGGTCCCTGTCACGCGATATGCATTTTAAAGAGCATCTGACCTGCGAAGCGGCTCAACATGCACCACCCGCACCGCTGCTACAATTCAGATTTTTAACAGCTAGAAACGGGGTGAGCCCACTGCAGCTTTGGTGCAGGAAAAGTTCGGGGCTCTGCCAAGCAGTGTGGCACCTGGGCTGTTACATCAGAATTGTCTCTCCTGGACCCGCGTGGGAAGCCATCAGACATGCCCCAAAGAGCGAGAGCTGGGCAAACGCCATGCAGGCACGGGACACCCTTCATGAACTAGCAGCTACTTGACAACGGCAAGCCGTGCTGAGCGGCATGGCCACCACCTGAGCCGGCAGATGGGAGCTCAGAAGGGTACCTGCGAGGGGGAGGCGAGGAGGCCCTAGGCTACCGCACCTTAACTTAGGAGAGGATGCGGGGCAGCCCGAGCCCAGCTCCGCCAGCCTCTGCCAGCAGCGGGTCAGGCCCGAGCCCTCCCGAGTTTCTTTCAGAGACGGCTCAAGTGTTCCATCGCCAGGCGCCTGGGACGCGTGTGACTGACGCTCCATGCGAGTCCTGAGTACTTTATAGATGACATCACCAGGGCCCAATCAGGAGCTCGGGCTTTGAAATTTCAGGGAGGAAAACACGTTCTGTGGGAGGAAGCAAACACAGAAAATTGTGGACAGTTTTTTCAGGCTTGTTTTAGACTCAGGAAATAATTAGTCCATCGCATACAGCCCGGCAGTTCACGGTAAACAAAAACATCCACTTAGCGAGAGATTGTTTGGGCTTCAGAAGAGAAGAAAGACCGATGGAAAGCGTGCTCTCCTGCTGGGCCTTGTCCCTGCTCAGGGTGGCTCCACCTCAGAACAAAAGTGGCAGTTGCGGGGGGTGGGGAGCCCAAAGTCCCACTTTGAAAATCAGAGCCACCCATCTGTCCATCCATCCGTCCTTCCATTCATCCGTCACCCAGGAGAATTCATGTTAACTTCTCTTTCTCTTTTTCCAATTTGGCCTTTGCACAGTCGAGTCCCAGGGGAAAACCTCAACAAGGTGATGTCTTTCCGAGAACTTAAAAAGGCTGTTCTCAGAGAAACAAGTAAGAGCAGGCACACCTAATGTCTGTGGCCAAGGGCTTCTTTGACGAGGAAAGTGTACACCCTTTCCTTTGGGTGGTTTTAATTTTGATCAATGGGTATCTCTGCATGTCATCTTTGGGCACTTTCTATTTTTCACTCAAAATGGTATTGGCGAGGGTCATATAAAGCGCACATGTGATGGCATAGATGGCTCCCGTGTCTGCATCCCGCAACGTTTCTACCCCCCAGTTTGTGGGCAGGCCTGCCCCACGTCTTTGCAGTTCTGAGCCATGGTCCACGTTCCTATGGGGGATCTCTCACCTGGGGGCCGGGGGCCCATGTGGGACCTCTCACCTGGGGTCTGAGTGCACAGTGATGCTGGACTTTTGATTGACAAATCACTGCTAGCAAATCCGGTCCCATCTCTTCATGAACACCGTGTGTGCCACCTGTAATACTTCTACTGTGTCTGCTCCCATGTTTCTACCTTGTTATTAATTTAAACACATATTTATTCTATATTGTGCTACAACTTAATTTTGAGTATGCCACAGACAACTGACAGATGTGTTAACATGTGACAAGCGATGCATGGTGCGTGTGTACACTCAGATACACGCACAGACTCAGACACATTTCACACATTTGAATCGTCCGATTCCTCCATTTGACAGTATCTCCTGAAGCAGTTTCATGAAAACAAAACATATCCAAATATAACCTTAATTATGCTGTTGTGTGAGCAAACATGCCATTTTTAACCACTTCTTTATATTGACGGGAAAGTTGCTTCCGTTTTCCACAGTTATAAGCAGCTTCAGGATAAATAGCCTAGAAGTTAAATCGTTTTGCATTTGAATCTCTCTGCCCCTGGGAGATATTTAAGCAGCAGAGTGTGGAGGCTGGGGCACATTAAAAAGCTTCCTGATCTGCACTTGGCTAAACCGATCAAGGCTTCTTGGTGGTGGTGCTCGCTTTGTTTTCTGAGAAAATAGACAGCAGTTGTTCCCGGGAGGCGGAGCGGTCAGCCCTGGTCCCGCACAGGCTGCGCTTCTGCACCAGGCGAGGTGGTGGGGGGGGCTGGGCCTGCTCTCTTCCTTGCCCTCAGCTGGCTCACCTCACCTCCCAGCAGTGGCTTTCCCCCTTGACCACTGGGGTGGCCTGTCCAAGCAGCTGCTGCCCTCTGGCCCCGCCGGTGTCCCGATGCCTACAGCTTTGCACTTTGCACCACTTATAAACATCTGTGTGCTCCCTTAAAAAAGTGAGCGTGTTTTTCTTATCCACCAGTGTCTCTCACACCTAATGCCAGCACATAGTAGGTGCTTCATGGATATTTGTTGAATGCATATTTGATGTGATCTGGTTTGATGAACGTGTAGAGACAAGATGGGGAGGTGTCTGCCCTCACACCGCTCTGGGCACCTGCGCCAGGGCTTCGCAGCTGGGCCCAGGCCCATGTGGCGAGGTCTGGAGACATTTCTATTAGTCAGGAATTGGGAGGTGGGTTGGTATTGGCATCTAGTGTGGAGGGACCAGCGACACTTCGAAGCCTCCTCGGGTCACAACAACACAGGTGGCCTTGCCCAGAATGTCATAGGCCTGACCCTGCTCTCATTCATGACCTCCTGGGCTAGTTCCTTCCTTTCCATGTATCTGTTTTCCAAATTCTCTGGAACAACTTTGGAATTAAAAATTACTCATTAAATAGGCATTGTAAATTAATAGGAGCTTGGAGTAGAGAATCTGAGCTCACAGAGGTGGCCTGGCCACTGCACGCTGCTGCCACCGCCAGTTTTTTGTCCTGTGGGGCACATTTTTGGTTCCAATTTGAATGTCGGCACATGCCCTGAGGCTTTAGAGCACTTGGAAGCTCAAAGAATGTTCTAGGTAGCACCCTTGAGTATCCCCACTGTGGCATGCCACATAAGTGAGCCCAGGAGAACAGTATTTACCCAAAGGGGCAGAGCCATTGTGCTGCTGGGCTGTGAGGCTGGGCTGGGCTGGGCTGGGCTGGGATGGGCTGAGATGGGCTGGGCAAGTGGGGATGGGCCCCAGGGGCCTCCATGGCCTCCACTTCCTCCACAGGGCTCCGTGCCTCCCT
>NW_006293541.1:1800718-1810997 GCF_000327345.1 Myotis davidii
ACGGCTGTGCGAGGCTAAGCACCATTCCTGCAGCCTTCGGGGAGAAGCCCTGTTTGGCTCGGGGTCCTGGCTTCTGTGAGGGGGGTCTTTGCGGGCAGTGACCCAGTGACCCGTCCCAGTGTCCTGCAGGAGTGCTCCCTCGTTCCGGCATCACTGTCTCGCTCGTGGCCCTGCCTCAGTCCCTCAGAATGTCAGCGAATCGCCCTTAGGTTAAAATTGGCAAAGCAGCATTTTTGCACCAGCAGACTGTCCTCTGAGCCTGGTGGACGGAAGTCACAGTGGAGGACACTGTCCCTGATTATCAGCCCTGCGCCCAGCATGCCTGAGCCGCGGCCTTCCTAAGGCATGCCCTCGTGCAGCCAGCAGGCCAAAGGGAAGAGGCGCCATGGACACAGGGTTTGGGGAATTTACTTCTGCTAGTCACCCCGCCCTGTCCCTCCCTTCAGCCAAAAGGCATTGATGAGACAGTGGGGAGACAGCCTTCCATGAGAGGACATCAGGATGGCCAGGGCATGGATGACCAGAGCACTGGGTGACCAGGGCACGGAATGACCAGGCCATGGATAATCAGGGACCAGGATGACAAGGTCATGGGATGACCAGGGCACAGGATGACCAGGGCAAGGGATGACCAGGGCACCAGGATGACCAGGATGACCAGGGCACAGGGTAACCAGGGCACGGGATGACCAGGGCACGGGACGACAGGGCACCTCTGAACTGTGGGTACTCCATAGTCTGAATGTGAGGTTTGGGGTGACTCAGCTTTAAATTTCCTAGTGGGCTTTCGAAAAATGCCCGCAGAACTTTGTGGACGAATTTCCTCTGGGTGACGATCAACTCACACCACGGATGTGACCCGGGGCTGCGAGGTAAAAGCAGCCGTCCATGTCCAACCCGTTCTTCCGTTTGTCCAACATGACGATTGATCTCAACACGACCAGCCCAGATGGGCTCCCTGTGGGTGGTGGCCCGGGGCCGAGCTGAGTGCTTCTGTGGCGGGACCCGCCCTTCGTGGAGCCAGATGCCTGTCCTGCGAGTCTGACTTGGACTCGGACCCTGCCCGGCAGGCAGCACCCAGGGAGACGCGGGGCAGAACGTGCAAGGCTCTGACGCTTGTTTTCCAGAGAACTGGGTTCCTTGAAGAAGAAAATTAACCTTTCAAATAACAACAATGATATAGGCCACTGAAATAGGGCTGGATTCACCTCCTGGCGGTGCCTATCAGGCCTTGAGGATTTATTGAGTAGTTTTGAAAGTTCATTAAACTCCAGAGATTAAATATGGCCCCGAGCTGTGTCCCATAAAGAGGAAATATGGCCTCTTACTTGGTAAAATGTTGTGCTCTGTTGTTAATTCAACTCCCCTGGGTTCTCATCTCCTGACTCGAAAGACATTTCCCCGCGCTGTTAAATCTGACATTTCTGAAGAACCTTGGACCCGGCCCAGCGCCCAGCAGAAACGCACTGCGCACGTGTATTGCAGGGGGTGGGGACAAACACTGGGCGCAGCTCTCCAGACGTCACATGCATTGGCCTCTGGTTTCCTGTGCCACCTGACTTGGTAATAGCCAACTGACCAACACAAAGGCCCCCCACGGGGAAGGCAGTGTGGACGGCCCCAGGCTCCCCAGCATGCCTGGGTCACCCGCTGGAGGGCCCACTGGGCAGGAAGCATGGGGACAGTGGCACTTGGCCCCCTGCTGGGCTCAGCCTGTGATTAGTGGCACTTATTTTGTTTCTAATTTCTTTCTCAGTAGGTCCCCACTGAACCTCTGTAGGAACACCCTTTGGTCCTCTATTGGCCCTGGGCCTTTGCTTTCTATAGGAAGTCTCAGCGACGCTGGCCGGACTGTGTAATACATCCTCACCGGCGGCCCAGGCAGCGGGACCCATCCTCCCTACACCGTGTAGGAGGCTGAGGGGGCCCGCGTGCCTGGAGAGAAAAGCAAGACCAACACCCGGTCTTCCATCCACTAGGGCTGTGGGGGTCTTGCCTGCGAGTGTCTGAAGCGCAGACAGGGGAGCCCTGGGTTTGCCCTCAGCGCTCCCAGGTCTGAAACCTCGAGGCTGTGTACAAAGAAACATTGCTGGGGACCCCCCCAGGGGCGGCAGTTCCCACGCCAGAGAAACAGATTGGACCGCTAAGCCCCAAAGTGCAGATACTTGTTACACTATAAGTTATGTCCAGGAGCTACTATACCGTTATTTAGTAACAACACACGACACAAATCAACTTTTAGAGGACGAGAAACAATAAATATTTCCTTAATTTACTAATAGCACCTTTACATACATGGCATTATTAATATACTAGAGGCCTGGTGCATGACATTTGTGCACGGGGTTGGGGGAGTCCCCTCAGCCCAGCCTGCACCCTCTTCAATCCAGGACGCCTTGGGGGATGTCTAACTCACAATCCGGGACGCTGGCTCCTAACTGCTCACCTTCCTGCCTGCCTAATCGCCCCTAACTGCCCCCCTGCCAACCTGATCACCCCACCAACTGCCTCTAATCTGGCCTGGTCAACCTTTATTGCCCCCCACCCCGCCAGCCTGCTTGCCTTCACCTACCAATCCCCCCAACCCCATCAGGCTGGTGGCCCCTCATGGCCACCCCCACCAGCCTGGTCGCCCCACGCAGCCTGCTGTTCAGTCGTTTGGTTGTCCCTCACTAACCCCCCTGCTGGCCTTGTCGCCCCACTCAGACTGTTCAGTTTTTTTGGATGTGACAGCCCCGGGCTCTTTATATATATATATACATATATAGATGTGACTACCAAGATTTTTAAATTGAAAAATAAAAGCCTTTGAATCATACTTCAGAAATTATTGTTTCATTTTATACTTTCTTAATAATCTGGCAGCAAGGTGAAAAATTATGTATTTCCCCAAGACAAAATCCTTGCTTAATAGTTATGTTAAGCAAGCTTAATATAACTATCCTGATACTTGGAATTCTCTCTGATCCAATCCAGATTCTCCAACAACACTTCCACTTAGACACATGGAGATTCATTATATAATTTCTTTATAAGGCAAAGGTGGGATGGGTGCATGGGTTCTCACACGCGTGGAAATTTAAGAACCACATTACTAAGGCTACACCTGAAATGCTGGTTGTATTCCATCCACTTACTTTTAAGCACACCCAACCCATGGAATGGAAATATATATTGGCAACAGGGAACTGAGTCCTAGACGAGGAGCGTGACCTCTGCATGGCAAGCTTTGCAGGCCACGTATGGCGGAGCCAAAGCAGCAGCGTCGGGAGTTGAGCTTGAACATGTCTTTTCCCACAGAGGTCACTGGTTGTCCTCTGTGTGCTCATTGGCATTGGGAGAGCATTGCACTCTGCTTTTCATTTATTAATGCTGGGGCAGTGGAACCAGCAGGAGAGCCTGGGTGGCAGCATGGCACTACAGCGTACGGGATAGAAGGGAGCACAGCAGAGCTACGGTCAGCTCACTGGGAAGCCGGAGAAAAGGGGGCATTGGGGACAGGTCAGGGTGAGTCTGGGGGAGCTCCCCTGGTTCCAAGTCTCATGGGGACCCTTAGAGTTTAGGAGATCCGTGCCTGTGGGAGAAGAGGGGAAGGAAAGACGCAGGGTGTTCCGGGAGGGAGAGCGTGCCTCAACCCATCAGTCTAGGTTATTTATTTGGAATGGGCGTGCCCCTCGGAAGTTTGCAGTTCTCAGTATTTACGGAGACCCAGTTTTGCACACGGTAGATTTGCATTCTAGTTCTTACAGCTTACAGAGAGGAGGGTGGTGTTCCAGAGGGTGTTCCTCACAAAAGGGAGAGAGAGGGAGACTAGGGTAATATCAGCGGAGACACGTCCCCTGCGGGGTCCAGGGAGAGCATGGACTGCATTAGGGAGGTGCCCAGAGGACCAGTGGGAGGTGAATGTGGAGGAAGCTGGCTTTCAGGTGTTGGCTCAGGTGACTTGGGGACAAGCCTGAAATGCGGGGGGCAGGCTGGAGCCCAGGGAAGAACAGATGCCCTGGCTGCCAGGCCCTCCTGTCTCCCAGGGACCTGCCTTCCCTTTGTTAGGGCCTGAGCTGATTAGCGGATGAGATGGGTCAGTGGCCGGCGTTGGAGGAACCGCCCGCCCCTTGAGAGAAGCAGGCGGTGCTGTTCTTCATGAGCCACCGAAATGCGAGTCAGGTGGTGGTGACTCTTCCCATTGAAGGGGGACAGTGGCACTCACCGCTGCTACATCAGCCTGGCGTTGCGACACGGACATGATCACAGCAACGAGGGGCGTGGTGGCCGTCCCCTCTGGCCCTCCTCCTCCTGGGGCCCAGGACCGTTACCCCGTCAGCAGCCGGAGCGTGGCACCGGCCCCCACGCCACCTGGTGGCTTTACCTAAGCAGCGCCGCGCCCAGGCTGGAGGCCCTGCCTGGGGCGGTGCAGGCCAGCTGAGCAAGGATTTATTTTGGGCCTCGTAGGTTCTGTGCTGTTGGATTCAGGTGTGGGTTCCAGCAAACACTGGATTTAGACATGCTCCAGGCTGCCTTTCTGATTCAGATTCTTGCCTGAGGACGTCCTGGCTCTTGGAAAAGTTAGGAAAGTAGCTGTTTCTTGTCACAAATGTGTGTGCACACTTTGGTTTGCATGTGAGCCCTGAGCTGTGGCTGAGGCTCCTGATTACACAGGGGGTTGTGGTCCGTGAAGCCGCCTCCCCACGTCCGCTGAGAGGAGCTGAGATGCTGTCCACGCACCCTCCGCCCCCGCACACACCCAGCTCACCCATTGTGCCTGGACCGCGGCTGCAAGACGCCCTGGGCCACATGGGCACTGCTGGACATTGAGCTAAAGTCCTCCCCCTCCCTTCCACCCAATGGCATTTTTTCTAGAACAAGAAGAGCTGCTGCAGGTGTCTTGGTGGAGGCAGACTTGTACGCACAGAAGAACCTTCCCCTCCACTGCATGGCGCCCTCGTTTCTTGGAAAAGCGTTATACACACATCAGCCACTGGGTGTTCCTTTAATGCCACCAAGCGTGGCAAGCACAGCACTGGCACGGGACTCCCTGTGGCCCGGAAGCTGGTGCACCTCCTCCAGCATTTCCCGGGTGCTGTGCGGGCATCACACTGGGTTAATTGGGGTTCAGTTTGTTGTAAACTTTATTCCTACTACCTTCTTCAAAGACTGGACCCTCCAAAGGGGATCTTCAGATGGCTAAAAGAAAAAAACACACTCATTCTTTAATAAACTATTTTTAATGGGAAATGTCAAGACTATTCAGAAGTAGAGAGCAGAAGGGGTAGGCCACATTCCCACTGGTCACCATGCTGGAGTCTCATTTTCCCTTTCTTATTGACAGATCCGCAAATTTCCCTGGGACTAATAATCTCCCCAGCAAAAAAGGCTCGTTTTCCAGGCTCCCTTGCAGCTAGGTGTCACCCCACGACTAGGTGTCACCAGTGCAATTATGTGGGAATACTTTGTGGGAGCCTCACCCTCAATCTCTTACCTTTCTCCTTTCTCCTGTGTGGAGCATAGAAGTGATGGCGGGAGGCCCAGCAGCCACCTTGAACCATGAGGTGACCTCAAAGATGAAAACACATGTCTATAGAGCAGAGAAAGAGGAAGAGGCTGGGTCGACACCACCTGCCACCACTACAATCCTCCTCCACTACTAGCCTCGGGGCTTCGTTTCCCAGCAAGCGTACCTTTACGAGTCTGAGGGAGTGTGTGTCCAGGCAAACCTAAGCCTCACACAGCTTTCACACTGTGGAACTTCCATGTTTTCTGGAAATTGATGAGCGTGTGCTCAGGGAGGGCTGGCCCTGACCCCCGTGTTGCTTTACTGGTAGGCACCATGGGTTGTCAATCGTCTGAGGCATATGGTCACCTGCCAGAAGTCAGGACGCTTGGACCACGCTGTGCCCCGCACCTCCATGTGGTGCAAGGGCTACAATCAAACAATCTGCTGGACGCGGTGTGAGCCAGAACCAGGGAAGGGAGGGTCCCTTCCACAGCCCTCGTTTCTGCCCAGACCTCAGGGTGTCGTTTTCTGAATGACTCTCCAGGGGCCGAGTGCCCGGGTGGGCTGCGTTCGCCTCAAGTGTTCCTGTCTGCCTCTTCCACCAGCAACTTCCCCTTTGCTTTGGGTTTTGCTGGGACTATTTCTGCGCAGACCGTAGCAGCTGGTTACCTCTGTGCGCCGATGCCAAGGGCAGGCGGGAAAGCAACATCTGTGGGAAGTCTCCCTCCATCGAAACACAGCAACACCGGGCCTGGCAGCACACAGTTACCAGGAGAATCTGCAGTGTTACTAGAAATCGCAGTGTGCCCTCTCCAGCTCATGTAACTATCTCCACCCTATTCTTCATTGGTTATAGTTATGGAAGCAGTGAGGTGCCTGGCAGCCTCAGCGAGGCGCTAAGGTGAGACGTGTCTGCACGTGCTGCTAACATCCGGCGGCCCCGTGCACCATGGGCTGGGCGCCAGGTGGGGGCCCATGGCAGAGGCTGCGGTGAACCAGCGGCAGGGGCCCGGCCATGACGCCACGGTCACGGGAAAAGGCGCTCCCTCCCCTCCCATTCCTCTCCTCTTCTGTTGGCTTTCATTCCCCACAATCGCGCGGACAGCTTGAAATCTGGAACCGGGTGCTGCTCTTAAAGTGGGGTGATTGGTCTCACTTCCACGCCTTTCACTCCCCGCCACCAAGGTACAGCGGTTTTGCATCGAGGCATCTGATAATGTCATGCTTCTTGCCTTTTCAGAAATATCCCATGGCATTAAACACGCCCGGTGCGCCTGGCTCAGACCCGGCGCTCTGTTTCCTTGGGGGCAAATTTCCCGTGAATCAAAGTCTTTTCCAGGGGAAACGCCAAACCTCTAGGGACTCAAGGACTGGGGAGCAGGGGAGTGTTTGTCCTTTGTAGGAAGAACACAGTTTAGAAAACCCCGGGTCACTCTCACTGATACTGTTGGTAACATTGAAGCTTGTCCTCCGCCTGCCTCTCACCTCTAGGAAGCCACGCCCCCACCCTCCACCCCGCCGCCGCCCACGGTGGGCCCAGGGTGTCCCACTCACTCTGACCTGTGAAATGCTACGCTGTCTCCATACTGATGACCCTGAGAGATGCCACGCTTGATCGAGCATCTTAGACATCTGTCACCCATTGCACAGCGCGGCCAGAGCCCACGGCTCAGCCACGGGCCCCAGTGCCCCTGAGGACCTTGGGGACTGGAACTCGCCCCTCTGTGAGCTACAGAATAAGAGACAAGAAAAGCCCTCGCAGCGTCAGTGTGAGGAACCACAGACACTGTGGCCACGCCCTCGTCCTGTGTTCATATTACGAACTAGTTAATATTCTCCAATCTGCAACTGAAGGGGAAAGGAACCTGAGGCCGAAGCAGAAATGTAATGCAGGGGTGGCCACGCCCTGTGAGGCCTTTGCCGGGGCAGACACACACTGAGCCTGACAGAACGTGGAATTGCCAACGTTGAGCCATCTCCTCACGTGCTTCTCTGTGTGGATCCTCAGTGGACGTGTCACAGGAACCCTGGTTTGCAGCAAATCCTCCCGATCTTCATTTGGAGAAAAGACCTTGGGCTCTGCTTTCAGGGCTTCAAGCCAGGATTTCGGTTTCTCTGTCGGTTGGGAGGTGTTAGCCTTGTCCATGGAGAGGACACGGGGAATGCGCTGAGTCGTGGACTCATTCGCTGAAAGGTACCCATTGGTCCTGTGGGGGTAACTGTGGGGCCTGCCCTCCCGGGAGCGGGCATCCTCCGGGACAGGCTTTGTTTCCGGCCGGAAGACACGTCCTGTTGGCAGGAGCTCTGAGGGCGTGACACAGGTGGGCGGTAGGCGGGGCCTCATTGTTGTGTGTTGGGGTGTGGCCTCCCTGGATGATGAGGGGAGATTTGAACTGAGACCGGAAGCTATTGAGGAGCCAGCAGATGAGAAAGAACATCCAGCAAAGGAACCGAAAGAACACTGTCAGGCCAGTGGCTTGTACTGTAGCAGAAACAACAGATGGGCTGACACCGCGGCGTGTTTTCCCAGCTCCAGCTGCCGGCCAGGACGTGCCCGCCTGGCTGGTTCCTGGTGAGGGCAGGTCCTGGGTGAGGGCAGCCTGTGGCTGTGTCCTCACCTGGTGGAGCGAGCCAGCCCTCCCGCCTCCTCCTCTTCGTGAGGGCACTAATCCCACAAGGGGGCTCACTCCCATGACATCATCAAACCCTCCTTACCTCCCAAAGGCTTCACCTCCAGATATTGCACTGGGGATTGGGGCTTCAAGATGGAAATTTGGGGGGCACACGCATTGGTCCGTAGCAGCCAGGATCAGCCCACTGGCCTGGTTTGTTAATATCCTTTTAAATTCTGGGCCTGAACCCAGCATCAAATAAGACAGACACTGTGTTCTGCCCTCACTTGCAAGGGGGCACCCTCTCCCCGAAGGTGACCGCGAGATGCCTGCAGTGACAGCAAGAGAGCAGACGCTAGTTGCTGTCACCCAGCTGCTTCTCACTCTTTCTAGAAGGTTCTTCCCATGATTCCTTACAGGGCTGGCTGTTCCTCACCTCCAGGACTGTGTTTGAAGGCCTGGAGAGGTCGCTCTCCGCCCGGTGTGACCCGAGACCTGGTAACCCACGCATGGTCAGGAGGTGGAAACCGCAGCCGCCACTTTGAAAATGGCTTGCTGGCATTTCCTGAAGGTAAACATGAACTTCATGAAGCTTCTCCAGAAATCCTTCTGGGCATTTCCCCAAGAAAAACAGCCGGGGCCTATCCCCCGGCGGGATAAGGCACAGTAGCGGAGGGAGGAGCTACGTGCAGTGACGTAGGTGGCGGTCACGGACACTGGGTTTGGTGAGCCCCAAGGGGACCTGCTAGCTAACTCCATGTGTGAAGTTTGTGAACAGGCACATAACGCCTTGATGTCCCGTGACTGCAGTCAACGCCAACACCATGGCCTGCACAGCATCCATTTATTCTCTTGCAGCTCTGGAGATTAGACGTCTAACCGGTCACCAGGTCATGTTCCTTCTGGGGGCTCTGGGGGACGATCCAGTCACATGAGTATTCCAGATTCCAGAGCCACCACATTCCGTGGCTCATGACCCCCATCACTCCGTCCTGTGCTTCTATTGTCACGTGTCCCTCTCTGACTCCGACCTCTTCCCTCCTTCTTACACGGATCTTGTGATGCCACCCGGCCCCCCAGAACCCAGGGCCACCTCCCCTCTCAAGGGCCTTCGCTGAAGGATATCTGTAAAGTCCCCTTTGTCACGTCGTCACATCTTTGCAGGTTCCAGGGATTAGGACGTGACATCTGTGGGGCCCTTTCTTTGTCCAGCACCCTAATCAATGAGAAGTATTTTGGGGTGCTGGCTAAATCAGGATCGCAGGATTGCTTTTTTCTGTGTGTTCGGTTTTTTCTAATCCTCATCTGAGGATATTTTTCCATTGCTTTAGCTTTTAGATAGAGTGTAAGGGAGGTGAGGGGAGAGAGAGAGAAACATCGATGTGAGAGAGAAACATTGATTGGTTACCTCCTGCACATGTCCCAACCGAGGCTGGGGATCAAACCCTGAACCTAGGTACGTGCTCTTGACCAGGAATCAAACCCACAACCCTTCGGTGCATGGGCTGACACTCTAACCACGGAGCTGTGCCGGCAGGGCAGCAACTGTATTCTCTAACCCCACACCTTCACTGGGGCTTTGAAATGTGTCGTTTACTTTCTAATATTCGCAATCGGGAAACGTTAAAAGGCTTTCAATCAAAGCTGTCAGAGGCCCCTCATGTCAGGTGGCTGGGCACATTTGATGTTAGAAACAGAGCATCCTAATTCACTCCGGGGCTCACAGCACTGCAGGCGGGTGCAGAGTGACTGTGTCACAGTCTGTCCTTGTGCAGACCTCATGCTGAGTGTCATTCACTGTCTTTGCCCAAATGAGAACTAGGAAATTAGAGAAATGAAGTGACCTACTCACGGGCACACGGCCCCGGCATGAGCAGGTGCTGGGAGCCGGTCCATCCTTGCTGTTTGAAGGGACCTGGCATATATGGCATACTGTTCCTAATATATTTGCTCACCTTCTTGGCACTATGTGTTTTAACCAAGGTCACCTCCCCGAGAAAGGTTGTTTCCCCAGGTAGAGATTTCCCCCTGAAGTTAGGGAGGGAATAAAACCTCTTAACTAAGTGCCAGGCGGGTAATTAATCTCTTTAACTATGAACAATCATGCTTAAGCTACATAATCTTTACTCCCTGGAATGGAGATAAGAAACACCCTAACCTTTGGAATAGAGATTGA
>NW_006293541.1:1811387-1814109 GCF_000327345.1 Myotis davidii
TAAGTTATTATGAAAATGGAGAATACTTTGTGACCATTTGTCCACATATCTTCTCAGCCACCCATTCCTTTACCCATCTATCCATCCATCCATCCATCTTTCCATTCATTTGTCCACTCATCCATCTGTCTATCCATCCATCCATCCATCCATCCATCCATCCATCAATTCATTTGTCCACTCATCCATCTATCTACCCACCCATCCATCCACCACACATTTATCCATCCATCTGTCCATCCACCCACCCATCCATCTGAACATCAGTCTTTCCATCCATCCATGAATCCATCCATTCACCCACTCACTCATCATCAACTCACCCACCAATCCAAGACATTGGGGATTCCACAGTCAGAGAGGCCGACAGCCCCTACTTTCATGAATCTCAAGTCCTTCCTGTTCATTCTTGGCCATCGGGTACCGCACCAAAATAGGGGCCTGTGTAGGGTCCTGACGAGGCCCCACTGAGCATCCACTTCGGGGCTCCTCTAGTTTGAGTCTTATTTCAAAACGACACAAGTCCCTCCCTCAGGTGCGGACGCTGCACCCATAGATGGGAACCTCAGCGGACAGGCTCCTGGACAGTTGCCTGGACACAACCTCAGGGGAGACTCTCATCGTCTTTATTTCGGTTTCCAACAGGCAGCTTCCCACCGGCCAGACGGCCCCGCTGCATGTGCACTGTGCACCAGCAGGGACATCTCAGACACGGCCCGCCACATGCTCCGCCTGTATGCTGAGCAGCTCATTCGTGGCGTTTCCTCTCATGCAGAGCAACTGTTGAGCTCAATACAATAAAAATAAAAACAAAATGAGCAGCGAGTGTCGGGCCTGGAAGGGAAGGAGAGTATGGATGCTGGGGGCAGGGTGCAGCCTAGACATGCCAATACCGTGGGCGACCACACAGACGGCCAGTGGGCATGCCAGCTGGACAGAGCCTCGGGCTGGCGGGGGTGGGGTGGGGATATCTGTCTCACTCCACTGGAATTCCCTGGTTGCCGGGGGCGTTGCCAGCTCCAGGACTGGGCTCTGCTGTGTCCCCAGGACTGGGCTTCCTCCAGGGAGGCCTGTCAGCTCCAGGTTGACCCCATTCATGGAGTCAGCAAACCCAGTGAACGGAGGCGCTCCCGCCAAAGCTCTGGGACTGCATGGTGGCGGCCGTGCCTCTCTATTCCCCAGAGCCAGCCGGTCTAAATGGAATGTTGGGGTTGCGTAGGCTGGGTCATGTGATCACCCCTTGAGTTGGGGTGGGGGCAGGGGCAGCCCACCCAACTTGAGGGGTCAAGTCAGAGGGAGCCTGAGGGGCTGAGGCCCGAGGACTGGCCCTGGTGCTGGGCAGGCCCAATAGCGGGGCCAGCCCATCCCCCCTCACTGCTAAGCTCTCTGCCTCACCGCCTGGGCCTTCCTGCCTGGGTTTGCTCTCACGTCCTTTTCCTATTGAGGGCATGAGTGTTTGGTATCATGTGGCTCTTACCCCCTTGTCAATTACATGATTTGCAAATATGTTCTCCCATGCGCCAGGTGGCCTTTTCATTTTGTTGACAGTTACCTTTGCTGTGCGGAAGCTTTTTAGTTTGATGTAGTCCTGCTTCTTTTTGCTTTTGTTGCCTTTGCTTCTGGCGTGAAATAAATTTTAAAAAATCATTGCCCGCGCTAACCGGTTTGGCTCAGTGGATAGACCATCAGCCTGCGGACTCAAGGATCCCAGGTTCCATTCCGGTCAAGGGCATGTACCTTGGCTGCAGGCACGACCCCAGTGGGGGTCGTTCAGGAGGCAGCTGATTGTTTCTTGCTCATTGATGTTTCTAGCTCTCTATCCCTCTCCCTTCCTCTCTGTAAAAAATCAATAAAATATATAAAAATAAAAATAAAATCATTGCCAGACCAATGTCAGGGGCCTACCCCAGGGTTTTCCTCGCGGAGGCTCATAGTTTCAGGTCTTGTGTTCACATCTTCAGTCCATTTTGAGTTGACTTTCATAGATGGTGTCAGTTAGGGGTTCAGTTTCCTCCTGTGCACATGGCTGTCCACTCCTACCAGCACCGCTCATGGGGGAGCCTGTCCTTCCCCCACCGTATACTCTTGGCTCCTTTTGTCATAAATGGATTGACCGTTAGGTATGGGTTTATTTCTGGGCTCTTCATTCGTCTGTGTGTCTCTCTTTATGCCAGTGTCACATTGTTTGATTATTGTTTGTAGCACAGTTTGAAATCAGAAGGTGTGATGCCTCCAGCTTTGTTCTTCTTTCTCAGGATTGCTTTGGCTATTCAGCGTCTTTCGTGGTTCCATACAAATTTTAAGATTGTTTGTACTATTTCTGTGAAAATTGCCATTGAAATTTTTGTTGTTGTTAATCCTCACCCAAGGATATTTTTCCCATTGACTTTTAGGAAGAGTAGAAGGGAGGGAAGTAGGGAGGGAGGGAGAAAAAAGAGAGAAAAAAAAAAAGAGAAAGAAAGAAACCTGCTGAAGTTGCCTCTTCTACATCATCGATTGGTTGCCTCCTGCACGCACCCCCACCTGTTCTGGAGATCAAACCTGCAACCTAGGTATGTACCCTTGATCGGGAATTGAACCTGAGACCCTTCGGTGTGTGGGCCAGTGGTCTAACCACTGAGCACACCAGCCAGGGCAGAAATGTCATTGGCATTTGGGCATGAATTACATTGACTCTGTAGGTCATTTTGGGTCGTATGGGTATTTTAACAATACTTCTTCC
>NW_006293541.1:1814158-1819933 GCF_000327345.1 Myotis davidii
TCCAGTGTCGTTCATCCGTGTCCTACGGTTCTCAGGTACAGGTCTTTTACCTCCTAGTTAAATTCACTCCCAGATATTTTATTGTTTCTTGATGTGATTGTAAATGGGATTGTTTTCTTAATTTCTCTTTCTGATAGTTTATTGTTAGTGTACATACACACATTGCTCTTTACATATTGGTGTTATATCCTATAGCTTTACTCAGTGTCGTTCATCCGTGTCCTACGGTTCTCAGGTACAGGTCTTTTACCTCCTAGTTAAATTCACTCCCAGATATTTTATTGTTTCTTGATGTGATTGTAAATGGGATTGTTTTCTTAATTTCTCTTTCTGATAGTTTATTGTTAGTGTACATACACACATTGCTCTTTACATATTGGTGTTATATCCTATAGCTTTACTCCATTCAGGGATTAGCTCTAACAGGTTGGGGGAGACTCTTCAGGGTTTTCTGTATTTGGGAGTATGTCACCTGCAGATAGTGACGGTTTACTTGCTCTCTCCCAGCGTGGTGCCTTCTGTTTTTCTTGCCTCCCTGCTCTGGCGAGGCCTCCAGGGCTAGCGGAGAAGTGGTGAGAGTGAGCATCCTCGTCTTGTTCCTGATCTTGGAGGCAAAGCTTTCGTCTTTTCACCACTGAGTGTGACGTGAGCTGGGGCTCGGCACCCGTGGCCTTCATGACGCTCAGGTGTGTTCCTCTCTGCCCAGTTTGTTGAGGTTTCATCATTAACGGATGTTGGACACGGAGTTCACCACATGTGGTTTAAGAACGGTGGGTTTCCCACTTGAATAAAAGGCAGTTGTTTTTTCTGAGGGGACGAAATCTTTGAAGAGTTGCTTTCCTGACCCATGCCTGCACGTGGACATGGAGGTGCATGTCTTGGGGTTGACCCAGCTGCTGGAGGGAAATGACTTTGGGTCCAAACAGAGGCTTCACTGGGGAGGTGTTTGGAGACACTGACTGATGGTGCAGCAGGACAGCCCAGCCAGCATCACGGCTCGGGGACAGTGCGTGCGGCAGAGCTGACCCCGGGGCTTGGAGGGGACCCAGATTCTGCGGCCTCTTTCCTTCTTGTCAAGAAAAGGCCTCTGTTGGGGGCATGCAGTTCAGTCTCTGGGAGACTTGCTGTCTGTCTGCCTCAGTCTGTGTGTTCTGCCCGCCTGCCTCTCTCTCTCTCTCTCTACTCACTCACTCTTCCTTTCCTCCTTCGATTCCTCCTTCATTCCCTTCCTCCCCCCCTCCCGCCTCTGTACCCACAAACCTGCTGAAGTTGCCTCTCCTACCGGAGCTGTGGGGTGTGGGACACACACCAAAGTGCCAGCTGTTTCCTCTAAAAATGCCGCCGGTGCTGGAGCGCGGTCCGGTGCACGGAGTCCAGCAGCACAGTGTTTCCCCTTCTCAGCTGATTATCAACAACTGCCAGCATGCCTCGCCCCACTCCGGCTGGGACACACTGACATGTGGATGTGTAACGGCTGTAAATGAGCACCGTGGGTTTGGGAGGAAATCTCTCAGTTTACCTCCTGGAATGTCAGTTTCTCCAGACTTCTGTATTTGATTTTCCTCTGAAACGGGTGAGAAGTTTGGAGACAGATGCTGTGCAGAGGCAGAGGGGCACACAGCAGTGACCCCCTGAGGCCGGGCACAGGTGGTGCTCAGGGCGCCTCCATTCCCAAGGTGCTGAGCTCTAGCCGTCCTGTCCAGCAGTCCAGCAGGTCACAGCCAAGCCATCTTTATTCTCAGAGTCACGTTTGGTAAAGAAAGGTGGTCCTTGGCTTCCTGCTGGCCACCGGGCCTCCGGTGGTAACTAACCAGAGCCGCCTGACCGCACACCGGAGCTTTCCCGTGCCGCCCTCGGTGAGGGTTGTGGGTCACAGGAGTGTGGGCAGCGTGGGGATCCTCTTCTCTGAGAGGGCCCTGCCTGCAGACAGCCCCTCCTGCTGGAGGGGAAGCAGCGGGCATCGGGTAGACCTCGGGGTGGGAGGGAGGCCCAGGACCAGGACCTGGCGGGTCTGGAGCTAAAAGGGATGAAGGAGCCGGAGGAGGAGGAGGAGTGGGCTGGCCTGGTCACCGAGGCCAGTGGAGGGAGGCACCTCAAGCAGGGGAAGATGCACCTGTCCTGGGCACACCGAGCGGAGGGCGCAGGGAGTGGGTGCGAAGGTCTCTGGAGCCTGGGAGGTCTCACTACAACGTCTGCTTACATTTGTCTGTGATTTTTGTCATTGAAAAGAAAATAAATGGCCCAACCATTTTGGAAAACCATGTGGCAGGTCTTTTCAAACTGAACACATGCATTGCCAGGGCCCGGCTACTTCTCTCCTCACATTATGCCAACAGGAATGTGTGCCATGCTCTAGAGCAGCCGTGGGCAAACTACAGCCTGCGGGCCGGATCCGGCCCGTTTGGCTGTGCTATCCGGCCCGCGGAGCCGAAAGAGCGGAGGGTTCTCTTGCTCTCCCCTCCGCTCCTTCACCAGCAGCAGTGTTACCATGGCAACGTCGGGAAACACGACCGCAGCTCCTTCTTCTGAGTCCAGTTTAAGGACCCATTGTGGCCCTCGAGTCAAAAAGTTTGCCCACCCCTGCTCTAGAAGGTTCACAACAGTCCAGGTGTGGGTGGGCCCCGCTGCCCGTCCACAGCGGGCTGGGTGAGTGAACCGGGCATCGTCACATGGCAGGGCAGTGTATGCTGCAGTGAGGACCAGCAGCGGGTGGAACTCACAGACGCGAGGTCTGTGTGGTGTGCCAAGACGGGCAAAGCTAGCCCATGCCAACAAAGTCACGCCAGCCCTATTTCTGAAGGATGGTTGGCTGCTGGGAGGGCGCCTGAAATCTCCACCTTGACTGACGGGTGGCTACATAGGTTGTGCATTTCAATTTCAAAAAGTCACCAAGCAAATTACCAGGAAATCTTTATTTAACCCAAAAATAGGAGGAGACTTCATAATCCTAGACTAGTGAGTTTCAACCTTTTTCATCTCATGACACACATAAAGTAAATACTAAAATTCTGTGGCACGCCAAAAAAATACATATTCTGCCAATCTGACAAAATGGTAAAATTTTGATTGATTTACAAGAAAATAATAGTAATTACCTACCCTTTTTGCTCCAAGGTGAAGCAAAATCAGGTGCCTATACTTGTATATAAGGACTTCTAGTGCCAAGATTAACCAATCAGATGCAACCTTATTATGCGATGTGACCAATAAGATGCAACTCTAGTATAGGACCTATATATTTATGGTTCAAGACAGGGCATTCACTCGGATGGCTATTGTTGTGTTGGCTGTTGTCATTTTTTTAATTTGATAATCTAAGAGAAACGGGGCCAGTGCCCCCGACTAAATAGTCAGGCGTTGCTTGTGCTAACAATTCTGTGACACACGGTTGAGAATCCCTGTCCTCGACAATAGGAAACCACCAGAAGGGGCATGAATGACAGGCACAGACCTATTTTAGATTTAAAGGAACCGGACGCCAGAGCAAGCATTCTGGACGCTTCCATTGATGTGAACTACAGAGTGAGGTGGCCTCGCCTGCACTGTTAGAAGTCGGGGCAGTGTTCCTCTTTGGCGTGGAGGGTGTGTGATGCCTAAGGGGAACGCAGGGTTTCTGGGTGCCGTTTCTCAAAGGTCAGCTGTGAAAAGCCACGGCTGCACACCTGCGATGCGTCCGCACCTCGGGAGATGTTATGCTTCAAGAAAAACCAGAAAGAAGGGATTGAACTTGGCTGAGGTTTTCAACAGGGACTGGCGAGGACCCTCCCCCCATGCCTGGGCCTGAGGTGCTGAGAGGTTTCCAGAGGGTTGGTGGCAGGGACGTGGGGCAGAGTGGGGCACCGCTGTCGTTGTTCAGTGTCAGTTTATGGGGACTGGGTGTATTTGGATGCCCTCGGTTAGATGGATTTATTAATTATTACCTCGTTTTGACTGCATTCACCTAGATTCTCCGCGCCTGCCCCTGTGCAGAGCTTCGCGGTCTTCGCGGCACTCTGCCTGTTCGCTAACTCCTCCCTCACCGTCCCCGTCTGGTGTGACACACCTTCCCGGTCAGGACCGCCTCGGAAGTCCTCACCGACATTGCGTTGTTCACTGCGGGCTGGGCCCTCCCAGACTTTCTGAGATCACAGCGTCGCCCGCCACCACAGGCGACTTGGGTTGTTGGCAGCAGCAAGGGTGACGGAGGTGTGGGCCGAGGCCCTTTCCTGAGAGGATGGAGGCAGGGCCTCTTTCCAGGTTGTCTGGGAAGCACCATGCATGTGCAGGGACCTGTCTGGGCTTCAGGATTTCGCAATGAAGATGTTCTTCTAAATAGAGAGCTAAGTGGTGACCTTCATGTAAAACCAGTGCAGAGTCCTGGCTAATTGTTAGTAACTTCTCTGTATTGGCTGCCGTGTTCCCGGTAGGCGGTGTTTTCTTTAATAATGTCTGTGTCACTCGTGTGCCCTGTGTGTATGGTAGCAGCTCCAGGTCTAATTAGGGAGAAGAATCTGGCAGCTTCGGAACAGCAATTAAGAGCAACTGTAAGCCCATCGCTTAGCTTCCTGCGCGTTTTCGCGTCCTGAGATGGAAACACCCTGATTGCTCTGCTCATCTTTGCAGCTTGGAGCTCGGAGCTCCCGGCATTGCTGGGGAGACCTTTTGCGCTGAGTTGTGTAAGGAATGCGGCTCTGCGCAGTGAGGGCTGTGTGTCCTGCTGAGCGCCTCTGTCCACCCCACTCCACGGATGGGGTCCGAGGCCTGTTTCTCAGAGGGGCAGGAAGGAGCTTGTAGCCCCACCCAGGCAGCGCCGCGGCCGGAAATATCAGCCATTCCCTCGCAGGTCTTAGGGCTGTGGCGTGGAAGCAGAAGCCACCTTCCCCGAATCCATTTACCTGCCGGCAGTCGGAACTGTGGCCCAGTTACGGTTGTTTTTGGACCCCCTGTGCCTTCCAGCCGCCCAGCTCGGTCTGTCAGCCTCACCTCTTTGCCCCTTGCATGTTCTCTGCCAGGCCGAGTTGCTCTCCAGTTTCCAGCACAGGCCCTGCACTTGCAGCCTCGGGTGCAGCCCCTGCTGGGTCTTCTGCCTGGGAACCAACTCCAGACCGGTTGTCGTCATAGCTAGCTACTCCTCCCCCACCCCCATGCCAGGCGGGCATCCATGCTTCGCAACCGGGACCTCCCGTCCCCAAGTGGCAGAGTGGCTGGAATCAGACTAACCCCAAATCAAAGGCTGTCAGATTGGAAGGAAGATGGTGGAGAGGAAGGAGGTGGGTGGGTGGGTGGAGAGAGAGATGGTGATTACTTACTGTGTCCCAGAGGTAACTGTGCAGACAGATCCATTTGCTCCATGCTCTGTGTTCCTCTGTACTGTCTAACACTTCTATAGAAATTATCTTACACTTGTTTGCATTGTCCCCTGTTTGCACCGATGATAATAAAATTGTGATAATAATGGCAGTTTATCTTTAACTGCTCTCTCTTTCCAAATACTGTCCTCCGTTTATTAACTCATTTAATCATTACGAACAACCCTTGAGGCAGAGGCTATTGTTATCTCCACCTCACAAACCCAACAGAGTTGAGCCTCATCTTGCCCACAGCTTTCCCAGAGTTGCACAGCTGGTCAGTGGCAGGGGCCATACTCTAAGCCTTACAGGCAGTCTCCAGCACCCACACATACCAACATACCATCAGACTCTCTCATGTCTCCTGACGATGGATGGATGGATGATGGATGGATGGATGGATGGATGGATGGATGGATGGGTGGCTGGATGGGTGTGTGAATGGAAG
>NW_006293541.1:1820149-1831286 GCF_000327345.1 Myotis davidii
GATGGAGGAGTGAATGGAAGGATGGGGAATGGATGGATGGATGGATGGATGATGGATGGATGGGTGTGTGAATGGAAGGATGGGTAATGGATGGATGGATGGGTGTTTGAATGGAAGGATGGGTAATGGATGGATGGATGGGTGTGTGAATGGAAGGATGGGTAATGGATGGATGGATGGGTGTGTGAATGGAAGGATGGGTAGTGGATGGATGGATGGTGTGGGCAAGATTTTCACAAGGTGTTCCTTTGGAAGCCTCCCTTTGAGCCTGCCTGGCTTCTGGGTCCGCAGGTTAGTGGTTCCTGAGAAAGCACCAGGAGCCTGGGCGTGCTTGGGTTCTGAGAGTGCTGCTGAGAGCGAGCTGTGCTTCTCACCTGGAGGTGCCCATTAAAGCAGATTCCTGAGCCCATCTTCAGAGTCTCTGCATCAGCAGGTCCCTGATGGCTCTCGGGGCCCCGAACAAGCTCCCGGAGATGCTGCTGTGCTTGGCTGGGGACCACGCTGGAGGTGAGGGCGGGAGGCTCTCCATGCTTTGGTGCCATGTCTCTTGCAAGGAAACTTCATAATGTTTCCCTAACCCTCTGCTAGTGGGACTAAAGAGAGATAATGGAAGGATCATTTCTAGGGCCTGTCTTCGGGGCTCTGCGGAGTGGGTGTGTGCATGCAGGGAAGAAGGCGACCGGGTGTCGGCAGTCTCCCCCACACCTGAGCCTGCACTCAGTGTGCCGGGCGGCCTCTGCCAAAGCCTGTGAAGCTAAAACAGCTGATGTGCAGTTGCGGGAGGAACGGAAAAGCTGCTGAGCATGGCGGGAGCTAGTGCCTTATCACCTTTATGTGGGGCGGCTGCTGTTCCCACAGATCCAGGCCATTGGCAGAATGGTGACATTTTACATGGGCCACCGTGTTCTGAATCCACACTGCAGTGTGAGATTAGAGGAGGTGGGGAAGGGGACAATCAAGGTGTTGCCGGTGACAGATCCATCGCAGGTCCTGCCTCCTCCTTAGTGCCTGCTGTCTGGTGTAACATGCAGAGCAGCCGCTCCACACGCACTGCACCTGCACAGCACCTGGAAACTGGATTTTGCTGGGTGACCTACATGTACTGCCGGCGCCCCTCCAGCACACCAGCTTTCATTTAGCCAAGCGTGTTCTTTATTTCCTACTGGCCAAGACCAGCCAGAGAAGCCCAAGGGTCTCTTTGTGCTCACAGCCCCCGGGCCCTGGGTTCCCTGCAGAACTGAGTTTTAAGCTACCTGGTCTATCAGGTGACCAAGTCCCCACACTCCAAGGTGCCGAGGTGCCTCCTGGTAAAGAGGGCTGCCATCGGCTTTACCGAGTGCTCTGGACCTCATGTGTCTGTTCAGCTGTAGCATGTGACCTCCATGTACCCAAGTGAAGTTAGACATGTGCTAGGGACCTCCGTTCCACATGAGCAGGAAAAGATGGGAAGGCTTTAATTTCATTTCCCCAGAGACTAATGACTTGAAGCAGCTTTTCATGTCTTCATTGCCCATTTACATATCTATGTAAGTATCTACTTACATCTTTGACCCATTCGTAGATTACATTGTTTGTCTTAATACTATTGAGTTGGAAATGATCTTGATACATCCTAGATAGAATTTTTTGTCTGTGTATATTGAAAAATATTATTTATCACTAGAAGCCCAGTGACAAAAATTTGTGCACTGGCGGGGGTTAGGGAGTGTCCCTCAGCCCGACCTGTGCCCTCTCACAGTCTGGGACCCCTCAGGAGATAACCACCTGCTGGCTTAGGCCCACTCCCTGGGTGGCAGAGGGCAGGCCCGATCCTGCGGTGCCTGCCCCACCTCCCCGGGTCACAGATGGCAGGCCCGGATCCCACACTGGGTTGCAGATGGCAGGCCTGGATAGCAGCGGGGCAGGCAGCAGATCACAGTATGCAAATTTAACAGCCATCTTTGTTGGGTTAATTTGCATACTCTTCTGATTGGCTGATGGGGGCGGAAGAAGGTATGGTCAATTAGCATCTTTGGCTTTTATTAGTGTAGATTCTGTGGCTTGCCTAGTTTCCTTGAGAATATCTTTCAAGAGTAAAGGTTCTATTTTTGATAAAGCCCAATTTGTCCATTTTTCCTTTTATGGTTCATGCTTTATGTGTTGTATATTAAAAATCTTTTTCTACTGCGAAGTCATGAACTTCTTTTCTCCCCTATGTTTTCTTCTAGATGTTTTATGGCTTTAGCACCTACATTCAGAACTCTGACCTGTTTTAGGGTAAACTTTATGTACAGAGTGAGTTAAGGGTAGGTGTATCTCTTCCATAGGAATATCCAATTGTCCAGCTCGTTAGTTGAAAAGACTTTACTTTTCCTGCTCTGTTATCTTGGCAGTTTTGTCAAATACCGTTGGCCCTTCCCATATGGTTCTGCATCTCAATTTCCTGTCCCATGCATGTTCTAGCCACTGTCCTCGCCAAAGCCTCTGCCTGATGTGACTACCGTCACAGTGAGTCCTGAGATTGGCAGTAAGTCCTGCCTCTGCTGGAATGTTTATGGGGATTGTCGGAATCACTCTTAAAATCACTCAAGTTGATTCTGAAGTGCTCCATGCAAGGGTGAGGGCATGGACCCTGTGATGAATTCTGGTGTGTACAGAAGTGGGGAACCAGGGATCTGGGCCAAAGGAGATGAGGAAAGAAAACAGCCGTAGGGTGTGCATGCAGGCCTATGTCTGCCAGGAGAGAGCTTCCCTTCCCTCCCGCTGAGGAGCGGCAGAGCTGCTCCCATAGCAACCCTCCAGGCTCCTACCCTTGTCTCAGCCCCTGCAGCTTCCGCAGGCATGAGAGCTGTTCAGTGTTGGGAGGATTAAATAAAATAGGGCACCTAGTGGGTAAGTTGCAAATGCTGTGGATTTCAGATAAATGTAGCTGCATAGACCCACCCACCTGCCTGCCTGTCAAAGACGGTATTTCATGCAGAAGCTTGGCTTTCTTGTGTCCTGACCATCATAATCCTGGGAGGTGTGATACCTCATCAAGGGTTAGGCTGTACTTTCTGGAACAGCGGTCGCCAACTGGTGGTCCACGGACCACTGATGGTCCATGAGGTCCGAAAGGTTGGCGACCGCTGTTCCAGAACATGCCATCTCCAGAGATCTCTGCACTGGGGCTAAAACCACATAACACTTTACTTAATTCCAGGAGTCACACACCCTGTCGCTGTTGGAACTAACCCGCCGGTGACGTTTGACCCCTGGATAACTGCCCGGGTGGGAGTTGGCTTGCAGCTCAGACCCACTGTGGTTTCATTGTTTTTCTGAATAATCCTGATTGGATTTGCATGGTCACATTTCACCAGGCCCTACAAAAACGCTGTGCCCCCTCTCTGCTGTCTGAGAGAATAGATCCCTGGGAGAATTCCCGTACACTAGTAGCTCTAAGCCCCAAGTTAAAGAGGTCCCGGGGGGAACTGTGGGTGATTGGGGGACCGTTGTGACGCATTCATGAGATAGAGTGCATGCTGGCCCTCGGCGCCTGAGCCCCTCCGGCTGCCTGAGGTGCCCTGACCCCCGGGGCGAGGAGGCAGCTGCGGGAGCTGAGTGTGCAGTTGCTCCCACCCAGGCTGGGAGGACGCGCCTGCTGCTGGAGCCTTTTGGAGTCAGAGAACGAAGAACAGAGAACGTCCTGGACGCTGCAGAGCTGCGGAAGTTTCTTCCAGGCCCCGCCCGCCTCCTCCACGGTCCCAGAGGCCACCAGAGGCGAATGTCCAGGGTGCGACAGGGCAAACTGCACCCAGTGCGTGGTGCTCCTGCCTCCGCCGCAGCCCGCGTGTGCCTTCGCGTGCTTGCTCCTGTCCACCTGTCTTTCTAAAGACACGCCTTGTTAGCGATCCTGTTCATTCATTCGTTTACTGCTCTGGAACCCCAGCAGGAGGAGAGGAAACAACCAGTCCATTTTATTCTTGTCTTTCTTGGCGCGTGGGTGCCATGCAGCCCTCACCCAGCCCAGCCCAGCCTCCACGGGTGAATGACTTTGCCCTTTGCTGAAGCAGATAGTTTGGGGACACATGGCTTTTCTCCTGAAACCGTGAAGCTCCAGGACTAACTGCGATGGACGGGCGGCGGCGGCGTGATCGCCGCGTCTTCAGAATGCCGGGCCTTGGATTCCTTTCTGTGTGCGTTTTGCGTCCATTTGCGGAGAGTGAGGCTCTGAGGGGCAGCCTGGCTTCGTCCGGACAGGAGTAAAAAGCGGAGGGAGGAAGGTTCGAACCCACATCTCTGAGACCACGGGCCTGTCCCCACCTGGAGCTCAGGATTCATTTCTGAGGCTCCTCCTGGGCTGAGATCCCAGGATGCTGTCTCATTAGTCCCCCTCCGGGTGCACTCAGGGCGACATGATGGAGGCCGGAACGTGAGGGCCACAGACAGGAGAGGAAAGGGAAAGTGAGGCAGAAGGACTGGGAGGAGGGAAGGAGAGACGCTAGGATTTGCTTTCAGGTGACACAGGGCCAAACCCCACCCACACGCTGGCTCTGAGCCTCTTACCTCCTGGAGGCCCAGGCCACGCCCACCTGCAGTTGTGAGGTGTGGCCCCATCCTGGCAGGTGACCTCCTGCAGCTGGGCTCACAGGGCCCAGGCGTCTGCTCCCAGTGGCCTCCCCAGCCTTGCTCACTGTCTGGCCCCAGCCCAGCCCACCCCATTGACCAGGTGACAGAGGCCTCCCCACCCCCGGCACCTCCAGTGCCAAGGCAGAGCCTGGCTGCCAAGCGCAGTGGTTCACAAGGATTTACCTCCTTCCTTCCTTTCCTTTCCTTCCAGTAACCACTACACTCAAAGGTCATGGGTTTGTGGGACCCAGACGGGCTGGTGGAGCCAAGTCCCGGGCTTTTGTGAGGAGGTGAGAGCACCGGGCCACTCCTCTGGGATTTAGAGTCTTTCAGGGCCCCTGGCGCTGGTGTGGGCTCCCAGGTGCCGTGGCCTTCCCCTTGTTCTGTCCCCTCTGGTCACGCCCAGGGCCTCTGCCTGTGCTGCTCCCTCTGCCTGCAGTGCCCTGTCTTGGCCTGGTGAGCCCCACTCGGCCTTCAGATCCTCAGGGAAGCTGCTCCCACCTCCAGGAAGAGGCCAGGCCCTGCCAGTCTCAGCCTGGACGTGCCTGCCCTCCGGACACTGTTGTGGTCACTGTCCCAATGCACTCAGGTCAGTGTGGTCTCCGTTTCATTCAACACCATCCGGGCATTTTACCCAGAGTGAGCTCGGACCCAGGGCAAAGGGCAAAGTCCTGCAAAAGACAGGCCCTCACTTCAGAAGCCAGTCTCAAGTCTCGGGGCCCCAGGCTACCTGTACTTCTGACCAGCTGGTTAAGAATCACCGAGTTCCCAGGACCCTCAGGCTGGAATTCAGCAGCAGCTCTGGGAACCCAGGAGCAGCACTGGGGGAGGGGCGTGGCTTGAGAGTAAAGGAGACAGGTGGTGGGACCTGGGACACATCAGAGTGGTCACCAGCCAGGAAGCGCACTGTCCCTCCCGGTGCAGTGTCAGTGGCTTTTCGTTAGGAGGCCTGGCTGATGACATTCTGGGCCCTGTGACAGTGCCTCCCCTCCCCAAGGTCAGGCTGGGTCAAGTCCCTAGGCCTCCAGTGGATCTTCCCTGCGCCAGCCCCCATCCCAAAACTGGAGCCTGCAGTGAGAATCCTCATTAGCATAACAAAGACACCCCATCTCAGGAAGTCCCTGGGGTTTCCAAAGCTCTGTGCCAGGGACCAGGGACAAAGACCCAATTCTTACTGCACAGAGTGTGGTTGTTTCATTCTTGTCTGCGCCCCCCTCCCCCCCAGGAAGCTCGGGAAGGCAGGACCGCGCCTGGGTCTGCTCTCCTCTGAATCTTGGCTCCCAGCACTGTGCACAGAACGCGGGGCTGCTCCCCAAATATTCATGTTTGAAGGAGGGAGTCCATCCACCTGGTGGTGGCGGGGCCGCAGTGGACTTGGGAGGAGGCAGGAGAAAGGCATTCAGCGGAAGCTTCGGTGTCTTTGAGGGGCCCCTCCAAGCCCCTTCCTCTCTTGCTCGTTAGTGGCTTTTCATCCAGAGAAGGGCTCCCCGCTAGTCCTGGGCCCACAGGAGCAGTCTATTTACTACCGGAATGTACGTTTTTCCCTCTTTGGTGAATGTTACTCTCCTCTGGCAAGATCCCTGTTTTCTTTGGAACGGTGCTTAAAATGATAGCGTTTTCCTGACGAAATAGCAGCCGTCTCCCGTCTCCCTGTGACACAGGAAAACCCCTGTGACTTGTGAACACGCCTGGTTTTCTTCTCGTGGGCGGAGCAAGTCGCTGGCCCTGACTGCCGAGCCGGGTTCCGGCTTCACTCCTCATCCTGAGAGGGTCCTAATCAGTTTCTGGCGGGGACCTCCTGCCTGGAGGGGGGGGCTGCCTGGAGGGGGGCTGCCTGAGGGAGGGCGCTGGCTGGGCCCACTTAGAGAAATGCATTCTCAGTGTGTTCAGGGAACAAGGAAATGCTCCCATGTCACTGCCTGGTGTGGTCGGCAAGTCTTTTAGGTCTGCTGTGCTCCACGTGGGAGGAATTACGCACGGGGCCCTAATGACGCTCTAACAGAGCTTCCCATCCGCCTGCATACGGGGGACCGCCAGGAAAGTCCCGCTGCGCCCACGTGTCCCTCGGACAATGAAGTCACCCTGATCATTCCAAAGGGAGTGGCCATTCCCAGCTGGTCCAAAGGCAGCTAACTGGATCCGCCTGCATACGGGGGACCACCAGGAAAGTCCCGCTGCGCCCACGTGTCCCTCGGACAATGAAGTCACCCTGATCATTCCAAAGGGAGTGGCCATTCCCAGCTGGTCCAAAGGCAGCTAACTGGATCCGCCTGCATACGGGGGACCACCAGGAAAGTCCCGCTGCGCCCACGTGTCCCTCGGACAATGAAGTCACCCTGATCATTCCAAAGGGAGTGGCCATTCCCAGCTGGTCCAAAGGCAGCTAACTGGATCCGTTACGGGCCAGCCCAGAACTGTCTTCAGTGTTGGGGTCACAGCGTGGAGACGGTGTCAGCAGATGGCCAGACCCCACCAGCTCCTTCCCACATACAGTGCCGGCCAGATGGGCCGTGGTCTGCCCGCAGTTCTGATTCTGCTCCCCAAGACAGGCAAAATGTACCCTACAGCGCCCTGATTTATGCATCAAGCTACCAAGTATGCCTCAAATGAAAGCCTCAGCACTTAGAATGTTAGCCCCTGCATCAAAGGATCTTGGGTTCCATTCCCGGACAAGGGCATGTACCCAGGTTGCAGGTTCAACCTCTGGCCCCAGGCAGGGCATGTGCAGGAGGCAACCAATTGCGCAAGCGGAGTGACTCCTTGTGGGAAGCCTTGCTGCGCGTCTCGGTTGTACAGTGTGTGTTCCGACCCCAGAGGGGACCTCACAAATCAACTCGACACATTTGGCGGTAAAAGAAGCATTTTATGTGTGAAGCACTTTCTTCAAGATTTTCTCTTTTATCGGGCATTTGGGAAACTGCCAAATGGCACGTGGGGTAATTGATTGGCCATAGCCCTGAACTGAGGTACCGTGTATCTCTGCTCATGCAACATGTATCTGAGTGTCAGAGCTTTGGTGAGTGGGTCAGGGAGGGAAAAGCTGCCCCTGAAACATGGCCTGTGGAAAAGAAGATTCTGTGCTTCTAAACCTTTTGGCCAAACGTTGCAGCCTGTGCTGATGGGATGCTGAATAAACTGCCCACAGAAAGGCCCCACAGTATCTGAAACATATCCTTTGCAAAAAATACATCCTGCCGTCTTATCCTATATAATAAAAGGCTAATATGCAAATGAACCAAATAGCAGAATGACCGGTCACTATGACATGCACTGACCACCAGGGGGCAAATGCTCAAGGCAGGAGCTGCCCCTGGTGGTCAGTGCACTCCCACAGGGGGAGTGCCACTCAGCCAGAAGCCAGGCTCACGGCTGGCAAGTGCAGTGGCAGTGGTGGGAGCCCCTCCCACCTTCAAGGCAGTGCTAAGGATGTCCAACTGACGGCTTAGCACGTGGGAGTGGGCTTAAGCTATCAGTCAGACATCCCCCTGAGGGCTCCTGGACTGTGAGAGGGCACAGGCTGGGCTGAGAGACCCGCCCCCCGCAAGTGCACGAATTTCGTGCACTGGACCGCTAGTTAAGTCAATAATATCCCCAGAGCTCTGGCCAGTTTTTCTCAGTGGTTAGAGTATCGGCCTGAGGACCAAAGGGTTAGATTCCTGGTCAAGGGCATGTACCTTGGTTTCAGGTTCAATCCCCAGCCCCGGTCTGGATGCATGCAAGAGGCAACCAGTTGATGTGACTCTCTCACATTGATGTTTCTCTCTGTCTTTCCCTCTCTCTTCCACTCTCTCTGAAAATCTCTTCCCCCCCCCCCATTCTCTCTCTAAAAATCAATGGAAAAAAATATCCTCTGGTGAGAATTTAAAAGAATAGTAATATTCCCAGAAACCTGAGAGAAGCAGCCCTATTCATTTTCAATGCTCCCAGCAAATAGCAAAAATTAGTCAAGAGACGCAACTCACTAAAAACATCAAGAAAACAAACTCAATTATTTACTTCATGAAAACACTGGGGGGAGGGGGGCGTCCACGCCTCTTTTGTTTGCCTGCTCAGTGTAGTGTGTCCGCCATGTTGACTGTTCTGACTGAACCTCTTTTCACCTTTTAAAAGACTCGTCTCTAACTGAAAAATAGTTTGACTTTTTGTCAAAATGGTCAAAACAATCTCAGTGCTTGACGCTGTGTCATCTGAAGACGCGGGTGCCAACCTCCAGAAGGAATGCTGACGTGTGCATTTCCGCGTCTCCGTGTAGCCTTTCTTCCCAGACGCCGAGGCACAAGACAGCAGCACGTTGCCATGTCCTTGGTCTGTGTAACCAAGAAGGGCTGGCAGATGGTTGATCTTGGCGTTTCCCATGCCCTTGCCATCCGGTGGCGGGCAGGGCTGGAATCCTCCCCAGCCATGGGTGGCCTGGACGTTCGCGGTGGCGCACATGTATGCCTGGTGGTGGCATCGCTGGGAGATTGGCTGGGACTCAAGGCTGGTCACGGTTCAGGCTTCTCAGAGCGCAGGGGCAAGGTTCTGAGGGGTGTACCCAGAGGAGAGCATTGCGAGGGGCCCAGGTGACCCATCCTCAGAGGGACAGGGGCATCTCTCCCACTACATTCTGTTGGTCAAAGCAGCTGCTGGCCAGTCCAGATTCAAGGAGAGGGGCTAGCATTACCCGCTGGTGGGAAGAGCAGCCTACAGGTACCGAGAAGGGTCGATGACACCATCACTGGAGACCACCCACCTCAGCCCTGAGGGCAGGTCCCCACACCTGAGCTCACTCTGCCTCCCTCACTGGGAGGCGGATGGAGAAGAGCAGGGCGTCCTCAGGCAGACCGCTCATGCGCCAAACTCCCACTCGAACGTGTGTTCTGTTCACCGCTCCGACCCCTCTGCCTCCTCCGCCTTCGCTCCTCAGGCCAGCCTTAGCCTGCTGCCCAGTGGTGCCAATGGCCACAGAAAGCCCCACAGGCAGTGTAAGCTGATTGCCACGTGACAGTGCAAATAATGCGAAAATCCAGGAGTTCACAATGACAATGAGAGGATTGTTGGAAAACTGTAGGAATTATACCCACAATTGCTGGCAGATGAAGGTGGGGTTTGACCAGGTAACCATCCAAGATGCAAAAATCCACTTTTTGCCAATAGTAATAATATATATTCATTAAAAGAGAATTACTGGGGCATTAACTGAGTAAGAAGCACCTTGGGGAAATTAATGAAGGTAGACTGTTTTTATGAAAGCTGCTCTCCCAGGGAGCAGGAGCTGTGTGGGACACCCCGGGGACTGCCAGGGGCTTTTGTTAGCCAGCTGCACCGAAGACACGGCGCTGTGGAGTCATGTCTTCCCTCTGAAAAGAAGCATTTCATTGTCATCATAACTGAAGTTTTATTAAATATGAAGTAAATGTATTTTGCCTGGCCAGCATGGCTCAGTGGTTGAGCATCAACCTATGAACCAGGAGGTCATGGTTCGATTCCCTGGTCAGGGCACATGCCTGGGTTGCGGGCTGGATCCCCAGTAGGGGGTGTGCAGGAGGCAGCCAGTCAGTGATTCTCTCTCATCACTGATGTTTCTACCTCTCTCTCCTTCTCCCTTCCTCTCTGAAATCAATAACAATGTATTTTTAAAAAATAAAATAACTATTTTGAATAAATTTTAGTTTTGTTTTTCACTAGGAAGTGCTAATCAGATATTTGATTTGCACTGTTTCCTAGAAGTTAGCACCCCAGTATTCGGGGATTTCACTTTAAGTGTCTCTCTGAGAGTTTGCACCATCTTCTGTGCAAGGATCTCCCCCGAATGAAGTCCAGGTGACGGGGCGGGTCCAGCCGTCCGCCCTCCCCGCCGGGTGTCAAGCTCTGCAGAGCACCTACTGTGTTTGGCCCCCACCTGGTGTCGCCGGGTGCTGGGGTGCTTTGCCGAGCCAGAGCGAGGGAAGGTGGGGTCTGGCATCTGTGTGAGTGTTACAGAATTTACCAGGCGACCGAAAAATACGCAGGAGTACCGGAGGCACAGGAAAAACCCATTTATTTTCAGATGTTTCACATGTACTAGTACGGGACTCAGGGGAGACTGTTTCTCTCCAAATCCTGAGCAAGTAAATATGGAGGAAGCTTTCCCTTTATACCCTTTGGTTTCTTTGTCCCCCAGATATGGGATGGGACTTCCGGACCTTTCACGGGCTTTGCAAAAAGCCCCGTGTGTTGGGGTGGGGGCTGTGAGACCACATCTAAAGGCCTGGCCTGGCACCAGTGCTGATAACTCCGTCTGGGGTTGTGTATTGTTCATGGTTTATGGCCTCTCTAAGGTGGGAGCAGTACTTAGGTAAACAGGTCTTGCAGGACCAGATAATTAAAGAAGGGGCAGTGACTAGACTTTAGGCTAACAAGAATGTGCATTAGGTAGCACAGATTCAGATTGCTAGCCCCCCAAATGTCTTGTTTCCCCCATCATGAGGAGGCTCAGGGCCTCTACTTGAGATGTGGTGATGGGGAAGAGCCCAGGTGAGCAGCCGCGGACCCGGGTCATCAGCCGGAGACCCAGTCTGAGGGGAAGTTC
>NW_006293541.1:1831359-1836631 GCF_000327345.1 Myotis davidii
TGGAGCTTCTGTCTTGGGGCTTGACACCTTTCAGAGTTGGGAATGGCACCCTCTGCCCATGGCCACTGTACGCCCGTGGGTCCATGGAAAAGAGCATCGATGGCGTTGGTTCTTGTCGAGGTGTGCTCATTCAGACTCTCTTCCTCCTTTCAACCAACAAAAAACAGCTTCAGAAAGCTTGGTCTCGGTGAGGTGGAAATTACTGCAAGTTTTCAGACACCACGTTTCCGTATCAGTGTGTCCTTCCCAGTGACAAGAGAGATTGAGGACGTGCCCACACGTGGAACCACCCAGAACACCAGGCTGGGTTTCCCACAGTGATCAATGTTCAAGGGCTGCTCGCGAGTAGGAGGGGTTTCATCTGTCTTTGCTAAATTGAGCGAGTAAATGAGGAGCTAAGCAAGTGTGTGTAAAAGCCTGCTAGTGCAGCTGGGCCTGGAGGACAGGCTGGCCCTGGGGTGCAGGCAGTGTGCACACAGTGGTGAGGGGGTTCTGGGGCATGCAGGCAGTGTGCACACAGTGGAAGAGGGGGTCTAGGGTGCAGGCACTGTGCACACAGTGGAAGAGGGATCTAGGGGTGCAGGCAGTGTGCACACAGTGGAAGAGGGGTCTGGGGTGCAGGCAGTGTGCACACAGTGGAAGAGGGTCTAGGGGTGCAGGCAGTGTGCACACAGTGGAAGAGGAGGGTCTGGGGTGCAGGCAGTGTGCACACAGTAGAAGAGGGTCTAGGGGTGCAGGCAGTGTGCACACAGTAGAAGAGGGGGTCACACTGACTGGAACAGGACAGCGCCTTCCTGTGTGGGGACCTCCAAACACTTCACCTCCAGTCATGATTTTAAACAAACATCATTGTCAGATCAAGGAGACTGCTCTGCTTCGTGCTTTTATCCTGTGGAAATGTTTATGGTGAAAATACTAATAACACATGTGTGAACTCCAGTAAACTTCCTGCGGAGTGAGGCACCATTTCCAGTAAACGGGGCCTTCTGAGTGGCCCAGGGGCATGTCAGTGTTTCACTTTGGGGCCACACATTGTACCCCACGTAAGCTGCTGGCGGTCAGAGCACCGTGTGTTCTGGGGCACAAGATGCAGAACCCCGGCAGGGACTGTGGTCACTGAGCCTGGGTCACTGCCAGCCATGCCAGAGAAGGGAGGGTGTGGGGAGGCTCACAGGGTGCCTGGGCAGCTCTGCATACAGTGCGCAGTGCAGAAGGTCTCCGTTATCTGAGTGAAAAAAATCCGTATTTGTGGGAATGGGGGTTTTGTATTCCCAGAATCACAGATCTGCTGGTGCAGGGTTTGTTCCCTGGGCATCACTGGCGTCAGGGCCTAGTCATTGTCCCAGGGGCGTCCTGCACACTAAGGCGTCTCCAGCATCCCGGCCCCACCCACTCAATGCCAGTAGCACCCTTTTTCTGTCCCCGTCCCCAGTTATGACAATCAAAAATGTCTCCTCACACCTCGGGGTCTCCCGGGGACCAGACAGCTCCTGACTGGGAGCCCTGGTAGTGAGGTGCTTTTGTAAACATGCAAATGTTCTGCTGTGAGCCCTGTTGTACTTCTGGCCCCCCTCCGCGTCCGGCACCTCGGTTTCCCTGGAGGGCTCTGAGCACTGAACTTCCACTCCCAGGATGTGCTGTGCCGTGAGCGCTGTTCTGCCCTTTAGCTGCTGCAGTGAACACTCCCGACCCCCTGCTCTGCCAGTCACTTAAGAATCGGCTCTGAGACGTGGCTGCTATTTTAGGGATCGTCGCCTGTCATCTGGTGTTTGGTGTCAAACCCGGCGAGGTGTTAGCAGCGCTGATTAGTAAATGGCAGGTTGTCAGTACCACTGGAGAAGCCGCTTCCAGAAGCCATTGTTCTTCCAAATTAAAACATTTAAACATTTAAATCCAGGGCTGGTTCTGGTGGCGCATTTTTAATGATTCCTTTTGCCTTCACACACCTCTCTTCCTTGATCACACGGCTTCAGCCGACAGCACCGAGGCGGAGCGCCTGGCGGCCTGTCCCCTAACCGCCGCGAGTTTCCAAGGAGAGCTGGCGGCGCTGGGGCAGATGTTAGTTCCGGAGAGGACTGCGGCGAAGCTGTGAAAATGAAGGCATCTGAGAACTAGAACTCCTGTCATGTGTACTACAAGTCAGGCTTGCAGGACTGGGCTCTGTGTGTGGTGTGCGTGTGTCTGTCTGTGTGTGTCTATGTGTGTGTCTGTCTGTGTGTGTGTGTTAAAGAGGAACTCTCCCCTGCCGTCCGCTTCCCCCCCTAACCCGTCTTGGCACAACAATGCTTCTCCCTCCTTTTCTCTCCATTCCTTCCTTGCTCCTGACTGCCGAGAGCACATCCCAGCTGGCCATCTGCACACAGAGACCCATCAGGAGCTCCCACATGACGGAGCTGGACGATGGAGCTGGAAGATGGAGCTGGATGATGGAGCTACAGAATCCAGATGGACCGCAGGCAGAGCAGGGGCTGTGGAGTCAGGCAGGGTCGGCCTGGCCCCTCTGGAGCCCCACTGCCCTGCCATGCAGGGACCTGTTCATGTTCTAGATCAGCTCCAGAGGGGGGCCCGCTGCCTGGCGCTCACTGAGCTCTCCCTGGGGCCCTGGGGCGCCCTGTGTTGTCTGCCTCACTCATGACAAGTATCACCCTCGTTTTCCTGGGGCCTTGGCTTCATTGTGGGTGTGTCCCCGCTCAGACTCACAGGCTGCCTGCCGTGTTCCCGCACACACCTCGTCCTCCATCGTCACCTGCGTCTCGGCCCCACGCTCCACCCCTGCTCACTGTCTCTCACTCCCCTGGGTGCGCCTCTTCCTTCCTTTGTCCTCCCTCCTTTTCTGTAAACTCACTTTTTGGGTTTCACTGGGTCTCCCCAGGTTCCTGTCATCAGCTTGGCCGTCAGCTCCCTTTCCTTCACTGGGCGCTGAATTTCCTACAGGGCCCGTTTACAGAGGACCTGAAAGATCTGAAATCCGGGATGGCCTGGCCCTGCTGACTTCTTCCACCCCCATGCCCACCTGCCCAGAGACCACGGCTGACCTCCATGTCCCAGGACTCCGGCCGCAGATGACGTGCGTGACCAGTCCTGATGGAAAGGAGGTGCTGTTACAGCTTCCATGGGGATTCCTTACGCTTTTATTGATTTTACAGAGAGAGAAAAAGAAAGAACATAAATGCGAGGGAGACATTGATCGGTTGCCTCCCACAGGCACCCTGACTGGGGATCAAGTCTGAAGGCCAGGCACGTGCCCTGACCGGCTGTTGGTGCCCAGGAAGCGCCAGGCCTCCGAGGGCTTTTTATTAAGCAGCCCTGCCCTCTCCCAGGCCGCAAAGGTGTATGTGAACCTCGTGAGCAGACTGTAGGAAACAACAGCAAAGAAAATACTGGAAATCCAGGCTGTTGGGCAGTGTTTGCTGCTCTCACGGAGCAGACACGGCTCACCGTGCACCTGACGCAGGCTCCTCTCGCCTCCTCCGTGACGTGCTTCCTGTCTGTGTGTTGGCGGTTTTGTGAGATAAACATGCATTGTGCTCTCTGGGAAGGTAATGGGCGCCGTCAAAAGGACAAACAGTCGGCCTGCCAGCCGCCGGCGGTAGGAGCAGGAGGGGTGCCCGGGTCCCATTATTGCCATTTGGGGAGGAAGCGACTTACACAGCCGGGGCCTCAGGAAGCGTCACTGCATTAACCTTGCTATGGCGCGCTCTCCCTGGCGTGGACGCGGCTGTTACTGAAGAGACAAATGGGCACCCGCGCCCCGAGGCATTCCCCGTTGCTCTGAAAAAGCCGTTCTGTGTGTTTTCCAGGCAATCGTCCAGTGGAGTGATGGAAAAATAGCCACCATAGCAATGACAGCAGCACACATAAGAACAAAATGAAAAGGCCCTGAAATATTTAGATTTTCATTAGGAAACAGCTGTGGCGACAGGATTGCGCAGCAGGTCACGTGCGGGCTGCTGGTTCTGGAACATGCAGGGTCTTCGCTCCTATTTTTTAAAACCAGGTCCTCGTGAGCTTCTGTCACTCCACACACAGCCTGGGAAGCGACTGGGAGCCGCCTGGCACCACCCCCGGGGCATGCAGCCTGGGGGGCTGGAGGGGGGGCGTCCTGGGGCCCAGCACCAGCCTGCCAGCCTGAACCCTGGCCAAGGCTGTGCACAGCGTGGCCCATTCATCTCCGCTGAGGAAGGGCCTGGCAGCAAGGGTCAGTGTGGATGGCGGGCAGCTGCCACCCAACCCAAGGAGAGAGGAAATTAAAGCCATTCATTTACATTGTCCCAGTAGCCAGATTTCTCCTGAGCTCTGTGGGGGCTCCTCTCAACTCCCTGATCGCTCCCCAAGTCCCTGTGCTAGTAAGGACTGTGTCCTGCCTTCAGAGGCTCACACTCACCTCACAGGACATGGGGACACTTCTTCATTGAATATGTAGCTCATCTTGCTTAAATAATTTTGCAGTCACCTCATCGGGGGAAAGAAAGAACAACTTTTATTGCTGTCTAAACATTACTTTTAATAGTCATGTATATTATGGCAGAAAACTTTAATAAAAAAGGGTAAGAATTAGCCTGGCTGGAGTGGCTCAGTCGGTTGAACATCGTCCTGTGCACCAAAAGGGTGCGGGTTCAATTCCCAGTCAGAGCACATATCTCTGTTGCAAGTTTGATCCCCAGTGGGGAGTCAACAGATTGATGTTTCTCTCTCACATCGATGTCTCTCTCGCTCTCTCCCTCCCTCTCTCACAGCATGTCCACAGGTGAGGATAAAATAAGGGTAAGAATTAAGAATGAAAAATCACCGCTGTTGATAGTTTGATCAACAATTATCCTTCCTAGCCTTAAAACTGCAAAAGTGAAACCATGCCAAATGAATTCGGCTTATTCCCATCTTATTCATATATAGGGTTGGGCAAATATAGGTTTACAGTTGTTCCTATGGAAACTAATACAGTAACCAATAAATAATAATACAAGAGTCAACTCTGTGTTCTGTGTACTCACACCTTTCTCCCAGCCCTGCACTGTGATTTTCTCTGTTACCTGTAGTTTGTACCTGCTGGGAGCCAGTCCATCCTTGCTGTTTCAAGGGACCTGGCATATATGGCATACTGTTCTTAATATGTTTGCTCGCCTTCTTGGCACTATGTGTTTTAACCAAGGTCACCTCTCTGAGAAAGGTTGTTTCCCCAGGTAGGGATTTGCCCCTGAAGTTAGGGAGGGAATAAAACCCCTTAACTAAGTGCCAGGCAGGTAGTTAATCACTTTAACTATGAACAATCACG
>NW_006293541.1:1837264-1847402 GCF_000327345.1 Myotis davidii
GGACCGGGCCGCTGTAACAGCGCTGATCTCCACTCCTCTGACTGACCGGCACCCTCGCTCAGATTGGAGAGTGGGTGGGTGTTAGTTTCTACGGGATTGACAATGAGGCTGTTCAGACGATGATGCTGTTCTGATTGAAACTGTCCGTGGATTCTTGGAGGTCATTCTGAGTAACCCTGAGTGGGCGTGTGTGCGAATGTTTCACATCCCTTTCCTGGTCACCCCAGGCCTGGGCCTCGTGGGACCCACGCTCCGGCTGCTGGATCTTTTGGAGGTCAGGAAAGCAATGCTTCCAGCAGAGGCCGAGCAAGGCCCCAGAACAGGAGTCTCCCTCCCGGTGTTAGTTTCTACGGGATTGACAATGAGGCTGTTCAGACGATGATGCTGTTCTGATTGAAACTGTCCGTGGATTCTTGGAGGTCGTTCTGAGTAACCCTGAGTGGCCGTGTGTGCGAATGTTTCACATCCCTTTCCCGGTCACCCCAGGCCTGGGCCTCGTGGGACCCACACTCCGGCTGCTGGATCTTTTGGAGGTCAGGAAAGCAATGCTTCCAGCAGAGGCCGAGCAAGGCCCCAGGACAGGAGGCTCCCACACCCATATGTCCATATGGTGCTGCCCAGTGAGTGGGCACAGGACCCAAAGGCCCGGGGCTGGCTCTTCTGTCGGACCACCCTCCCTGCTCATGTGAGCCGAGCCGGGTGCCACATGTTTACACCAACCTCTGGCCCCACCAGTGAGGGTTTCACTGTTCAGATGGCCACAGGGATCTATTTGTTTCTAGAGAACAGTGTCATCTCCAAGTTTAAGGATAAAACGTCTTATTTCTGCAATAGATGCCTCAAGTTGACAAGTAATTCAAGTTTATAGAGATGGTCAAAATGACAGTCAGCGCAGCACCGGAGGCTGAGGCTGAGGCTGGGGCCCGGCCCCTGTCGGGGTGCAGGTGGCTGTGGAAAGTCCCTCCAGGTCGGCTCAGGGCACAGGCAGCTCTGGAGGGGTGGCACCTGGCCTGGAACTTCAGTGGCAGCTGTGTACAGAGACCTGTGCACCTGCTCAGGGGAGGGAGAGGAGGGAGGTGGAG
The DNA here is from genome assembly GCF_000327345.1 of Myotis davidii. Classification (NCBI taxonomy): domain Eukaryota; kingdom Metazoa; phylum Chordata; class Mammalia; order Chiroptera; family Vespertilionidae; genus Myotis; species Myotis davidii. The sequence goes on from NW_006293541.1 coordinate 1,838,347, forward strand.
GCATGGGGCTGGGGAGGCGGCGGAGAGATGGGGAGCGGGGGAGGCCACAGAACAGGCCTGCACCGGCTGCCGGGGGTGGCGTCACCTGTGCCGTGGGTACCCTGCAGTGTCTGTAAGGAGATAGGCCGCCCACAATCGGGAGACTCCATGTTGAAATCTGGGTCCCCACCGTTTGGAAGTTTGGGAGGTCTGGGCTCTCACATAGCAGACAGCCCCATGAAGAGGGCAGGAGCAGGCAGCCTGGCCCCCCAATTCTCCCACTCCAAGCCAGCCCCCAGCCCCAGGCCTGCCTGCAGCAGGATGTTCTCATACGACCCCCCAGGCTCCCCATCCTCCCTGTCAGTCACCTGCTCTCGGGCCTGGGGGTGGGGCTGGCAGGGGAGGAGAGAGTGCAGGACTGGGTGACCCAGAGGACCTGGCAAATGTCGGGAAAGGAGAAGGGGAGACGCCCCTCAGTCCCCACAGGCCTGTCACCAGGGAACTAGCGGCCCCTACACAAGGTTGCTCTGTCCCATCAATAAAAATAACAACTAACCTGAGTGCTTTTCATCCGAAACCCTAATCCGTGTGGGTGGCCCCTGTGGCAATGCTCCAGGCATTAGCATCCTCATCCTCATTTCGCAGAGGGAGAAGGGGAGGGTCAGAGAAACTGAGTCGTCCTCTCTTCCCCGCCCCCAGGGGCCAGCAGGCAGGAGGGTGCACAGGCAGGAACTGAGCGGCCACCTGGAGCCTGTGTGCCGGCCAGGCCAGCCAGCCCAGACCCAGCGCGGCCGCATCTAGACAGCTGTTGTCTGGGCAGTGCTGCTGGGTGTGGGGTCTGCAGAGCAGGCTGCCCCACGAGCGTGAGCGCAGCGCCCACCCCCTGTTGCCCAGGCCGGATCTGCAGGCTCACGCGGAGGGAGTCCCGACACCGCGCCCAGCGTCGCCGCATGGATGGGCTCTTAGATGGTTTAGGCAGAAGCCACTTAAAATTAATTATCCAGATAATTGACTCACACTTAACTTCCGTTTATAAAATGTAAACTTGACTGTCAGCCCGACATGCACGCATTTTGTGTCCTGGGAAAATCGCTCTGGCCGAAGCCCCAGAACAGGGCGTGTTTGTTTGTCTCCGTGTCCCTGGCGGGCGGCGCACGTGCCCAGGCCCGGCCACGTCGTGGCTGTGGGTTCACGGTGCTGGGAGCCCTGCTCTTCCCCATTTGGGCCCAGACTGGTGGGCGGCTCACACGCCGAGTTCCCCGTGTGTTTGGAATTAATCGCGCATCAGAAAATCATACCAGATGATGCCTCGTTCTGGGCCAGGAAGATGGAGTTCCTTGTTCAGAGACTTCCTCGCACCGCCTGTGGAGAAGCAGGTCGGTCTCTGGTGTTTGACGGGTGGAAAGATCGCTGAGCTGGTGGGTAACGCAGAAGCACCTGCGGGCTGGGACCTCCCACACGTCAGGGGCGGTTTTCCTGTGTGGGTGCCAGGTCCGGCGGCTTGTACGTCGCCGAGGTAATGAGCTTCACCGGTAGAGGGTTGTTGAGGCACCTCAGCTGGTGGGCTTGCTGTCCGAGGTTTGTTCTTTATTCGGTTTTTAAATATCTGTGGTTGTTGAAGGGTTTCCCCACATGTTGTAGGACAGTCAAGTGGGGAGCGTGAGAGATGGGTTATTTGATTTCTTCCCTTCACTGAATCCTCAGACGCACCCCTGGCACAGAGCTGGGCTGGACTTTGAGACTGAATGTGGTATTGCCCCTCCTCAGTTTTATGCAAAACATTTCAGAGGGAATATTGGCAAGCTCAGAAGCAAACTGGATTAGAAAGTGCAGAATCCCTAAGTCTGGACTTGCAAGCCCCCTCTACCCCGGAGGAGGAGCCTGTCTTCCCCGCCCCTGAAAAGCGTTTTAGGGGAAGCCAAGCTTTCCAGACATCTCCTCCTTGTCAGTTTGCAGGGTGACTGAGCTCATAGGGTCACTGAAAAGTAACATAGCAACTGTCAGAGTGTGACTCGCCAGCTCAGGCAAGGAGCCCTGTAGATCCCTTTGCAAGAAATTAAAAGGGACTCTCCTCCCCGAGGGATGAGCCCACAGGCCTGGTGGTACGGCATTTTTCCAGAGGGGCTCTGACAAGCCGCCGCCTCCAGGCAGAGGACGGTGCTGGCTCGAGGCCAGGTGGCGGGAGGCGGGCAGGGGGCTTGATTACTTTGTCCCGAAACCGCTGCTCTCGGAATTGGTGTCTTGTCCTCCCTGTCATGTCTGTGATTGTGCAGTTGTTCACTTAACCTGTGCGCTGACCTGGAGACGCTGCCGTCTGCAGAGCCATCTTACTGGCCACGTGCACTTTCCTCGGGCCAGTGCGGCTGAGAGCCGCTCTTCTCAGCTGCCCGCGGCTCAGGGCTGGGCCGGTTCCCAGGGTCAAGGAGTCAGTGTGAAACCATGGAGAATTAAGATGCCATTCAAAACTGAGTTTGCGAGAGGATTGCCAGTTAATACTTGCGGCCCAGGTTCCAGCGTGGCGCACACATGCACTTGAAGTTATTAATCAACAGTAAGGCTTTCTGACGAGAAAGTTACCGAGAATGAGGTGTGAGCTGGTGCTTGAGTTCCTCCGCCGTCAGCCTTCCCGAAACCGCGTTACAGATCAGAACGCGGACTCCTGCCTTCCTGCGCCCACGCCCTCGGGAGGACAGGAAGCCTGGAGCGCGGGAATCCACACCCGCGTCTGACCCAGCGGAGCAGCACACGGGCCTCTTCTGCATCCGCCCCTCACAGGGAGGCAGCGTCGTTTTCACGCAAACAGCTGGTACTCTCGGTGACTGTTCTCCTGTTGGCTAAGCCAGGGCCCACAGTCCGACTCAGGATTCCTTTACCTTTTTCTGCTTCCATTTTGTGAAAGGAGCAAAATTACGTTAAAGGAGCCGTTTTGTAGATGTCCTGCCTGTGAGCTTGTACCTGGTTCCCAGGCAGATCCAGACGCTGCCTCATCCCCAGCTCGCCTCTGCCCCCGGCGCCTCACTTGTCCCCCTCCCTCCGTGGTCTCCTGGCCATCCCCTCTCTCCCTCCCAATCCTGCTGACTGCACTCCTGCCCCAAGTCAGCCCATACCTGCTGCCGGACAGGCTGGGGGCTGGGTCCCGCCTCCATCTCGCTGGCCGACCTTCCTCAAAGTCGAGTGGAACAGGTCTCTCTTGCCTGAACACTCCGCTGCCCTCGGGAAGCTGCAGAGTCCCCCAACGTCATGCCAGTGGGCACCACAGTGGGGAGCGAGCTTCCCAGGGGGCAGAGGCCGAAGGGCAAGGATCCCCATGGGCGGGGGCGGGGGGGGCGTTGCAAAGTAGCTGAAACAAAGTCGGAAAATTCAAATGAGATCTCGACAAAGACAAGGTGCGCTAAATACCGCAGTGCGACGTTCAGCCAGGCGAGATGAGGTTCCTCTCACAAAGAAGCCGGGGCTCCAACCCGGACAGGTGAGCTCAGAAGCCTAAGCATCACAATGGACCTGACCGGCTACCAGCAGCCTGGCGTCCGGAGGTTGGTGAGGAGTCGGACTCACCAGAGGATGCAGACCGAGGCTCCGGAGCTGCACCGCTGGGCTCCGGGTGAGAGACTGAGGATCCCGTGATGAATCGCACTCATCAATTCACAGCACCAGGCGGTGAAACAGGAGGAAGATGTTATACAAACTGTTGCAACGGGGAGAGATTGAACGTAACTCTGAAACGAGGGTGACATTTACTAGTGTAGCGCTGGGGTGAGCTGGAGGAGAGGCTGGAGGATGCTGGCGGGAGGGCCACTCGATCAGGCCAGCCTCCAGCCACTCTGCCCGCGTGCGTTCTCCGAGGAAGAAGGCATCTTCCCTTGGGACGCTCCTTCATTTTGAAAACGCATCCCATTTAGCTCAGCACGTGGATCCCACGTAAGTGCTCCTGTCCCACGGAGGAGACGTGCATTTCCACTATCTCCATGGCCACCCCACACCAGCCGCTGACGGGAAATGAAAAGATTTCTTCAGATACCTATTTGCCAAGAACCAAGCGGAGGCCACGCTCCGGGGCCCAGACATCAGACCCTGTGGTTCAAAGGGGTTATTTTTAACCTCCTCTCCAGATGTTTGCCAATATGTTAACACAGCGGATTATCTCTACCCGATGCTGGACTCCGCTGCAGTTCTCTCCCCCTGCTCTTCTCCTCACATGTGGCTAAGACGGGAAAAGACAAGACTCAGTTGTCATGAGACCGTGACTCAACGAAGAAACTTATGTCAGGTGACTCGGCTTCACCCAGAACCGCCCAGGCTGGAGAGCCATCGCCTGAGGAAGAGACGGCTGCGCCTGGTGCCGGCGCAGTGGGTTCGGGTCAGTCCTGGGCTGGGAGGTGGCCCCGTGGCTGGCGGTTACGCTGGCGCTCTTCATAGTTGCTGAAAACATCCACTCGTGTCTGAAAGTCCTGCCTGAGCCTGTTTTCCAGCGAGGCAGCTGGGCAGGAATAGTCCCAGTGACCCCATCATGCCTGCGGGTCTGTGGGAGCTGACTGCATGCCAGGGCCCCGCCCCCACAGCCCACCGGCCTCGGAATCGCCTCCGAGTCGGTGGTCAGGACGTTGGCCTCTGGGAGGGAGCATGTTGCCCAAGGTCCCACTCGTCTTTACGGCAGATTGTCAAAGCCACCACACTTACCTACGCCCCCCTCCCAGCCGGCACAGACCACTAGCGAGCACTTATCAGCACACCCTACGTCCCAGCTTGAGAGCGAATGGCAGGAGCTCAGGAGTCTCCCCACTTTTCATACTTCTGGGGACCCTGTGGCCAAGCCTGAGACGCGTGTCTCCAGCGGGATGGGGATCCCGTCCTGCCTCACTGCTGGAGCCGCATTGAGGACCCGCACGGACAGGGACCCCGTGAGGGGGAGAGCCGGGCCGCCGGTGCGCAGGGCAGCCTCGGTGCGGATTTCACGGGAAGGGCCCAGCTCAGAACTCCTGTCTGCCCATGGTCAGGGCTTCTTGCAGCAAAGGACGCAGCTAAGGGAAGAGGCTCGTGGGCGAGTCCAGGGTGGCTTCCGTGTCCCCTCCCCACGGAGGCAGGCAGTGCTGTCCCCGCACCAGGCGTGACAGCAGCCGCGCGTCTCCCTCTCTCACCTCGGCCAGATGCTGTTTTCACCAACCTCGCGTCTTCCTGTCCAGAAACAACCTATGTCAGGAGCTCACATGTTAACCCGTAGGCGCCATAATTTAGCTCATAAACAGGAAGTTGAATTTCTGGTCCATTTAGAAGATTGCTTATAGTTCTCGGTTCAGTGTATTTGTGATAAAATTCATGGTGGGGAAATAAGTCCGCCATGTCAGTATGGTTCTGTTAAAGCAGCTTTAATCAGGTGAGGAACACAGCATGGCGCCGCGCGCACACACACACAGACACGCATGTGCCTCTGGCTCCATCCGTGTCAGGGAAGCGGGAAGAGTGACTGCGACCAGCTCTGACGGCATGACCTCTCTGTGCCCCTTTTCTTGCCCCTTTCACTGGACGTCAGCTCGCGGCTTTACGGGTTCTGTCGTAAAAGGCATCACAGAATATTGCCCCCCCGCCCCGGCTCTCTGGAAAGGTCCAGGCTGTTTTGTGGAGACAGACAGTGCAGTTAAGCTCCCTCCATTTCCTGGGTATTTAGAAAACTCGAGACTTTTCTGGTAATGGAATAATGCGCTACTGGTGTTTCTTGAGATGAAAGACATGCGATCCTCCGGACTGGGAACAGCATTGCTCCTCACAGGTGGGCAGAGGAGCCGCCGTAGTTTAGGATGTTAGGGAGGCCTCTTGTCACGGGTGGGAAGAGAGGAGTTACAGTCACTGTGCCCCATGTGACTTGGGGGAACAACCAAACCCTCGCTCCAAGGCAATTGGGATTGTTTTAGCGTCCTTTCATGGAAATAGGTTTTCTTTCTTTCTTTCTTTTTTTCACGTGTTTGGATGCTGCCTGGGCATCTTATGTCCTATTAAGAAAACTCCTGCTGTGGCCCATGCCTGTTTCTGCCGCGGGTGAGATTTCATGGCATTGCCATTCTTCTCAGACTCGTGGCAGGAGTCCCAGCTGCAGGGCTGGTCGTGAGCTCTTGGCTAAGTCATTGCATTTTAGAAACCTGCTTCCTGATGTAATGTATTTCCAATGTCTCTGACATAGTAAGATACATGGGGCACTGTGGTCCAGCCAGACAGTGCAATATTATTCAGCAGCAAAAAGAAATGAGCTGCCTCGTCATGGAGGGACAGGGAAGAAGCTGAAATGCATGACTGGGTGGAAGAAGCCAATCTGAAAGGCTACAGACTGTGTGGTCCCAGCTGTGTAACATCTGGGAAAGGCAGTGAAGACCAGGGGCAGGGGTGGGGGGGGGCTGCACAGGGCACAGAGGACTCAGTAGATTGTATAGAAAGCTCATGCAGCTGAGATGCTAGTTTGTTTGAAGCTTATTCACACTGAGTTCTCTACTTGACTGTCAGACGACATCTGTGGGGGCAGGGGCAGGTAGCTTCTCGTCTGTCCTACGGATGGACACAGGGACGGACACACAGTAACTTGGCCCAAGGTCACGCGACTAAATAGTGACCATCCTTGGTCTAGAGCTGAGGTTTCTTAATGGCAAATTCAGCCCTTTTCATCTGCACCAGCTGTTCTCAAACACAGTTTTGCCCCCAGGGAACATTTGCTAAGGTCAAGAGGACAGTTTGCCTGCTCAGCGTTCCGACATGGCCTTTCCCCTGGCTGCATGCATATCCGTGGCCTTCTCTTTCTCGTCTGCGGTGACTTTGTCTCCCCCCTCCTCTCTGGGAGATTCAGCCGGCTCAGCCCAAGCAGAGGTCTGCAGCTTGGTTTGCAGAAGAATGTGCCCGTGGCCGTGGCCGTGGCCGTGAGGTGCGAGGTCCCGCGGCTCCTGCCTGTTCTGGCTCTGAACTTCTCTGCACCCGCCACCTTCTGTGCAAAGTGCAGATTAACCGTGGAACAGTTCTGCAGGGCCCGAGAATGCCAGGTGTTAGCAGAGACCTGGCAGGGGGAGGAAGTGGAGATGCACGCATAGCAATGTTTCCCAAAAGATGTGTGTACATCTGTCAGCTTACATGTCTCCCATTCATGAGGAGGTGCTTGTGAAAATGGTTGGTCTCTTTAACCTGCTCAGATCACAGGCAGAGAAGCTGAAGTGCATTCTGGGGGCAGGAGGGCCCCAGTTCTGGGCACGTGGTCTCAGTGCTCAGGGCTCCGTTCCACCAAGGAACCGAGGCCTACATGTCACTTAGTTGACCGTCCCCCACGTGTGGTTGGATGCTGGGGGCAGATCTGTGCCTCAGAGCCAGGCAGTCAGCATGGTCCCTGCCCTGGGCACCGCTCTCGATATAGACGGGTTGTGGCCCACGTGGCTGATGTGAGGACACCAGCAGCAGTAACAGCCACTGAGAGAGCACGTGCCCATGTGCCATACACCTCCCCGTGGCCACCTGAGAGGTAGGTCAGGCCATCATCTTTCCCACTTTACAGATGAGGAAACTGAGGCAGGGGGCTCAGAGAGCTAGGGAATGGTGGAGTGAGATCTGAAACCAGTTATTCGGCTCCCCATCTGACCCGGTCCAACATCCCCTCCAGCTTCTGTGCACAAACTTTTGGGAGAAAGAAGCCGATGTCTCCTCTCAGCTCTGAGCCCCAAGCGGCTGGGGGCCAGCGGCTAACGAGGCTGGTGGGGTGGAGGTGAGAGCCACAAGGAGAGCTGGGCCTCTGATTAAGGGTGAGCCCTGGATCCAGCTGTACCTGAAGGAGGCAGCACCTTCCTCCACATCATAGCTGAAGCCAGTGTGGACTGCGTGCATGCCTTCCCAACAGATTGTTCTAACATAACCCCCAAGCTCAAAGCCGTGGGCCCCGCCAGTGCCCGCTTACTACCTCTGCCTCCGGCTTGCCGAATGCGTGCAGCCATGGTTACAAGACACGCCCACCATGTGCAGCCTGTGTGCGACATTGGCGCTGCTCTCTCCAAGGTTGGGCTTGGCCAGGTGGTGACGCGCTTTGGCCAGTGGGACATTAGCACGTGCTGTGAGTGGAGGAGTGGGCCACCTAGGCCAGTGATGGCGAACCTTTGGAGCTCGGCGTGCCAGCATTTTGAAAGACACTAACTTAACTCTGGTGCCGTGTCACATATAGAAATTTTTTGATATTTGCAACCATAGTAAAACAAAGCTTATATTTTTGATATTTATTTTATATATTTAAATGCCACTTAACAAAGAAAAATCAACCAAAAAAATGAGTTCGCGTGTCACCTCTGACACACGTGTCATAGGTTCGCCATCACTGGCCTGGGCCCTGGGCCGGCTCACTCTGACCATTGTTGGAGCCCAAGACCAGAGTGTGAAGGGGCTGAACTGGTGAAGGAGGAGGGGCACCCCACCAACCGCCTCCTGATGGGCCCCCATATGCCTGGTGGCTTCACAGGTGACCCCAGGCCACACCTGCCAGATTGCCGACCACAGGTTCTGGGCGTTTGGACGCTGGCCGAGCCGCCAAAGCCGCGTTGGGCCTGCCATGCTTTTCCATTCCTTTTAGCTCCCTTTCCATTCTGGTGCCCCGGTCCCTTCGTGGCTGGCCACTTCCAACATTTCCTCCTCAGCTGCCTCCTCGTTCCACACCTGCCCTTGGCTCTTTCTCGCTGTCACATCTTCCTGACACGGCCTCGCCTGCCCCGCCCTGTCGGCCAGGTTTCCAGATGCTCCGGCCTCTCGGACACCTGGGAGGATGCCAGGGTCAAATGTCTGGACCGTACTTGGGGTCCTGAGGTCCAGACTTCCTGCCTCCCCAGGCTTGTCGCGCAACCACCCCTCAAATAAAAAGGCCTCGCCTGCCACGTGCGCTCCACGTTTATTCTTGTGCCTCAATACTGCCTTCTTGACACTGTGCACATCTCTTTCCCGAGGTTGTCCGCCTCTTAGAGGCCCGCAGCCTGCTTCCCCGGGAAGCCTCGAGGCAGCCCGACGGGCCTGTTTTGCTTCCCTAGATGCTCACACTTGATCAGGAATCCTGCACCGTTTCTCCAGCCCGCGTACCT
>NW_006293541.1:1847472-1854128 GCF_000327345.1 Myotis davidii
CCCTCGGATGCTCAGCAGCCTCTGGCTTCTGTCCCTTTATCCCCACAGCCTGGCCGTAAGCCACCGGAAGAGGCAGGGCTGGCTTTGCACAGTCAGTCTGCAGGGACCAGTCGTGATGCTCCAGACGCCCTGGATTCACGGAGTGTGCCCGCCAGGCTCGCAGATGCAGAGGCTACCTCATCCCCATTAGATCCTTGAGGCCAGCCAGGGGGGGGCAATTGTCATGACCCCCTTCACCTGAAACACCGAGAGGTTAAGCGACCTGCCCAGTAGCACAGCCAGGATTTGAACCCATGGCCACTCGTGCACGGGGTCTCCTAGCCACTGCCCACAGGCCGCCTGTACAGGGTTTTGTCTCCTGTTTTCAGAACAGATCTGATAAGATCAGAGCATCAGCTGTCCCTGCTTCTCCTGGGGCGAAGAAGAAAAGACTGCTGGGATGCACTGTGAATGAAGGTGAAAAATTAACGTGGTGGGCCAGCTCCCTGCTAGGAAATAAAGAGCGTCATCCCTGTCCAATGGGGGGTTATTTCCGGGCGGGAATTGGCACGCTGCTCTTCACTTTGATGATTTTGGCAAAGGAGTTGAGTTCTTCAGAATTGAAGTCAGCAGCCATGTTTCTCTGTGGAATGGGCCGGCGGCCGCGAGCCTTAAAGAGCCCTGACGGAGACTTGTCCTCAGTTTGCCTTTTCCACGTGATTAGAGTGGCAGGGAAGCAGGCCAACCTCCTCCACTTGTCAGCCCTCCCTCCCTGGCTGATGTGGGGCTCGGGGGCCACAGCACCGACTCTCTCCCGGAATAGCCCACGTGTGAAAGGTTAGAGGTCAGCACCCGGAACTCTTGCAGGTTTATGGATGCGACATGCGACCAGCAGACAGGCACTGTGGGTGGTATTTGCCTCCCTGGGTGAGCGAGTTTTGTTTTGTTTTTCCATTTCTGAGATATTATGAATCAGAACAGAAAAATCCATAAAATGCCCATGTGTCACGATTGGGTGGGGTGGCGGGGGGTGGGGGCGGTTCCAGGGGCCTCTGCACATTTGCTGGGGAGCAGGCATGGGGACTCAGACAGGAAACAAGGACGGGGTCTCTTGGGGCCTACAGTCGTTGAGGTGCCTGTGGGGACCCCAGAGGCGTGTAAAGGGGATGGCTGGACACAGTGCTGGACCTGGAGAGGGGCTGGGGCTGGAGTGAGGGGCGTGGCATCAGGGGAGGCTGAGCGGCCTGCTTGGTGCCAGGTTTTGATATTGCAGGGGAGAGGCCTGCGAGTCTCCCTGAAGCAAGGCCTGGAATCCCAGCTCCTCCTGCTGAGATGGCTTATCCCGGGGATTGCCCGCGAGCGAGGCAGATGGGTGGAGAGATGGCAGCTCATGACACCAGGTCCCGTTAGAAATGGCAGCGGGCCCTGGCCGCCCTGGCCACCCTGGCATGATGGGACAGTCCCCATGGACAAGTCCTGGAGGCTGCATTCCGGCTCTGAGCATTCTGAACGCACTGCTTCTGCATCCTGAACTGTGGAGAAGTCTTGGTTCAGTGCTGCCTTCATCTTCCTCATTTTCTCTCAACTTGGTAATGAAATCTCCGGCTGGGCTCTCACGTGCTGTGTGCAAATCGCTAAAATCTATAACCTCGAGTAGACCTAGAAACCCATCTGCTGCTAAGAAAGAAGCCCAGAAATGAGTCTTTATGTTTGAAGCTTTGTCACTTAACAAGCGCGTTGTTATTCATTATCCCTTCGGTACTTAACCAGCAGCTCCGCCAGGCAGAACGGCCTGCTGGGCGGCTCTGCTTCCCGCCTCCTTTCAGACACGCTAGCTCCTAGCAGGTAGCAATTTTGCTTTAAGAAGCGCAATGTTTAGCCCGGCTTTTCAATAACTACGTGTGAGAGAATAATTCTTCTGAAACATCCTGTGTCTACAAAAATCTATATGTGGGAGAACTTGAATTGCTCTCTAATAGATTTTATTACATAGCAGTTAAGACTTTTTCTAAGAGACATCTAGTCAAAGGCATCACTTTGGGGTAACAAAGCCCAGGAGAGAAAGGAACTTATTGAAGGCGGCGATTCCCGCTCTGTGCGTCCCTCTCCTTTCTTCTACGAGGCGGCACTCCGGTGGCTGACTGTTTAAACAAGCATTTTGTGCAAGTTCAATGTGATTAAGCACAAATAACAAAGCTGACTTCCACTGTCTTAACCTACGTTCTTTAGTCATGTTCTGTCTGCCAGGTTCAGGTTCTGCACTGGGGAAACTGAGGCACAAGTAGTGCTGTCCTCAGGGAGCCCATGTTGGAGGGCGGTTGCACCAGGCAGAGACTTCGTTCACAGAGCCCGGTGCGGGCCCGCAGGGCACCACAGTCTCCCTTGCCATTCCTGGAAGAAAACCCCAGGGACCGGTGGCCCCAGGAGGGGGTCCGGGTGAGGGACGCCGGCCAGTTCATTCCTCAGGCAGTGAAGGAGGACGGGCATCCAGAGGCGCTGGCTGCGTGGCCACAAACATGCGCACAGGCCCCCACCGCGTAGCTGTGGCGATGTTTTTGTACTAATGGTGAACGCTCGGGACAGCGCAGCCCCCCTTTCAGTTGCCTCTGAAAATCTCTCTAAGAACTTGAGTCTTCAGACTCCATTCTCAAGGTCAGCAGCACTGCCTTGAAGGGAAACTCCCAGGATGGCGAGCCTCTCCCTGTCCCACTTTGCAGTAAGTTGGGGACAGTCACAGGGGGACTTCCCAATAAGCCAAAATGGAGGGTGGCAGTTTGTCTGCTCCAGGGTGTGGGAGAGTCGATGGGTGACACAAAGTGCTCAGAGGGGCAACAGGCGCATTTCAAGTGTCACCGAGTTGTCCCCTGGGCCATTGTAACTATTATTATTTTATGACTAGAGGCCCAGTGCATGAAATTCGTGCACGGGGTGGGGAGGGTCCTTCAGCCCGGCCTGCACCCTCTCCAATCTGGGACCCCCTCAGGGGGTGTCACAGGGATCAAGCCTAAACCGGCAGTCAGACATTCCTCTTGCAAACCGGGACAGCTAGCTCCTAACCGCTCACCTGCCTGCCTGATCCCCCTAACGTCTCTCCCCTACCAGCCTGATCACCCTAACTGCTCTCCCTTGCTGGCCTGATCGCCCCTAACCGCTTCTGCCTCAGCCCTGCCACCGTGGCTTTGTCCAGAAGGACGTCCAGAAGACGTCCGGTCTAATTAGCATATTATCCTTTTATTAGTATAGATGACTCTTGTTGCCATAACAATAGCCATGTGAGGATGGTCACTTTCCTTTGGGGAACCATCAGGGCATCCTCCTCAGCAAGGGAGGTGGTGGGGGGGACTCTGTCAGTAATTTGTTTACTGTTGTGTTTGTCAAATAATGAACATATTATAGGCTGTGCTGGGGAATGGAGATTAAATGTGTAACAGGATGTAAGTAGTAAGGCAGGAAGGGGCCAGCAAGGGCTCTTGCTAACTGTCACTAATCACGAAGCCCTGCGCCCACTCCTTTCAGAGCTCCCACTGCTTCCGGAGCTCCCACTGCTTCCGGAGCTCCCACTGCTTCCCGAGCTCCCACTGCTTCCGGAGCTCCCACTGCTTCCGGAGCTCCCAATGCTTCCGGAGCGCCCACTCCTTCCAGAGTTCCCACTGCTTCCGGAGCTCCCACTGCTTCCGGCGCTCCCACTGCTTCCGGAGCGCCCACTCCTTCCGGAGCGCCCACTGCTTCCGGAGCGCCCACTGCTCCCGGAGCTCCCACTGCTTCCCGAGCTCCCACTGCTTCCGGAGCGCCCACTCCTTCCGGAGCGCCCACTGCTTCCGGAGCGCCCACTGCTCCCGGAGCTCCCACTGCTTCCCGAGCTCCCACTGCTTCCGGAGCGCCCACTCCTTCCGGAGCGCCCACTGCTTCCGGAGCGCCCACTGCTCCCGGAGCTCCCACTGCTTCCCGAGCTCCCACTGCTTCCGGAGCGCCCACTCCTTCCGGAGCGCCCACTGCTTCCGGAGCGCCCACTGCTCCCGGAGCTCCCACTGCTTCCCGAGCTCCCACTGCTTCCGGAGCGCCCACTCCTTCCGGAGCGCCCACTGCTTCCGGAGCGCCCACTGCTTCCGGAGCTCCCACTGCTTCCGGAACGCCCACTCCTTCCGGAGCTCCCACTGCTCCCACTCCTTCCGGAGCGCCCACTCCTTCCGGAGCTCCCACTGCTTCCAGAGCTCCCACTGCTTCCGGAGCGCCCACTGCTTCCGGAGCTCCCACTGCTTCCGGAGCGCCCACTCCTTCCGGAGCTCCCACTCCTTCCCGAGCTCCCACTCCTTCCCGAGCTCCCACTGCTTCCCGAGCTCCCACTTAAATACGTAAGGCACAGATGTAACACAAGACATCCACTGAAAACTACAAAACATAATGGAAAGAAATTACAGCAGATCTACATAAATAGAAAAACATCCGGAGCTCCCACTGCTTCCGGAGCGCCCACTGCTTCCGGAGTGCCCAGTGCTTCTGGCGCTCCCACTGCTTCCGGAGTGCCCACTGCTTCTGGAGCTCTCACTGCTTCTGGAGGCGCAGCGCACACCTCAAGGCTTGTTTGGAAGTAGAACCCATTCCCAGGACTTGCTCATTACAGCTCTCCCGTGTGCACGGTGCCTAGTCCTGGCCCGGGGTCCAGGTGATCTCAGGCCACACCAAGCTCCCCTCCAGGGACTCCCGTGACCACGCCTGTGTGACGGGGGGAAAGCACAGGATGGACATGACTGGCCCTTGTTTTTCCCTTTGGAGGCAGAGAGGGGAACAGACCTGTGGAGCCCCCAGCGCTTTGGGGCATAAAATGGTATTGTATGGGGAGGCCTTTCCTATAAGCATTAACATTTAATCTTTACAAGTCGTGTTCTCTTAGGATCGCTGGACCGTCACGCACATGTCCTTCTACCTCGTAGCCCGGAAGCCCAAGTGAACCTGGGTCCTGAGGACGCCTGCGAGTGCCAGGCCAGCCCTGCACACCCAGGAGGCCCGCAACCTCTGGGCCTGGACAGGACATGCGCTCATTGCATTAAGGGGCAGGAACGCGTAGCTCTCTTTGAACGGCGCACTGAGCGTATCTCCGGGAGACTGTGTTCGCCCACGTCCACAGCAGTGGTACCACAGAGCGTGCACTCGCCAGTGGTGAGGGGCACGGGGAGAAATGCCTTTCTTCTCCGGGATGTGGTTCACGACATCCAGCCTGTCTTGGTTGGCACCAGAATCATGTTGTCCTAGAGCCCTACCCAGGCCATGTCTGCGTACACATCTTGATTCAAACTACTTCTCCATATCTGATGCTTAAGCTTCAGTTTCGTTGTTGAAGGTTCCTGTAAGCCTGCAGCTCAAAATAATACAGACGCTACATTATATGTGGCTTCTGTGCAAAGAGCAGTTCTCAATGGATGGGAAGGAGCAGCCTCCTTGGGAAATGCAGGTTCTTGGTACTCTGCTCCCTGTTCAGACACTGAGACTCCAGGAGGGCTGAAGGTCGCTGCCTGGGCCCCGCCTCTCCATGACCCTGCTCACCCACAGAGCTGTTGTGAGCTTAAAGGAACATGCAGAGGGACGTGTCCCAGACACAGGACCTGGCTGCACATTGCACAGGGGCCAGGACACCGGTCACATGACTCCTCTCACACCTGCCAGGCCACCAATTCGTTAGCGCGCCAGATGGGACAGGCCGCTGGGGTCCACTAATGGGCTTTTCTAGTCTCTTCCTCCAGGTAAGTGATTCCCAGGCTCGCCTGCACACGAGGGCTTCCCTCACCGCCTCACTTCCAGAATGCGTCCCCTCCTGCTGCTCCCAGGGTGCCGTGGTCCCAGTGAGCACATCTGCCCAAACCATCGGTCTCTGGTCCGCGTGTGAGCCCTAATGGTCACATTCCCAGCCTGTCACCCATTGCTTGACCCTTATTGGCCAAACTCAGGCAAAAGAAGAGGGGGTCGCAATGAGAGAGCAGGGGGTGCCAGGAAACAAGCCGTGGTGTGCACGCCTCACACGAGAAGCAGCCTCACACACAGCCGCCTCCGCTCGCTCTGCTCGGAGGGACCCTGCCCTTGGAAGCTGCTCCCACTGGGAGAGCAGCGGGGGCCTGGCCGGAGCATCCACTTCTAAGCTTGAACCTTCCCCAGTGTCTCTTTTCCACCTTCCCAGGCTACGGTGAGGCTGCTTCTGATGAGGCAGGGTTGTGTTTTTGGTTTGTGGCAACTGGTCCAAAAGTGTTTTTGCTGAAAGAAAATGTTCAAAGTAAAGATCTAAAGATTGTGTCCTGCACACTGAAAGGCAGCTTTGAGTTCGTGGGGTCCGGAGATGCGGCCTGTGCTGGGCCAGACGAGGCCGCTTACCTGTGTGACACTTGAAAAGCAATGAGGCTGGTGGAGTGCAGCCCCGCCCCAGGGATGGCACACGCAGTAGTGAGGAGCTCAGTGAGTCAGAAAGTAAAACGGAGAGGAAGAAGCTCGATGGCCAAGGGTAGACGCGCGCCAGCGACTTTCCGCCTTTTTCATCTCATGGCACATAAACTAAGTGCTAAAATTCTGCAGCTCACCAAAAATCTATTATATTTTTTGCCGATCTAAAAGAAAAAATAGATCTAATTTTGATTCATTCATATCATATGGCTGTTGTGTTGGCTGTTGACATTTGTATTTGATAAACTGAG
>NW_006293541.1:1854146-1859466 GCF_000327345.1 Myotis davidii
AGAAAATCAGTGCCTCTGACTAAGGAGTCAGGTATTGCATGTTTTAAACATTTTCGTGGCACACCGGTTGAAAATCGCTGGTCTAGCCCGGCCGAGGGGCTCAGTGGTAGAGCATCAACCTATAAACCAGGAGGTCAAGGTTCTATTCCTAGGCAAGGGACATGCCCAGATTGCGGGCTCAGTCCACAGGAGGGGGCATGCAGGAGGCAGCTGATCCATGATTCTCACTGATGTTTCTCTTTCTCTCTTCCTCTCTGAAATCAATAAAAACATATTAAAAAAAAAAAAAGAAAGAAAGAAAATCTCTGGTCTAAGCTCCCCCAGCCTGCGCACAGTGAAGGCTCCCTGAGCACTGGCCCTCCTGTGGCTGTGAGCTTCCTGGCACCCGCAGGGTAGAGGGGAATTAGAGCAGTGAAGACAGTTGCAGGCACTGAGAAAAGAAACATTCCTTCTTCCTTGTTCGTGGCAGGGAATACTCTCACCAGAACCAGCTTCTAAAAGAATATTCTGTAGGGGCGGGCCTCCTGTGTGGGCAACACTGAGCAACGCACTGGATGCCGTCCTTGATGTTCCTGAACAGACATCATGGCGGCTCCGTGTGGCTGCCTGGCCACTTGATTGGTGAGACGGGACCAACAATGACGTGCAGCTCGCTGGGAGCATTTCTGTGGGCGGCGTGGGTTAGCATGCAGTGGCTGGCGGGATTCAGGGAGAGCTAGCGGGCCTGGAAGAGGAGGTGAGTCAGATACTGAGGGCAGTGCGCTCCCTGGGAGCACAGGGTGAGGCCGGGACAGGAGGCACCTGCAGTCCTACTGTCTTGCGTGAGACCAACAGAGAGATGGGCTGTCAGTGGAGTAACTGGCTTTAGGAAGCATGACGGGCGCGAGCAGCTTGTGGTCCTTTGGGGAAAAGGAGCAGCTTGGCCCAGACCCGAGCGGAGGCCGGCGGCACCGACCAGTCTCTGAAATCACGGGCACCGCAGGCTGCAACTGCATTGCAAAAGGGAAGGTCTTCCTTTCAAAACAGGGCAAAGAGAAGCAGAAAAGGAGGTCAACCAAGAACGCTGCTACTCGCCGGAGGCACGGCCTCTCTGGAAAGCAGCCTAGCTGTCCCCCGAGACGGTGCACTGGCTGGGTCCTGAGTGTGGGAAAGGCAAGGTGTTCTGGCTCTCTGGACGCGTAGACCCCGCCCTGTCTTATCTCCCCGAGTCGGAGAAGGACACAGGTCGAACTTCACCTTGAGCCCAGGCGTAGCTTTTGGCTTTAGGATAATTGAATCCAAGGCGTAACGAGCCACATTCTCAATGAATCATGTGCTTAACACTCACCATGTCAGGTAAGGCTGTGGATAAAACGTTCGTTTTTAAATTCCGTTTCACTGTTGGTATTTATTCTCACAAGGAAAAGGCACTTTGCCCTTTGAACGCTCTATCCCTGGCTCACCCTGAAACAACAGAGACAAGGCAGGTCCCCTGGAAATGCCTGGTTTGAGGCTGGGTATCTATGGAAACGCCCTCCCTTCTCTCTGCTTGAGGAGAAAGGGGGCTTCCCCTCTTGGGGCTGCAGTGGGTGGCCTTTCTCGTGTCCTAACCTTGGGTCGGGGGACTACTGCCCTTGGAACAGGACCTCACTGTTCACAGATGTCTGCAAGGCCACTCGAGTCCCAAGTCTCCGTGCCAGTGCCAGGCAGTGACCCGTGCCGGGGTGCAAGCTCTGTGGCTGGATGCCCACCGGGACCCGAGCCCATGGTTCTCTCTGGATACTTATGTCTTCATTTGGTCTGAAACTCAGCAGGCAATGTGTGTTAGTAGATACCAACTTCAGACCTTGTGCTTTCCCACCACCTCCAGAGACATGTTGCTGCTGGATGAGGCTCAGATTTGGTCCTTAAACACTAGCCCAGAAGGCTCTGCATCTGGGACATGGGCGGCGGTATTCTGGGCTCCTCTCACTCTAACCCGGTGCCTCCTGGCCAGCCTGATGGTCCCAGGGATGTTTGGCGCTGCCTGGAGTTGTGTTGTTACAAATCGGGGAGCCAGCAGAGAGGCACACTGGCCCACAGTGCCAACAGCGTGAGCTTAAGAGATTGAGTTAACCGATGGCAAACACTATAACATGATAATGCTACATAAGCCTTCGTTTAATTGCTATAGCCTGCCTCATTCATTAGCTTGTTGAATGCTCAGCTCCATGAGGCATACATGATCCTTACCCTCACTTTGCCATGGGGAAACTGAGGCCTGGAGGACTTAGGAAGCTGCCCAAGATCAATCATCTCCCTGCATTGTTCACCCAAACAGGAGAGGGCCCGACCTTCCCTGCAGGAGCTCCCGGGGCACCTCCTGTGGGAGCCAGCCGTGCCAGACCTGGTGTCTGTGCCGCGTGCAGATCTGACTAATCACCCCGATTGGTACCGGAGGCAGAATCACACTGATTCCTCCCTGATGACTGGGGATGGGGATGTCCCCTTGATCTCGGCCCGGAGGCTGTAGGGAGACCACGCTCCACTTCCATATCCACACGGTGTGTTTGCATCACTTTCCCACTCCGCCCCGAGGGCTTGATGCCAAGCAAGTGTCTGGTTCAATGTGGAGGGAAAGGATGAAGCCACAGAGCAGGCCGCCCCGAGCGTGGGGGACGGGTGTCTCCTTCATGAGGCAGCTCAGGTTCATTTTTTCATGTTTTAACATTTTACTGAAGATGAAGGGCTCGATGCGGTTTTTCTTGCGGAAATTATTTTTGTTAGCTTCTGCTGTCATTCACGTCTCGGGAGGAAGGGCTGTGATGGAGTGTGTGGGACAGGCTTGGTTCGGCGTGGGGCGTTTCAGAGTTTACCACAAGGTCACGACCACAAATTGCGAAACAAAGACAAGGACAGAGCGGGAGAAGGGCAGCGCCACCGCGCCGTGACACCCCGATACTGGGCTCTCAACAGGGTGGCTGCCACGACCCTAAACCCCGAGGGTGGCTTCCTAGCTCGCCAGGGGCACTTGCCCCTCCACCAGGGTTAGCGCTTGGGGATCCATTAAAACCTGCGGGCCAGGACTGGTGGGGGCGGCCGGTGTCGGCTGGGCTGTAAATGTTGCCGAAGGAACCACGGCTTTGGTATTGGGGTAGTGGTTTCGTAGCATGTGTTTGGAAGTCCCTTCCTCTTGACTTGTGGAATAGTTTGAGAAGGATATGGTCAAGTAACCTACAAAGGATTACACAAAGGAGAAATTACAGTCTCTTCCAGAAATGGTGTTGGGAGAACTGGATAGATAGGTGCACACATAAAAATGAATCCAGAACACGGCCTCCACATACGCAGAAGCAAACTCAAAGCGGCTGAGGACGTGAGTGTACTACCTGAAACCAAAAACCCCTAAAGAAAGCAGAAGCCATCGGTCGTGGCAATATTTTGGGGGTTATGCCTCCCTGGGCAGTGGCAACAAAAGTAAAAATAAACAAGTGGGACCACATTGGACCAGAAAGGAGTCGCAGCTGAGCCATGGGAAGGTGCAGAAAACGCGGATGCGCAAGCGCTAGCTGTGCGGCTGGGCCACTCCAGGCGCTGGAAGAATCCAGAATCCCTTGGTGGCCAATGGCTAACCCAGT
This sequence comes from Myotis davidii, assembly GCF_000327345.1. NCBI lineage: Eukaryota > Metazoa > Chordata > Mammalia > Chiroptera > Vespertilionidae > Myotis > Myotis davidii. The sequence continues at coordinate 1,857,743 of NW_006293541.1, forward strand.
TTCCTTACAAAGCAGCTGTAGCTTCGTGTACCCCATTTTGAGAGTTTTGAGGTTTTTTGTTTTCCTGAGTTTGCAACATGCCATATGAGTTTTTTAGTAGAATGTGGTTTCTTAAGTCAGATGCCACACTGCAAATACACACACACATACACACAGACATGTATAAATACATACAGTTTCTACAAAGGTGACTTTCTAACAGCCAGAGTAGCTTCTAGTGCCACATCTAATTAGCAGATTGCAGAACAAGACAGAACCATCTTGATTATAATAACGGTCTCCAGATAATGCCACTAAATTAGCTCACTCTGCATCTATGTTGTAAGTGGATGTGGTTTATTTTTAGTTCTTGTTGAAGCCAGGCATCCAAGTGGAGAAGACTTGGCAGCGAGCACGTGAGGCCAAGAGGAGAGGGCCGAGGCGCCCGGCCTGGCGGCTACTCCGAGGAGTTGGCCGAGCTTTTCTGGATTGAAGCTGAAGACAGGCCGGCATGTGGGCGGGTTCACCGGTCTCAGAAGAGCTCCGCTCCCAGGAGAGCAAACAGCTGTGGTGCGTGTGAACATGAATGGCCCCTCCTACCCAGGGCCTGACCCGAACCCTCCAGTTGTCCAGTCACCAAAAGCAAGGCAAGTCTGAGAAACTGCCACGGCCATGGGAACCTCAGGAGACACGGGGACAACATGGGACGAGGTCCTGGGACAGAATAAGGTGAAAACTGACGGCATCTGAAAAGAGTATGAACTTCACTGGCCGGTTAATCATCACAAACGCTGCACACAAAGGCAGGCGTTGGCATCGGGGAGTGGTGCTTGTGGATGGGGCTCTCTGCTGTCTCGGTGATTTTTCTGTAAATCTCAAACTATCTATATATATAAAAGGCTAATATGCTAAGTGTCCACATTGATGTCACGTAATAACGCCTGGTTTCCTCTTTCTAGCAACTAGCCTCCTTGCAGTTTCTTCAGCCCAGGAACATGACTTGCTTTATAGCCAGGTGCAAACATTTTACACTTTGACCAAATGTCTGTGAAGCATTTTCCTGTGCCTCATCTCATTTGATTCTCACAGAAGTCCTGGAGTAGGTAGATAGGAGACTCGGTGGAATCCTATTTTCTTTTCATTAGCCAGAAAAATGGAGATTTAGAAAGTTTAGAAACTTGACCCAACTGAAAAGAAGTAAGAAATGGTGGCCACTGAAAATGACTTCAGCTTTTCTCACTGCACAGAATATAGTCAAACACTGCTGCAGTTAAATATTTTACCCTTTGTTCTCCCTGAGTGACCTACAATAATAATCTGCTTCTTGTTGTTATTTACTGCTGTGCTGGGGTCCAACCCCAGCAGGTTCAGGGGTCCCCAAAGGTGGGGACGGTGTCGGCAAAGAAGGAATGACACTGAGGCAGCGTTCACTTGATCAGCAGCCTAGCCAGGATCTCCAGCCAAGTTCTGGTGGTTATTGTCTTCTTACATCTGTATTTATACCAGTTAATTTTAATCCTGTCAATTTCTATTGCAAAGGTTAGGGCATTTCTTATCTCCATTCCAGGGAGTAAAGATTATGTAACTTAACCGTCATTGTTTGTAGTTAAAGTGATTAACTACCTATCTGGCACTTAGTTAAGGAGTTTTATCCCCTCCCTAAATTCAGGGGAAAATCCCCACCTGGGGAAACAACCTTTCTTGGAGAGGGGACCTTGATTAAAACTCATAGTGCTAAGGGGAGT
>NW_006293541.1:1859487-1872496 GCF_000327345.1 Myotis davidii
ACAATTACCTGAAAGAGAAGTTGGGGTGCTTCACTGGGCTGGAAAAAGTTTAGCTACATCAGAAAGCAGGTCTAATTAAGCAAGTTTATTCTATATCTATAAAAGGCTAAGCTGACTTGCACTGGTGCCAATCGCATGCATGTGTTTCCATCTGTCATTGTAGATCATGAATTTGGTTGACACTTCTATTTTAGAGGAAGGGCAAATAGCGATATTAAAGTATCTTCTAATTAATTTCCTTTCAATGTGCACGAACTTGTGCACCAGGCCACTAGTTTTAAATAAAAGGCCTGCTTTAAAAAGTATGAACAAGAACACCCATCATTCTGCCCCGAGGGAAATCACTGGATATTTTGGGGTACGCTGCTGCTACTCCATCACAGAGTGTCACAGAGTGAGACCACAGTGGGCACACAAGCTCCTGTGATGCTCCCCCGCCCCCCAATGTTGTAGGAACAAAAGCTTTGTGTCACTAAAAACGATTTGGCATCGATCAATCGATCGATATAAACAAATGCCATCTCGGAGAACACTGCACCCTCCCGAGATGGAAGCAAGTTCAGAAATGGCTTCTGTTTGGTGGCCCGTGTCTGCCCACCATGAGGCTCTTGGTGCTCGCAGGGGGCCTGAGCCGGAGCAGCCTCCTCCCCACTGGAAGCTGTCCCAGGCACTGTCCAGCCAGCAGCCGAGTGTGTGCCCCTCTGAGTCCCCTCCTGGTGATGGCTGACCCTGAGCGGGTAGCCTGCGTGAGGGGTGTTGGAAGAGCTATAGGCAGGTGTTCTCAGGAGCAGCCGTGGGGACGGCCAAGCCCGGGGTGGTGCACCCACGTGAGGGTTTAGGATGGTGGCCCTAGGATTCCCAGCTGTGTCTGCACCTAAAAGCAGGACCAAGGTGGCGCTAACTCAGTGCTTGGCACCCAGAATGGAAGGAGGGCTCTTGCTGGGCTGGCACACACTCAGGCTGGGACAGCCACTCCACAGCCGCCTGCCTCTGTTGGTCTCTGTCCTCGTGTCCTCCCCACAGATAGACCCATCCCAGCCCTACCCCCGCCCCTGGTGCTGCCAGGGGCATGTTCCCCTGCCAGATTCTGGGGTCAGCCTCTGGAAGCCGGTGGCTAGGCTCTCCAGAACAGTTTGGACCGTCAACCCCTGCCCACCACAGACAGTGGAGGAGGGAGGGATGGTGTGGGCACATAAACACGGTGTCCCCTGCAGGAGGAAGGGCAGGTGACTGGGATCTTCTGCCAAGCGTAAGGGTTCATGGTGGCTGGAGAACTCGGGCCAGCTCAGGGCCTGGTTCCCAGCTGTGTGGTCGTCCATCGGTTGCCAGCTCTCAGAGCCTCCCACCAATCAACCAGTCCCCCCAGTGCCTCCCGGCAGAGGAAGATTAGCTGGACGACAGTAACAGTGCTTTGAGATGGTAGCACATGAGCCATAGAGAAGCACCGATAGCTGCTCTGAGATTCAGTTCTGTGTGCTGGGGCAATCAAGACAGGCTTCCTGGAGGAGGCGGCATGTGAGTGACAGAGATGGGGAGGTTCTTCCCACCACTGGACAGGAAGGCAGGAGGCGCGGCGACGCACGCATCTGAGGCACAGGGGAATCATTCTGACTCACCTGAAGCCAAGTGAGGCCAGAGGACGAGGGCGGGAGCCTCGGGGGTCGTGGACTGGGGAGGAGGCGGCCAGCGCTAGCAGTGCCTGTATCGCAGGAAAGAGGAGACGGCCTCCTGAGTCTGAGAAAGATGGCGTGTCATTCACTTCCCGTTTGCAGCTGGTATCTCAGGACCATACAGCGGGGAGTGTCATATTTTAGGGATAAAAAGGAGGGAGAGAAGGGGGTGGGGCTCCAGATGGCGAAGCTCCTCATGACAGTGGGCTGTGAGGTCCGCTGCTGGCGGGGTCAGCCTCCTTCGGAAATCATTGTCAATACCAGCTGTTTCCTACTCAGCATTTGAAATCTTCCCAATGAAAGTTTGTGTGTGTGCCTCAGTGGAGTGTCATTTGCTTAAAATTGATTGAAAATCTGATCAGAAATGTGGTGATTTGGATGCGCTGTCTGCACTCTCGCGCACTGCCCAGGAGAGGTGTGGGCCCGAGGACTCGGGATGTCGGAGCCGGCGGGCCCTGCTTTACTAGTCGGTCCTTGATCTCGCGCTCTGCGTGTTGCTGTTTTTCTCCAGGATGTGGTGGAGGCACGAGGTCCAGCCCTGACTGGCTTCCTGCCTGAAGGCACCGATGCACTGGAATATGAAACTTCTTTTCATGGAGATACCGTACAGTGAGACAATCCCACACGCCTGCTCTGTGAAGCCCACACTGGGACCTGGTCTGCTCCCTGAGGCCCATGGGGGGCTGGCCTGCTCTGTGAGGCCCACATGAGGTCTGGCCTGCTCTGCTGCACTCTCTCAAATCAGTTGCCAAACCAGATTGTCCCTCCCTCAGGCCCCGGGTGGCAGTGGAGTGTGCATGTGTGACTGTGTGAGCTCTAGAGCCCCAGCAACCAGGCCTGCGGGCCCTGGTCATGTGAAGGGACCGTCTCGCCTCCGTGTCGCCTGTTTGCAGTTTGAACAATTTGCAAAGGACGGGAGGCTCTGTGGCTGAGCCTGTGGACGCAGGTCGCTGACGCCTTCTCCCCTCAGGACCCAGCTGCACAGGTGCGGCTCTGAGAGAGCAGAGAGTAGGGCCGGGGAGAGGAGGGCGAGAGATCCTTCCCGAGCAGGCACCCCAGTGCCCGGCGCTGGCCTCCCACGCGGCCGAGCAGCCTGGAGCGTCAGGAGTTCCATTCCCGAACGAGGCGCTGGCGTCCCATAGGGCACCGACGGCTTGAAATTGAGGCTGGGTTTTTGTTTGTTTGTTGGCAAATTATAAATTCAGTTCATCAGAAGCAGATTGTTTTGAATAGGACACCAGTGGACTTTTTCTTTTCTATCCAGTGCCCCCCAACCCCCCATGGCAACACGAGGCTGGAAGCCACACGGCCAGTTCGCAGCCTGAGCCATGTCAATGGAGTGCAGCACCCTCAGATCCCTGCTGAAGGCTGCCTGTGCCCGGCCGCAGCCTGTGCTCCGGGCCCGCCCTGGCCCCTTCCCCCCCTGGGCCCCTGTTGTCACCACCTGGAGCAGCTCCCTCAGCCCGAAGGCACAGGGTGCGGTGGGTCTCCGTGGGTGGCCGGCGTTGGCTCCTTCTGAAGCTCCCTGTCTGCTTCCCACGTGGTCTTGACGCAGCCTGCGCCGCTTGGGGCTCTGCTGGGGTTTACTTACACCCAGCTCCGCCCACAGCAGCCACAGGCCACGCCCTGCTGCCACCACCTTACAGGGAGGAAACTGAGGCACAGGAGGCCAGCACAGGGACCTCGGTGACGCTGCTATCGGCGGTGGGATCCTGGGCGCAGTGGCCCAGCATTTCTCACGGGGTTACTCACGCTCGCCTTCAGCCGCGCCTCCACTCCCTCCCACAGAGTCTCTTAAAAACATATTTAATAAATCGGCACCCCGGCTGCACCCCAACATGGCTAAGGTGAGGAGGACGCCCTCCCCGCGGCTCCCCCGGCTCTGCTGGTGGGCCTCCGTCTCCGCCGCCCTGTCCTGGCTCTCTGTCACCGGTCCACACGGTGCCCGGCATTAACTACTAGTGAGTGACCGGATCCTTCCCGGGGCCCTCTGTGTGGGGCTGGCCGGCGGAGGAACCTGGCAGGGCCTGGCGCCGAGCTGAGCCCCAGCGGCGGTTCCTTCGCCTCGGGGACGAAGATGGAATGTCGGCCCAAACAGCGTTCCCAGAACAGCTCCGGAGTGTCCCACGAGGTGGCCGTCAATGTGGTGGTTTCTAGGAGCGGAGACAAGAGGCCCACTGGCCACAGTCAAGGCCTCAGACATGGTTTCTTTCGAGATGCATGGCCTTGGCGGGGGACACGGGACCCTTGACACCACAGGGCTACGACCTTCACCAGGACCAGGCGCCTTTGTCCCTGTGGGCTGGTCGCACAGGGCACAGGACCCATCATCCGGTGCTGGGAGAAGCAACTGGAGCCCTTGCTCATGTGGCATCTGCTTGCTTTGCACTTCGGCTGATGGTTAGAAAGCTTTCGAGCGCCATGTAGCCCGGCGCCCTGCAGGCCCAGCACGGGGTCACCTCCTGGCCGGCCCCTCAGGGGCTCGGTCGGCACAAAAGGGCATCAAGCCCTGAAGGCTGCCCCATGCGGTGTCCGCCCACCGGCCCATCCACTGAGATGAGCTCTCCAGCAGACAGACAGCGAACCCAGCGAATCATGGCCCCAGAGTGTCGCCAGGGGGGTCTCTGTTCCCGGGGGAGCCGCACACTGTCTGTGGGAACCGGGTGGCCTAGGTGAGCACACAGTAGAGCCCTGGGTCCTGTCTGGTCCCGGTGTCCAGGGACCAGAGCACAGCCCCTCACGGGACTGAGTGCCGGAAGGGTCCCCCTGTCCCGTCCCCGGTACGCAGGGGCGGCTGCGGAGGAATCAGACATGGAGGGCCGGCCTGATGCGGGGAACTGGGCTGTGTGTTTAACCCCAAACAACGCCACGTGGGAAACGGATGGGAGGGCCGCCAGCATGAGAGCGGCCGAGGAAACACCTCTGTCTGCATGACATGGCAGGGGCACCACTGGGCATGGGCTCCCAGCCCCACCGGTCCCCATGCAGGGCTCAGGGGCGTGAGGCCGGCTGCCTCCTGCAGGGAAACGGGGGGCCCAGCACTGAGCTCACGGGCCCCGAGCACACGGCTAAGGTACAGGAGGGGCTGCACCCAGGCCCCCAGGCCCAGGGTCTTCGTGTCCTAACGCCCACTCTTATCTGAGGGTCGCCGCCCCCCACCCAGCAGCATCTGTTCTGACTTGTCAGAAGCCCCCACGGTCAGAAGCAGAAGGGCCCCTCAGCTCTGCCGGGAGAGCTGGAGCGCACTGTGCTGCGCAGGGGGGCGGCGGGGAGGGGAACAGTCCTAGAGCCTGCCCGCGTCCGGACCCCGGCCCTCCGCACTCCACAGAGCCCAAGCAGCTCAGCAGAGCCTGTCCCCCGGACCCGGACCCGGACCCACTCGGCTTTGTAAATGTTTAGTTAAAGACCACGGCCCCGGTTGTCTTTCTTTTTAAATGCTATGGGGAAGGTGATTTATTTTGTGATTCTTAGATGTGAGTGATGGAGAGGGTGGTTTCAACTTCATTATTGCAGTTGTCATGTTTCAGAACTCCCCAAATACAGCTTTAAAAAAGCCTACAGCCCTACATCGAGATGAAAAGGTTTCTGTCAAAATCAAATGGCATGCCAATTGTAATGGGCAACTGAAAAATTAACAAATGCAACGTTCTGATCCAATTATGTTCTTCGGGACGTGCTGTGGAAGCTGGCTCAGGCTTGGTTGTCAAGTGCACTGACACGGCAGCGTGACAGGACGGAGACCCAGGGGCCTCCGGGCTGGGGCCAGGCCGGGCTCTCTGCGCTTCACGGTATGTCCAGGCTTTGGGACGGCTTGCCGACAGTCTCAGACTTCACCAACTCCAACAAATGAGAAGAGTGAGCAGGCGTATACACGCCCCCTGCACCTCACAGCCACACAAGAGAAGTGCAGTCACACACACGCCCCCCAGCATCCCTGCTGGCTCCCTCTCTCCAAGACACTTTATAAATAAGAGCTACTGCTAAAAGCCTGGGATCTGTCTCCCCCCCCACCCCCCAGCTTCCTGGTACAACTGGTATAGATTGAAACACTGCACGTATTTAATGTATGCCGTTTGAACATGTGTTTGACATTAGTGAACATACGTGTACGTTCTCACATTCCAGGTGATGAACATGTCCGGCGCCCCCACAAGTGTCCCTTAGGTGGTGGCTTTTGTTTGCTGGTGGTGAGAACACGCAGCATGAGCTCCACCCTTAAGGAAGACGGATGCCTCCTCACTACCCGCAGGGGCTGTGCTGTGGCGTCTCTGGGGCCTGCCCCTCCATGTGCATGTGACTGTCACCCCAGCGGTCACCATTCGTCTCATTGTCTCATCCAGTCCTTCCGTCTCACGTGCTCACATCGGAGGGCTGGGTGCCAGCCGAGCAGGGTCTGTGCGGACCGCCCCGGGGACAGGGAGTGAGGGACCAGGGCTCTCCTCTCCTGCCCCATGTCCCCTGTGGTTTGGGAGTCACACGCATGGCTCTGTATATTCCTGTGAAAAAGAGTGACAGTCCTGTCCTCACGCCCCTGGCGGGTGTGCTGTGACGAGCTGTCACCGTGACCTGGTGTCTCGAACACAGAGGCAGCGTGTCCTTGTCCCGGCTGCATGAACAGGACCTGACACTGTACCAAGGCTGCAGAGCTAGGCAGCAGGGCGGGCGGTGACGAGAGCTGGCTGGGCAGCCTCCTCTTGCCTTTGTTCTGTGGCACGTTGGTTTTTGGAGAGTGACGGGGCGTGTTAGCGCCATCAGACATGTTGGACAATCTACAGAGCATTTATCCTGGGCTTTGGGATAGCAGAGGCTGAAGCGAGAGAGAGAGAAGACAAGGGCAGGAAATGCTAAGAACCAAAGGTAGGAGAGAATTGAGAGACAGAACACATTGTTTAGACAACTTAGAAATTACCCAAAAACCAAGGTGGAAACCCTGTCAGGACATCTGATGGGGGCCGTCTGCCTTCCCTCCTTCTTAGATCCTTGATTACGGATTACAAATGGCCCACACGGCGAAGTTACACATTTCAGAGAGATTTCCAGCAGCGGCCAAAGATTACAGGCTTTGCTCGTGGGGCTTGTTTGGGTTTCAGTTGCCCGGAGAGTTCTCTGCCTAATAAAGGTTTAACCCCGCAGACCTCAGGTTTCATCTCCTAGGGAGGAATGTCCGCTTTCGTGGCAAGACGTTCATGTTCATTCCTGAGACCCACAGCCGCATGTCTGAGCTTCTGTCGAGATCCTTGCTGGTGGTGTGAACGGGAAAATCGGAGGTCGCAGGCCTCAGGAAGGTGAATTTACATAGGCCTGGGCCATCATTCCCGGTCCTCGTGTATTTTATAATGCGTCATTTACATACGCCTTAAAGATCCCATGAGTCGTAATAAATGAGAACTCATCATAAAACTGGTAATAAAATGGATTATTCAGGTAATGTGGTTTTATTACAGTCTCATTATGATTATATAATCCTTATTAAAATCTGGATCGAAGATGAATTTCTCACTGGAGGCGCCTCACAAGTACTTTAATAAATTCTATTTATTGCGCAATCCCGGGGTGAATATTGGTTTTTATAATTTCATTCAAATGTGTTATAACGTGACGCGGAACCCATTTGCAGGAAATCTATAGCATGATTCCCCGAGAATTTGTAGGTTACCTTCAGAACTTCTCTTACCCTGGATTCTTTTAGTAGAAGAATTATTTGCCGGGTAGAATATGTTCATAAGCATTATTTTTTGCCTTTAGCTAACTGTGAATGGCCCTTTTGCTCCCAACGGCCCTTTTCTTAGACTCTTTTTCTGATGATACCTGGGTCGTCCGGGGTTGATTAAAGCCGCACGTGGCAGGGGAGGCAGGCTGAGTGGCACTGTCAGTGTGGGGGCAGGCCCACTGGAACCCACAGGGCTGGGTCCTAGCAAAGCAGTCCCTTACCCTGGCACCTCAGGACAGTCTTTGAGAACCGGGCGGATCTATAGGAAGACAGCAGGGATGATCGAGGAAATGGGCTGGCAATGAGAACCATGCTTTGGTGGGAAGAGGGTACCCCAAAGTGTTTAATATCATGAAATAGGTCTGTTTCGCCAAATCGTGGACGCTGGACCCAGGAGACAGGGCCCAGCAGCACGGGCAGCTCGTCTAAGAGCCGGTGAAGGGAGCCCGGCTTTCCGGGTGATCTGACAGGGGAGACAGACTTTTCAAGCATCTTATCACCGTCATCCTTTCGCCTTCCTAGCTGCCTGGCGCTGTCCACTGTGGGGTGCTGAATACGCCTTTGCCATCACTGCCACTGGGACAGTCAATACCCAGGTTTATAGTTCATTTCTGCAGCCCCACACACATGGGTCAAGGGGAAGTAGGATTGAATGAGATTAACGCCATTGGAATTCACCACCCACATCTGCTCTCTGGATGGGGGGCGGGGGGGAGATACCTTGGACCCAGCCTGATGTGTCTCAGTTCGGCTCCAGAACTCAGCATGTGGCTCTCTCTCCTGCCTCAGTTTCCCCATCTGTACATGATCATTGCAAAAGGCCTACCTCATTGTTGTACGGAATGAGTGGATCAGCATTAAAGTGCAAGTGCCCAGCACACAATCGTGTGAGCTGTTAAAATGTGTCCTAAATGAAAATAAGAACATTTCCTGAATGGGGCTCATGGAGCATCCTTGGGGAGGGCCCGTAGGGGGCAGGGAGTCCGTCTCACCCACAAGAAACTGAGACGCCTCCCATTTCTCCCAGGTGCGCCGGGTGGGGGCAGGGCAGCAGTGCGGGTGGCGGGAGACTGAGGGTGGTTTTGCGATGAGGTGGGGGTGGGGCCGAGCCCTCAGCCTGGGCATGGAGTCCCGGGGTTAACGCCCTCTGGGTGCAGACTGGAAATTGGATGTAGAGACCTGCTTCTGCTAGCATCAGTCAGGGAAGCACAATTTCAAAAGCAGGATTTAGATAAAACTGCTGATTAGTAACGGGAGGCTTATCAGGATTTTAAAGTTTGTTCCACCTTCTGCACACTCGAGTGTGGGGACTTGAGGGATCCCGGCCCTGCTCGGGGGTCTCTTGCTGCTGTCCGAGGAGGCGATGCTGATCACCGTTCATGTGAGCAAAACCCGGACCAGCCACTGACTCCATTCCTGTGGCTGCGGGGCCATCCTAGATCCATCCCCGGAGACGCACCCCACGGGCATGGCCACCAGGAGGCTACACAGATTTGCAGGTGAGAGTGCTGGGCTTTCTCTGCCCCCCACCTCCAGGCAGGACGGGGGTATCACCTGCAGGCCCCTCTGTCCTTACCTGGCCTTAACCCAGAAAGGACCTTCCGGAAGGTGCTCTGATGGGAGAACAGGTAACAGAATGCAGACTCGGAGTCCAGGCCACCTGGCAAAGTGGGTCCCTGAACCTCACACCCCCACACACATGGGTCACGGGGAAGCAGGATCGGGTGAGATTAACACCATGGACCCTGTGTCAAATGCAGCTCTCATTTAGAAAGACCACCTTCATGGGCAGATTGGTACACAAAGGGCCCTCGACAGAAATGAGATGGAAGAGTGGGCGAGAGCCGTAGACGGGAAAACACAGAGGGACTGGTTAAGCACGTGGAGACGCTCCACCCGCCTGGGAATCGGGTAAAGGCAAAGCGCCGCACTTGCTAACTAACCAGCAGCAGCTGCAGGCTCAGGGCTGCTGGGAAGGCTGGGGACCGGGTCCCCGGGCAGAGCGCCCACAGAATGCCAAGGCTCGGTCTGGGGTATTGATAGATATCTTCGTTTCGGTTGCTGAGTAACAGTGACCACAAAAGTGGCAGCTTAAAAGCAGACTCATTCATCAGGTCAGAGTTCCGTGGGGGGGAGGGGGGGGCGCGTTGGCAAAGCCCGGCTCTGCTCAGAGCCTCACGGTGTCAGAGCCAGGTGCCCGCCTGGGCTGCCATTCTCGTCCAGGCTGGGCCGTTCGTGGCTCAGAGCTGTGGTGGGACTCTTCTGTCTCCTGCTTTCCACTTGGCTTCTCCCACAGCCACCCAGCATCCGTGCCTGGGACAGCGGCTCCTGGGCGGGCGAGGACTCCGGAGGCTGTGGGAGGGGCTGCCCAGGAGCAGCAGCTCCGGGAGGCCTTGTCGGAGAGGAAGGGGGTGACCTGGGGAGCGCAAGGTGCAGCTCAAACTGGAGTTGAATTTAAGGAAAAGGAAGGATCCAGAGCAGCACACCCGGCTCAGCAGCTGGAGGCCATCAGGCCAAGGCCACCGGAGGGCAGGTCTGGGGCCTGCAGGTGAGCGAGGCAGCCTCGGGGAAGGAGCGGGCACCGGCCGCCTCCAGTCCACAGGTAGCCCCGGCCTGAGTGCGCGTGCCCTGCTCTGCCATTAGTAGGGCGCACTGTCACCAAGGCTGAGACCCTGCAGCGGCAGCTAGCAAGCTGTGCCCGGACTAAGTGCCTTTTGTTCCTCTCGCATGGGAGGACCCAGGGCCTGGCCAGTGCCAGGACGGAGAGCGGCTGCCCCCTCGCTTCCTCCGTTCCAGTCTCTTCTGGTCCCTTCTCTGCAATTATAGGCTCTTCCCCTGCAGGAGCCATTAACACTGCGGACTCCTGAGCATCATCGCGCAGACGTCTCGTGGGGCTGGAGTGGGCCTCCCCCTCTCCAAGGGGAACATAGAGGAAGGATGTGATATGGGGTGACCGGCCGCGTGCTCTGCAGGCCTGGCCTGTGCGAGGCCTGGTCTGCTCTGCACAGGTATCCAGCGATACCCACAGGGAGGGAGCCAGGATCTTCTGGAAAATTAACCCCGTGTCTCCTTGAAGAGGGAGGGCAGGACGCCCAGGCCTCCTCGATCCCCAATGAGCATCTGGTTAATGCAGTCTTTCCATCCTACACTCATTTCAGGTTTCTCTCCATTCCTTTTGCTTTTCAGACAGGAATCTCGACCTCCTGTTTAGGGAGATAAATTGACTGAATGCTAACAAATTTGTTCTATTAACATATTCAGCAGTAGGCAGGCGTGAGATAATATAACTCAATTTCTATCCTAAGTCATTGTTTTAATCTCGCACTTGAATATCATCATTTAATTTGTACAGCCAGCTGGAAATATTGATTTTCGGAGGCATTTATTCTGTGCATTAGGTAAATTCTATTTGCACTCTGCTACAGAAATATTCCTCTGTGGCTTAAAGTATTGTGGAGTTGTCCCATTTCCCCTCATTTCCCACTCACTGTGGCATGTGGTGCGGACGGGGCCTGCCTGACATCACGGGCGTCTGGGAGGCAACCTGGGGCTGGAGTGGACCATGGGATTGGGCAAAGTTGGGCCTGTTGTTTGGTTTCCATGACTACGTGTGTGCCTTGGCGTGTGCATTCCATACTTAATACCGTTGTAAAAAGCTGGTAAAAAGAAAATAGGCTCGTGGACTTGCCCCAAGGCCAGGGACCCGGCAGGCGGGCAGCCCGCTGTCCCGCAGGCGCCTGCTTCAGGAAGCGAGGGAGGCTGCTGTCCGTTCGGGTCTCGGGTCTGGAGCTGCAGGAGCCACCCCTCTGCTTCTGCACTCATGGGGTCCTGCTTCGTGTGGGTCCTTCCCTAACCTGCGCCTTCTCTGTCCCCGGGGCCTCCCTAGGAGGACACGGCGGAACATGCATGTCCCCCCTCCTCCCCGCCCCAGCAGCCTCCACTCAAGGGAAAAGGAGACGCCATGGCCAGAGTGAGGGCTCGGGAGGTGGACGGGCTTTGCGCAGCCCCCTCCGTGAAGCGCCCGGTGCCCTGCCGCCTCCCCTTCCCGTGCAGATCAAAATGCTGAGCCTTTCAAAGTGAAGCTTGAAAAGGAGCCACTGGACCTGGATTTGGAGAGAATGGTCCCCTTGAGTGACAGACGTCACAGCACCGTGAAAGGAGTCAGGATCCTGCGGGTTCCTCCCAGGCCCCTGAGCCGGTGCTCACGCCCCTGCCACAGGGCCTCCGAGGGGCCCAGCCTCCCTGCACTGTGTGAGGCCTCCCAGTGCCACCGGTAGCAAACCACCACCCCAGGCCCACGGTTCTCAGCGACTTGGGAGCAATGTTAGCTCTGGCATGTGTGCGGCGGCCGGGGGTCAGCCCGACGCTGCAGTGCCAGGAGCATGTTAAGAAGATTGCTAACCTAATTTTTCTTAGGGCCAGTGAACTCTAATATTTGAATTTGCATTTACTTACCCTTCATTTCTTGCAGTCGGGTCTCATTCTTAGGTCTGGGGTTAGGACTTCACCATATGAATTTGGGGGACACAGTTTAGCCCCTATCTGTGGGAACTGTCCTGGGCAATTGAGGCCATGAGTTGGCTTGCAGTTTCTGTGGCTTCGACTTCATGCCCCTCCATATCATTGTGTCCATAGTCACCATGGCAGGAGGAGCTCCGGAACACCTCACTGCTGCTCACATCTCACTGGCCAGAGCCAGTCACATGGTCACACTTTAGTCCAGGTGCCCTGAGGCATCTCATTGGACAGAGCCAGTCACATGGTCACGCCTTGGTCCAGGGGCCATGAGACTTCTCACTGGATGAGCCAGTCACATGGTCAGGCCTCATTCCAGGAGCCCAGAGAGCCATTCTCTGTACACGAGGTGTCAGGGAGAAGGGCACATGGGTGAGCAGCGTGGTGTTCCCCATGTCCCCCCTGCTCTTTTCTCAGCTCCCCACACCTCCCCAAATCCTGAGCAGCCTCAGCCTAGGGAGGTGACTCATTGCTTTGTAGCCAGGTGTGGACCTGAGGGTAGAGGAAGGACAGGCAGCCAAGTCTGAGCCGGGCTGGGTAGCAGAGCTGCCTCCACTGTGTGGTCCCTTGCCCCACCCTCGGCACCTGTAGCAGGGCCTCCGGGCGGCTCAGGAAGCTGGGTGGACGATGAAACAGCAGCAGCTTGTTCGTACCCAGGTATAGAAGCCACACTTTGAAAGGTCTGTTTTTAAATTTTTGAGGAAACGCCATATTGTTTTCCACAGTGACTGCACCAGTCTGCATTCCCACCAGCGGTGAGGGAGGGTTCCCTTTTCTCCACATCCTCTCCAACACTTGTCGTTTGTTGATTTGTTGATGGTAGCCATTCTGACAGGTGTGAGGTGGTACCTCATTGTCGTTTTGATTTGCATCTCTCGGATGATTAGGGACTTTGAGCATGTTTTCATATGTCTCTTGGCTTTCTGAGTGTCCTCTCTCGAAGAGATTCTATTTAGGTCCTTTGCCCATTTTTTTATTGGTTGACAGGTGTGGTGGTACCTCATTGTCGTTTTGATTTGCATCTCTCGGATGATTAGGGACTTTGAGCATGTTTTCATATGTCTCTTGGCTTTCTGAGTGTCCTCTCTCGAAGAGATTCTATTTAGGTCCTCTT
>NW_006293541.1:1874328-1877235 GCF_000327345.1 Myotis davidii
GTGAGGTGAGAGAACTAACATTTATTTAGCACTTGCTCTGTGCCGGGAAGTTTATATGTGTCGTCTTTTGGGGAACCTGGACTAGACGAGGCCTTGTCTTTACTTACCTATGGATCCACTACAGCAAGTAGCACACTGTCTTGTCTATAGTAAGTGCTCCATATGTTGAATGATTTGAACATATACATGTTGTGTGTATACCTGTCTGTTTATCTATCTAACATCTATCTATTTTTTTTTTGCTAAAGCTCATTGTTATTTAAAAGTGCAAAAAAGGAGACATATGTACTACTATTTATAATACTTTAAACAATAAAATAAAATGTAAAAAAAAAAAAAAAGTTCTGTGTGCGGCCACACATTTAAAGAATTGCCTTTATTGAAAGAGAAGAAATTACCTGAAAATCCAGCCCAAAATGTATTGGTTAGGGTGCCCTTGTGTCTGGAAACTGGGAATATTCCTGAAGCACCGAGAGCCATGTTTGAAACAGGAGCACAAACACCTGGATATTGAATCTGATTCTGGAAAATTCACTTCCCGGCTCCGTGAGACCAGCCAGTGTGCATTCCGTCCCATAATCTCAGCTTCTGGCCTGTGGGTCTCGCCTCCATTCATAAACTCTTAGCAGGGTGTGCAGTGCACCCTATAAAATGCTGGGTGCTCACAGAGGTAGTGAGGGGCAGTCTCCTGTCCCAGGGAAGACCTGACAAAGCCTCGAAAATGGAAGGGTGGGAAGGAGGACAACTATAAGGATTCCCTGCAGCTGCCTAAAGTAGCTTATGAACTGCCGTGTCACCCGTGTGCCCCGAAAGTGTTGGAAGGGAAACTGTATACGCCTTTTCCGCCCCTCTTCAGAGAATAATTAAATTCCCCTGTCATCCTTCATCCCACATATATTTGTTCAGGTTATTAATCCAGACGTGAAGTTCTCGGTTGTTCTGGGACAAAAGTCAGGAGAGCCACCCCTCAAAACCACAGCGACGCGCTGGGGGCCTCGCCCAGGTGAGCCGCGTCCCCGCTCCGCCAGGTCTCCATTTGGGTGTCACCCCGCAGGTGTGTTTCTGCTTTCCACAAGCACGCTGGTTAGTTTTGTAGCCTTGCTGGCGTTGCACACGCACAGAAGGGCTGCAGATTTGATCCCCAGCCCTGGTTGGCTCTCAATTGGGAGGCAACCAATGGATCTCTGTCTCTCTCTCCCTCTCCCTTCCTCTCTGAAATCAATAAAAATATATATATTTTTAAATTACCCTTAAAATGCTAAAGTTATGGCCACATTCATCAAGTGCACATTTGGGAACTGGTGGTAAATTCCATGAAAGACCATTTAAGTTTTCAGACGCGGCTGAAGTGCACTGACATGTGATGGCCGTCAGAGCTAGGCCCCTCTCCCCTTAGGGCCGTGGCTATGGGCCTGTCACGGGCACCGGAGGGCCCACGAGCGCCCATGTGGGCTCCCATCCCAGCCTCGCCTGCAGTGTCTCCGAGCCCTGGTGTCGGATACAGGGTCACCCGCCTGGGCGCCCCGACCCTACCGTCCTCACTTTCTTGCGAAGGCGCCGGCAAGGCAGTTTCCGTTTCATGGTCGTCGTGCGCTCTCACTTCAGGCTCTTCCTCTTGTCATCCTTCACTGTCCACAGAGCCTTCGAGGCAGCAGCGGCCTTAGGGACTGGCGCCCTCACGCTTGGTGCTGGCGGCCCAGACCGGGCTTTGTCCCGCACACGCGCGTGCGTGGGTGTGCCTGTAGGGGTCTGTGTGGGTGTGCGGTGAGCGTATGTGTGAGGGCAGCATGGTGCGGCGTATTCATTGCAGTGGTCCAGGCCTCAGGCATGTGGGTGTGGAACCGTCCCATACAAAAGGCAACTGTGTACACAGCATAACAGGGGCCTTCTGACCTGAGGGATCACCTGGGCACTTGGTGGAGGGCTGTCCCGCCCAGTTCCGCTTAGCAGCTCCTTTGAGGAGGACCAGAGGGGCAGCTGGAGATGCACATTTCTCACCAGGACGAGTCCTCCTCCCGGAGACGGACCCAGAGCTCAGACGGGCTGCACTGTGGCTCAGCTCTTGCCTTTTCCACCTGCTCTGGCGACTGGAGCATGTGTGGTGCTGGGACCCCTCCCCGCAAGCCGCTCACTCCTCACACCAGGCAGCCCCCGTCCACAGCCTGCAGACTGAGTCCAGATGCCCCAGGCTCTCGAGTGTCATTGTCCTTGAAGATGGTTTGTTTGAGCCCTGGCCGGTGTGCTCAGTGGTTAGAGTGCCGGCCCATGCACCAAAGCGTCTCGGGCTCAATTCCCAGTCAAGAGCATGTCCCTGGCTTGCGGGCAACCAATCAATACCTCTCTCTCTCCTCCCTCCCTTCCACTCTCTCTAAAAAACACACACAACACACAAAAACAAACAAAAAAATTGAAAAATATCCTTGGGTGAGGATTCACAAAAGAATTTTTTAAATGGCTTGTTTGAATCAGGATCCAGTCAGGTCCACACTTTGTGATCGGCTGTTGGGCTTTTCCTTGCCTTTGGTCGGACGGGTCTCCCTCGTTGTGTCTCGGGTTGTTGAGCAGCTGTGGTGCCCTGGACTTGTGTCTGGTGCCCTGGGTGTGGTTTAGGGGCCCCTCTTCCTCCATGAGCGCTGGCAGGGCAGTCAGACAGGGCCGGCCAGGGTCACGGGCAGCCTGCTGTGGGGAAGAAGCAGACTCTCAAAGGCAGCAGAGCTTCCATGGGGGCATGAGGGCCAGTTCCGCGTGCGCTTTTAAAGCTAGGAAATACGAGGGGTGTGCGTGGGTGTGTGACGGAAGGGAGTCGAGGACCCACACGATCCGCAGACAAAGGGATGGCTTCCCTCGAAGACCTGCAGGACCTCAGCACTGGGCTGGAGGCCCGGGAGGAGTGTGGTGGGGGGGGGG
>NW_006293541.1:1877276-1877563 GCF_000327345.1 Myotis davidii
CTAGGAGGGAGGGCGCGGGCCAGGGTCAACCGGCCAGGAGCGGTGAAGAGCACAGACAGCAGGAAGAAACGGAGGTATTTGTTTATGTGAAAATTAAATCCCTCCTCTGAGGCTCCAGAATATTTTAAATCTAATTTTTTTAGCTATCAAGCTCAGTTCTTGGGGCAACATTTTATTCGGATTGGTTGCATTTTAGTAGCTTCACGTTCTATTAAAGAAATTAAAGCATTTTATAGAAATTTTAATTGCCTCTAACAGTTCCCATTTTGAAGCAATTCAAAGAGAAA
>NW_006293541.1:1877638-1881468 GCF_000327345.1 Myotis davidii
AGATTTTTTAAAATGTATTTCCATTGGTTTTAGAGAGAGAAGACGTGAGAGGGACAGAGAGACAGAAGCATCAATGAGAGAGAAACGTTGATGCCTCCTGCACGCCCCACACCAGGAATCAAACCGGTGAACTTTTGGTTCATAAATCAACGCTCAACCGCTGGGCTACACCTGCCGGGCCCTGGGAGATTTTAAAAGATGGTGACTGGGTACCACACGACACAGTTCTCACCAAAAGAAACGTCACAGGTTAGGAATCAGAGAAGGGACTGGAAGTTACCAGAATCGGTGAGCGCTACGTGTCATTACCGGTGGGGGATGGGGGCGCTGCTCTCATCTTTTTTTTTTTTTTTTTTTTTTTTTGTCTTTTTTTTTAAATATATTTTATTGATTTTTTTACAGAGCGGAAGGGAGAGGAATAGAGAGTTAGAAATATTGATGAGAGAGAAACATCAATCAGCTGCCTCCTGCACACTCCCCACCGGGGATGTGGCTGCAATCAAGGTCCATGCCCTTGACCGGAATCGAACCCGGGACCCTTGAGTCTGCAGGCCAACGCTCTATCCACTGAGCCAAACTGGTCAGGGCTCGTCTTTTTTATTAGATTCACCTCTGGAGCCACTGGGTGGGACTGAAAGGACTTTGTGTGATGAATCACAGGATCACCCCTTTACTGGAAAACCCCCACAAAGGCAGCCCAGCTCTGGATGAACTGGACCCACACAGTGCGCTGCAGGCTCATCAGAGCCCAGGGCGCATGCTTTCATCACCTTAGGTTTGTTTAAATCACGAGAAATGTTCATTTTTAGAAACAAGTCACATCCACCCCAAGGAACGTTGGTGTTGCTCGGGAAATGGGGTACAATCCCGGCTTTATCAGGGTGCACAGGGTTTGCAGTGGGGCGGTGACTTCATCCTATTGCTCCCTGCGGGGGTGGCCCTAGAGGTTGGCTGTACGTTAAGATGGTGTTAGAGAAACACGCAGCCCTGGGAGGCTGCCTGTGGCCGGAGCGCCCCCCTCACCCCCAGGAGGCTGGTCCCTGACACCCGAGGGCACACACCTCCTCCCCTCTCTGTGCAAGACTCCTTGTGACCACGGCCACTCTCGCTTTGGGCAGCTCTGAGCCTGCACAGCTTGGCCGCTTCCAGAAAACACACCCGGCTGAGCTGGGCAGGTACAGGCCTCACTCCTTCGTAGGTTCCCAACGTATGAGCCACTGGGGCCCAGGAGGGGGAGAGCCCCGCAACCTTTATGTGATTGAGAAGAGAGAGTCTGGGAGGTTATCCGGTCCTCGTGTGAGAGCCTGGGTTCTCAGCCACCAGGGCACCTGGGTGCTCGTCACACACCTTTATTAAAGGCAAGAAGGGTCCTTACAGGGACATCCCCCAGTCGAAGCATAAACTGGAATGTTCCCGTCCACGGAGCCAGGCTGAGGGGCCTCTTACCCATCACGCCGCGGTGCTGGGGTCTGCACTCGCGCTTGGCAGCATCCCCTCCCAGAATGTGCACTCGAGGCACCACATTCACCTGGGCCCCGCCCGTGAGCGCCCCTGCTCCCTCCGCTGAGGCCAGTCTTCACCGTCGCACATCCCCTGGTGTTGGCCCGAGACAGGCGGGTGGGAAACCGGCCCTGCAGTCCTCACAGCTCTGGCCTCTGCCCCTGTTTGGGACCTGATCCATAGAAATGTCACTGGAAATTGATTTCCCATTTAATTGGAAGGGAAATTTATTTCTGGTTCTTTCCAAATGGAAGGCCGTCCCTTGATGAGTTAGTGAGACTTTTATCTTGGACCTTCCCATGGCTGTTTCTGGCTGTCACCCTCCAAGCCACAAGCTAATCGTTCTCCAGGCCACAGGGGCCCTGTGAGGTCAGAGGGCTAGAGGCCTGGGCGGCCAGGGTGCCCCGACACTTCCCAGCTCCTGGGCACCAGGCAGTCAGCCTGGCGTCGAGGGCTCTGTGGTTGAGAGGGCCGGGAGCCGTTCTCTGTAAGGGGCAGTGAACATGTCGGTGTCGTCACCTAGAGCTGTGCCACAGTGTCGCAGATTACCAAGTGTCTCATAACCAGTCAGTGACAAAAGCAGGATTATAATCCAGTTCTCTTGATTCCCAGTTTAATGGGCCTTTTCCCATTAACAGCCCGCCCACCTCGGTCTCAGATGCACTCAGTGCTGTGTGACGTGCCTGGGACGCAGAAGGTCATGAGAAACGAACTGGGTTCCTGGGTTGCTTGGAGCGGAAGTGAATTCTATGCGCTCTGCCACAGGCTTGTCTACTAACTGAGTTCCTCGGTGCGGCACCCGTGCTCTGATCGCTTCGAGGAAGGAGAGGAGATAACCTCTGGACAGAGACCCCATCTGCCTCCCACCCAGTCTTTGTTTGGACAGAATCGCCACCCTGTGGACGCACTTGGATTTGCAGGGCGGAGGGAACCGGAGGGATGGCCCGTGCGCTTCCTGGCTGGGTGGTGCGGTGGAACCCAAGATGTCTTGTGAGCAACTACCTTGGCTTGACTCCCAGGAAGACACACCCGGCCATTCTGCCTGGCAGGCGTCCCTGATGCCAGTTACACCCTAACTGCAGCCGGCTTCTAGAAAGAGGCCTCCGAGAGCCAGCGGCGGGCGGCGCCGGTGCCGAATGGATGCGTATTATCCAGGTGATTCAAACCAAACTTCAAGCTGAGAGGATGACCGGTTCCGTAGCAGGTTGGGGTTTGTTCAGAAATTGCCGGTTCCGGTGAGCACAGCCGTGTTTCGGGCGGGAACTCGGTGGGCTCGTTTCACTTGCTCACTGTCCTTGAATTCTGAACAGCTTTCTTACCGACGTGATAACAGCACACCCGGGAAGCTGAGGATTGCTAATCGTTAAATGGGTCCTTTCAGCTCGTCCAGCTAGTGGTGGGCGGGCCTCAGAGCACGCCCCTCTGTGTCCGGGACAATGAGGAATGCTCAGGAAGCCACACAGGGCCTGTCCCTGGGGAGAGCTCGTCCCAGCCGACAGCCAGCCTCTGAGGCCTAGTGCTGGCTGCACCCTGTTCTGTGTTCAGTGCAAACAGTGCCCGGAGGAGCTGTTTCAGGGACAGGATTGTAGGTCTTAGATTTCCTCTCCAAGTCTTTGCCTCCTAGTGCCAAGGGCTGGAGGGGGCGTTTACCCGTCTGTGGTCTTAGGCGTCCCTGCTCCCACTCTAGACTGTGACCGCTGTGCGGGCCTCCCATCCCCACAGGGCCCTGCAGGTGGAGCAGGCACAGATGAACAGTGTTCCATGAGGGAGGTCTCTGCAGTGGCCACGCCGGGATACCCGAGGGTGCCGTGACGACAGCACTGAGCCCAGCCCGGGAGAGTCCCGCGTGGTGTACCGCACCGCCCCCCACCATCCCCTCCTCCCCCAGTGCCCGCACTCACCACTGCTGCAGTGGTAAGTCGTCGTCTGCACTCAGCCCTACCTGTCACATTACTCATCAGACAGTCACCCTGGCCCTGCGGGCAGAGGCAAGTATTGTTCCCATGGCACAAATGCGGGAACAGCACGGGAAGGGTAAACCTATAGGAAGGAAGTGGAGTCAGGGTTGCCTGTGTCAAGGTGGTCAGAGAAATTCATACTGAGCTCCTGCCCAGGGAACAAACACACAGGAGGCTCTGTAGAGGTCTCACCTACAGAGACGCCAGAGAGCGGTGTCCCCTTGGCAAGGGCTGTCCCCGTGGTTAGGGGAGTCACCCGTGGTGAGGGGCATCCCCATGGCGAGGGGCGTCCCCATGGCGAGGGGCGTCCCCATGGCGAGGGGCGTCCCCGTGGCGAGGGGCGTCCCCATGGCGGGGGCTGTCCCCGTGGCG
>NW_006293541.1:1881549-1884086 GCF_000327345.1 Myotis davidii
TCCCCGTGGGGGGGCATCCCCGCGGCGAGGGGCGTCCCCTGTGGAGAAGGCTGCTGGGCCTCTGATGAGTCTGTTGGCTGCCTGCTGGCCCCGGTCTCGTGTTCATGTCACTGATGAGCCCCCAGCTGCGCTAAGTGGCTGTAAATACGAAATCCTTTCCTTCCTGTTGGGCAGACCTGGGAGAAGTTCAACCGGAAAACAAACGCCCTGCTCCGTGCGGTCTGAGGGTCTGCCCTGGGGGAAGGGGCCTGTGTGTGGCCAGCTAGAGGCAGCGTGCAGGCGAGGAGGCGAGCCATACCTCTGACCCCCTTCTCTGGTGGGTTCCTCCTCCCCTGGTCCTCTCGCTGGCGAGGTGCTGCTCCCGGGCAACGTCCATCCTCCCTGGGAGACCTGAGGCCTCAGCCGCACACACCATGGCACCTCTTGTCCGCTGATACCGACTAATTCAGGGTGGGAACCTTGTTTCAGCCAAGGCCATTTGGGATTTATAACATCATTCACGGGCCATACAAAATCAGCAGCTTAAAAATTAGCCTGCTAGCCCAGCCTGTGTGGCCCAGTGGCTGAGTGTCGACCTATGAACCAGGAGGTCATGGTTCGATTCCCGGTCAGAGCCCATGCCTGGGTTGTGGGCTTGATCCCCAGTAAAGGGTGTGCAGGAGGCAGCCAATCAGTGATGTTTCTCTCATCGATGTTTCTGTCTCTCTCTCCCTCTCCCTTCCCCTCTTTCTAAAAAAATCAATAAAGACTGCCGGGGTCCTTGTTGCAGAAGGGCTCAGCAATCTGGGGAAGGCTGTGCGTAGATTAATAAAGAGTCCAGAGACGAAGCATGATTTGTAAAGGCATTTGAGGGTCAGAGGAGCCTAGTTTAAAGGAAACTAGGATCTAGGATCTAAGGTCTCAGGTCTCCTCGTCCCAGGACCCCATGCTTTTTATTAACACAGTTTGTCCTGAGGCGAGGCAGGGATATACACTTCAAAGGGTCAGGTTTCCTAGAGCCCACTGTCAAAACGGGGGAATAGCCTATGGCTGTTCAGGTGTTTGGCCAGCAGGAGGCAATAACATCTAGATTAAGATGCCCATTAGCTGTCTGGCAGCCAAGAAATCAATTTAATGCATCCTATTCAGGTTTGGGGAAATCCTTTAGCCATTCCCAGATGCAGCCCTGCTGTCATGCTGGAATTGGTCTCCGGCAAAAGACATATTTTTTTAAAAAAATTAGTCTGCTATATTTGGTCAAACATTCAATTAACTCGCCCTTAATGCCCTGGCAGGGCCAGACCAAATGCTTTCACGGGCCTGGACGTTCCCCACCCCTGAACTAACTCATAACTCAGGTTGCCATCGAAGAGGAGGTAGTGGAGTCCCGGGCAGAGTTCCCGTAGAGTGGATGAGCCGTGCAACACGCCGACACTGCTCCCGCGATCCGGTCACCCAGACAACGGAATCCTCGCAGGATGGAGGCTGGCACCCTCGGGTGCAGGCACAGCACCAGCACCACGGACAGCGATTCCCTCTCCAGGGGCTGCTGGCTCCTTAAGTAAGTCCAGGCGAACAGATTTAAAGGGCATGTGTCCTTTACAAAAACACAATGTTTGGGAGCAACTCTAACTCAATCCAGGCATCTTTTAAAGTTTATAAGCGCACGTAGCAGCTGTGGAGAAAGTTGTCCCGTAGACGTTCCTGGCGGTCAGTATCTTCAAGTGGCTGCCTGGGGCCAAGCTGCCTGCCGCTGACTGGGAGGTTATTTAACCGTCTGTCACCTCCCCTTTCTCGATGGCGGGAGGATAACGCCACTCATCCTAGAGGACTCGGAGGACTTGTACATCCCCTGGAGGCCCCACTGGGTCAGGCCCTGGAGGTCCTGAGCGTTTAAGAATAAGCCTTTCCTTTGCTCTGGACACAGCTGGCCATGGGCGCAGGGACAGACGCGCCTGCACAGCCTGTGGCCTCCGAGCAGAGCTGCCTTGGAAGCGGTGCTTTTACGTCGTCTGTGGCTGCTCCCCGCAGCCGCTGCAGCGTGGAGTGGGGTGACCGAGCCCTTACCCTCCACCACCCCAAACACCTGCTACCCACTCCTGTGCAGGAAGTGTCCGCAGCCCCTGCTCCAGTACCGGGGGTGGGAAGAGAAAACAAGCCCTGGCGGGTGGTTCAATGGTTAGAGCGCCGGCCCGTGCACCAGAAGGTCTTGGATTTGTTTGTTTGTTTGTTTGGGTTTCTTTCTGTTAATCCTCCCCAGAGGATATTTTCCATTGATACTTTAGCGACAGTAGAAGGGAGCGGGAGAGACAGAGAGAGAAACATCAGTGTGAGAAAGACACATCGGTTGATTGCCTCCCACATGCAACCCGACCAGGGCCAGGGATTGAGCTTGCAACCGAGGTACATGCCCTTGGCCAGAATCAAACCCAGGACCCTTCAGTCCACAGGCCGATGCTCTGTCCACTGAGCCATACTGACTAGGTCACAGATTTAATTTCCTCTTTTCCTCCCTTCTTCCATCTCCCCTCCTCCCTCCCTTCCCTTCCACTCTCTCT
>NW_006293541.1:1884125-1891382 GCF_000327345.1 Myotis davidii
AAAAAATCAACGGAAAAAATACCCTCAGTTGAGGATTAACAAAGAGAGAGAGGAAATCCACACTCACACTCTTCCCCGCTCACGGCTGGCTCACCTCCACTTCCAGCCCCTGAGCCTCCCTCTTTCTGGGCAACGTCTGGAACCAGATGGTGGCAACACCGCTCCCTGAGACCTGGACACCCCGCTCCCAGAGCAGAAGAATGCACTTGGGTTTCAGGATCGCAGCTTCGCAGGGTCGCAAGGCAATCCTGTGGGGGGCGGCTGGGGGGCGCCCACTACTCAGACCTGCTGCGGATGCATGGAGGAGGGGCTCCATCGGCTACTCCCGCCAGACGAAGGCATGGCTCCCTGACTTACTACTTTAATGAAGAGCTTTTCATGTTTAATTTAAAAAGTTAAATATGCTGTCTCTCTATGTAAATCGTGGCTGAGGGAATTATCACAGGTAACAGATGCAGGCTCTTGCCAGCCATGAGCGCACAATCCTGACAGGTCCCCAGTCACTAAACTTGACCTGCCCGATGCTGTAACTCCACCTGCGGGGGCCTGGCTCCCAGGTGGGGCGTCCTTCCCAGGAGGCCAGGCCAGCCTGGCTTGATCAGAGCTGTTTCTTCCTGGCCCCGGCACAGCCTCTGTTACCTGTAAAATCTGGGCGTGAACTCACGGGAACTGAGCTTGCCTTTGCACCGTGCCAGCTTTGTGCCCAACCTCCTCTTGCTGGCACCAGGGAAGTGACGTAGGGACAGCATCTCAAAGACAGACGCTCGCGTGTTACAGGTTAGTTTCTTGTTCTGCTTTCTGATGTGACCTGGGAACGAGGTCCCTTTGAATACAGAATTCCAAAGCTGGGCAAGTCTGCAGCTGAGAGAGGGCACCTGGCTCGCGGTGGGCACCTGAGCGCCGGCACCTGAGGGCGGCGCTGGACCAGCAGCGGGACCTGCTCCACCTCCTCAGAGCTTGCTCCTGGTGTCCTGGTGTCACTGCCGCTCACCCTCGTACCCGAGCCGACCCAGGCAGCACGGCCTCAGGGAGGTTGTGAAGGGGAGCTCAGCCCCTCTCTGCTCTGCTGGGAGCTGGCGTGTCCTGTGGCCACCCCCACCCCCCGCCCATCTCATTCCACACCTGGGCCCTGACCCCAGGGCTCCGGCCTCTCTGTCTGCCTCTCCCTCTGGTGCTGAGGCAGCACCCACTCTGTGTTGTTCATTCGGCCCCCTTAAGGCGGCGGCGTCTGTACACGGTCAGCATGCATCTCCCGCACCCAGCACAGGCCTGGCACATAGTAGGCCCTTCCTAGAGGCTCAACAGATGAAAGGACAACCCTAAAACCGATGAGCCAGCTGAGGGCCCACTGGGTCATGGGCAGCAGGGGGCATGAGCTCCGAAGCACCACCTGTCTGCTGTGCTGAGCCTCCGAACTTCTTGCGCCTTGTTGTTCACATCTGCAAGATGGGTCTTCTGGTCTGTGACCTGCCGAGTGGCCGTGGAAGTTACATAAAATAAGAGACATGAGCACACAGCGAGTGCTCAGACAAAGGTCATGACGGTGGAGTGGGTTCAGGGACTTACCAACAGCCCTAACCCTGCCCCACAGCCCAAGCTCCAGTGCTGCCATCTGTCCCACAAGGCTCTTCGCGCCCTCTAGCCTCGGCTGGCACTCCGTGCTGCGCGGTGCCTCAGGTGGGTCTGTGTGCCGTGGCCTGATGAAGCGGCTCTCGCTTTCGCCAGCGGCGTCGTAGACGCGAGGTCTCCTCACAGAAGGCCAGGGCTAGCCTTGCGGGTAAAATGGGAGCACGCTGAGCCGGCCTGTCCCCAGTTGGCACTGAGCCGGCCTGCATCCCGTGCCCACTTGGGTAGGGAAGTAGTGACTGTGGTGCTGACATGCAGGAGTTACTGGGAAAAGAGGCTGCTGGGCTCAACCCCGTGCAGCAACACACGGAGCAATATCTAGGCCTGCTCCTCGGGCAGCGGGTGGGAGGCTCTGGGCGAGGCGTCATAGCTCCGCCTCAATGAGCTGGGCTCCCTGGGATCACGGGGGAGGCGAGAGGACGCTCATACATGCATGTGTGTAGGTGTCTTAGTTAAAATTCCGGAAAAAATATGCAGGTGCCAGACGGGGGGAGCAGGCGAGTGGCGCCCAGCACAGCCGCGTCCCCGGCCTCGCAGGAAACCTTGCTTCAAGGACACGCATCCGGCGGGGCTGCAGCGTGGCCCGAGGGTCCTGGCAGCCATGGCTCCGGCATCTTGGTCTGTGCTGTTTCCAGGGGCGGGGTGTTTGGGGCTGAGCTTAAGGATGGGGCTGTGAATGCAGATGACAGGGCTTCTGTTTGGGGTCCCATTGAGCTCTGTGCTCGCGGAGGCCTGGAGCCCTGCCCATGAAGGGCGGTGGTGGGCGTGCGAGGCGAGGACCGTTCCTTTGTAACAAGGACATTGGACTGGTCAGCCAGGACTTGGAAAACAAGGCTCCCATGACGCAGGAGTGCGAGACAGGTGGGCAGCGTTTGGGTGGGGCTTTTCTGAGGGCGGTTTGCAGGAAGCTCTAGAATAAATGTGATGCCTCTGCCACCTGCCCATAGCCTCCTTGTCCGCTGCCTCCCCCTGTGCGCTGTTCGGGGTGCAGTGAGTGAAGGCAGCTTCTCCCAGTAAGACATCCACTCTCGGAGCTTCCGTGGGTCTGTGTGTCGGTGCGGGGCCCCGGGAGAGGGTGCATTCTAGGGCTGATAATGTACCGTGCTTGCTCGCGAGGGTGCAGAGTGGGGAGGCCCCCCAGGTGCCTCTCTGCCCTGAGCTGGGCATGCAGGGTGTGGGCTCTACTCGGACGGCTTGTGGATGCCCCGCGTCACACTGCATGAATCACCACCCCGCAGGGCGTGCTCTCCCCGTGTGCCTCTCCCCTGGGGTCCAAGACCTGAATGCAGCCTCCCGAAATCACTTAACTCGGCACCCGGCAGCCACTGCCGTCACCCAGCAGGAACCCCGTTTGCCACCTCGCCCTGGGTGTTTGGAAACATTGGGCAAATGACAGTAAGAGGGCAGCCTGCAGTGCATGCCTTTCTCCTGGCAGTGAGCGCACCCCTAAGCAGTGCATTTGGAAGATTGAAATGCAGACCCACAATTAGCCCATTAAGCCTTGGGACTCTAGGTCTTGGGAGATTTATTTATTTTTAATGCCAGACAAGAATGTCACTGCAACAGCCATAAGTGCGGAAGGAAATTAAGCAGCGGCATAGAAAATTCAGCTGACGGCTGCAAGAGGCGTGTGGAACGTCCACCTGTGTCAGCCACACAGATTCCTCCTGTCGGGGTGTCTGCAGGGGAGAGACTACCGTAGTCCCGGAGCTGAGCTGAATGTCTCCTCTGGGACACAGCTGTGGGCCTGGAAGCGGGGTCCCGGGCACAGATGGAACTGGTGGGTGAGCTGTTGGGGTGCCCATTGTTCTGTGTTCTGGAAGCCAACAGTGGGAGGAGGTGCCTCGGCTGATGAAACCCTGCTGTTGGTGGCCCTGGGCAGCCCCAGGAGGACGGGATGCGTGTGTCTTCACGTAATTAACATTTCTCATCGCTGTCTTCCCTCCCCTGAACCGTCTCAGAAGCCAACTAGCCTGAGGCAAAGCTGTGGAATGGGCAAGGCTGTCTTCCTCTCCCCCGTCACCCCTCTTAATTTCCGCTCCCTCCTTCAAGCTTCCCTCCTCCCAGCTCCTGCTCAGCAGCTCCCCGCCCCCTCCCGTCCCTGTGACAGCAAGACTCCGGGCGGATCTGCCTCCGCCAGGGCCATCATCTCTCTGCATCCTGACCCCCACTCTGTTCACATCAAGCGGCACCTCCCAAGCCCTCTGCTGGCCGTCACCCAGGAAGACTGCTGACTTCCTCGCAGGGGGACCCCTGGAGAGGAGAGAGGTCCCTCCCGCCCGCAGGCGACAGAACCGGTCTGCTGACGGCCCACTGGCACCAGGCAGGGCGAGGTTGGGGCCCCCTGGAACGGGCGTGTGCAGACCCGGGCACTCTAAACCGATTTAATTGTTTGGTTTGTCAGGAGTTCCTGGTACCATAGCATCTGTGACATCACTGGACACAGATGCCAACACCCTCTTCAAATAAATGTGAAACCATGGGCGTAGTCTCACTTCCCTGGGGTTGAACTTGACAGTGAGTAAACGGTAGAGAAAGACCACGTATAGCTCATCAGAGGAAATATCTGCACCCAGCATTTCCCACACACACCCCAGCACTTCCCACATGTACCCCAGCCCTCCCCACATGTACCCCAGCACTTCTCACATGTCCCCCAGCACTTCTCACATGTCCCCCAGCATTCCCCACATGCACCCCAGCACTTCCCACATGTGCCCCAGCCCTTCTCACATGCACCCCAGCACTTCCCACATGCACCCCAGTCCTTTGCACATGTACCCCAGCGCTTCTCACATGCACCCCAACACTTCCCACATGCACCCCAACACTTCTCACATGTACCCCAGCATTCCCCACATGCACCCCAGCACTTCCCACATGTGCCCCAGCCCTTCTCACATGCACCCCAGCACTTCCCACATGCACCCCAGTCCTTTGCACATGTACCCCAGCGCTTCTCACATGCACCCCAACACTTCCCACATGCACCCCAACACTTCTCACATGTACCCCAGCATTCCCCACATGCACCCCAGCACTTCCCACATGTGCCCCAGCCCTTCTCACATGCACCCCAGCACTTCCCACATGCACCCCAGTCCTTTGCACATGTACCCCAGCGCTTCTCACATGCACCCCAACACTTCCCACATGCACCCCAACACTTCTCACATGTACCCCAGCATTCCCCACATGCACCCCAGCACTTCCCACATGTGCCCCAGCCCTTCTCACATGCACCCCAGCACTTCCCACATGCACCCCAGTCCTTTGCACATGTACCCCAGCGCTTCTCACATGCACCCCAACACTTCCCACATGCACCCCAACACTTCTCACATGTACCCCAGCATTCCCCACATGCACCCCAGCACTTCCCACATGTGCCCCAGCCCTTCTCACATGCACCCCAGCACTTCCCACATGCACCCCAGTCCTTTGCACATGTACCCCAGCGCTTCTCACATGCACCCCAACACTTCCCACATGCACCCCAACACTTCTCACATGTACCCCAGCATTCCCCACATGCACCCCAGCACTTCCCACATGTGCCCCAGCCCTTCTCACATGCACCCCAGCACTTCCCACATGCACCCCAGTCCTTTGCACATGTACCCCAGCGCTTCTCACATGCACCCCAACACTTCCCACATGCACCCCAACACTTCTCACATGTACCCCAGCATTCCCCACATGCACCCCAGCACTTCCCACATGTGCCCCAGCCCTTCTCACATGCACCCCAGCACTTCCCACATGCACCCCAGTCCTTTGCACATGTACCCCAGCGCTTCTCACATGCACCCCAACACTTCCCACATGCACCCCAACACTTCTCACATGTACCCCAGCATTCCCCACATGCACCCCAGCACTTCCCACATGTACCCCAGCCCTTCTCACATGCACCCCAGCACTTCCCACATGCACCCCAGTCCTTTGCACATGTACCCCAGCCCTTCTCACATGCACCCCAACACTTCTCACATGCACCCCAGCACTTCTCACATGTACCCAGCACTTCCCACGTGTACCCCAGCATTTTCCACATGTACCCCAGTACTTCCCACACAGACCCCTCAACCTCACGAGACAGTGCTCGTGCAGCTGCCCAAACAATTCAGGCCACAGTCAAGCCACCTTCTCATCACATGCTGACCCCTGCTTGCTGTTCTGTTGAAAGCCTAGGTTGTGAGAGACACAAAACCAAACTCAAATTCAATCGAAAATGGCTGATGTCACTTACAGCGGTTTTTGTCCTTCGTTTTAGGTCCAGGTTCTCCTGTCACGTGCCCCACCCAGGGCAAGAGAAGGTAATGCCCCGTGGGTCTGTAGAAAGGGAGGGTACTCGTCTTCCCCGATTCCCCTGGCCAGGGTTGAGTTCCATCCCTGAGCCACTCTGGCTGAGGGACAGGCAATGCTGGTTAGCCCTTTGGGGCCCATTCAAGGACTGGCAGGGGGTACGGGTCCATCCACTCAAACCCAACACCTGAGGACAGGGGTGAGGGCTTCCCAAGGGAGATACAAAGTCCCAATTATCAAATATGCACCACACTCACTCCTTCCAGGACCCTCACACACATGTCTACAGGAACTTAGTGGACCCATCCCCTGTCCACACCGACCCAGGTGACCCATCCCTGTCCCTAAGCAACTGGGAGGACCACACCTACCCAGGTGAGCTGGGAATTCTCTCCAGCTCTCCCCCATGGAGTTCACCACCTTCCAAAGGTGCCAGGCCCCAGGTTGGGGTCCATGAACTCAGAGCCCATGTTGGCTTCTCGCCCATGTCCTCCTCCACCATGCCTGGTGCAGAGCACAGAACCCAGGTGACCCACCCCTGTTCCTAAGCAACTGGGAGGACCACACCTACCCAGGTGAGCTGGGAATTCTCTCCAGCTCTCCCCCATGGAGTTCACCACCTTCTAAAGGTGCCAGGCCCCAGGTTGGGGTCCATGAACTCAGAGCCCATGTTGGCTTCTCGCCCATGTCCTCCTCCACCATGCCTGGTGCAGAGCACAGAGTGGGCAGCAGATGTAACTGGAGTTAAATCACTGCCAACCTCCATGCAGAGCTGATGGCATTTGCCTTCATGTCAAAGCTTCCGTCCAATTGCTGCATGCGGCTGGGCGACTGGTTCCGAATACAGATGTTCCTCTAGACCAGAGCTATGCAGAAGCTCTTGGAGCCAAGTAGCACCCTTTTATCTACACTAATAAAAGACAAACATGCAAATTGACCATACCACGCCCACCAGCCAGTCAGAGCGACTATTTGCAAATTAACCCAACCAAGATGGTGGCTGGCAGCCATGGAACTGGAGCAAGCAGGAGGCTTGGTTGCCCCAATGATGGAGGAAGCCAAGCTTCCCAGCTGGCTCTGAGCTCCACTCAAAGCAACAAAGTTTCAATTATAGAAGATAAATAAACCCCAGATACCTTCTTTTCAGCTGGCCATTGCACAGAGCTGGAGCGAGCAGGAGGCTTTCCTCCTGCCAGCCCTGGCTGGCTCTGAGCTCCACTCTAGGCTACAAAGTTTCAATTATAGAAGGTAAATAAATCCCAGAATTAAAAAAAAGAACCCAGGCCTGCACAGCACAGGGCAGCGGCAGGCCTGGGGTGCAGC
>NW_006293541.1:1891558-1898680 GCF_000327345.1 Myotis davidii
GGCCTGCTCCCCACTGGCAAGTGGACATCCCCCGAGGGCTGCTGGGCTGCCAGAGGGATGTCTGACTGTCAGCTTAGGCCCAAACCCCAGGGGAGCGGGCCTAAGCCAGCAGGTGTATATCCCCCGAGGGGTCCCAGACTGTGAGAGGGCACAGGCTGGGCTGAGGGACACCCCCACCCCCCCACCCCAAGTGCACAAATTTTTGTGCACCGGGCCTCTAGTGTAAAATAAAATGGCTAATTAAATTGCATACACTTTCTGAATAAAAAGGAGACTGTAAAACAAATATCTGTGCACTTGAGGTTTGTCCAGCACTTTCTGAATGTTGCATCTCTATCAGTCAGAAATCAGCTAGTCCGCTGCAGCCCCCCCTTTCCGTTCGTATGAAACCCAGGGTCAAGGCCTCAACTTACAGACTCTTGTGTTGGTGCAAAGGGAGATCTGTATAAAGTCAAGACAAACTCTATTTTTTTAAATGTGTGTGAGCTTTTATTACCACGTCATCAGTGTGGGGTTGCATGTGCAGCAGATCCTCGAGTCTTAATGAGAAGTGCTGGGGCCATTTGAGCTTGTGCACAGAGGACAAACCATTGGTTTCGAGCTTGACACTCTGGAGGGGAAGTGAGTCCCTGTTGCCTGCCATTGGCTGCAGCTGAGGGGCCTTGTTGCGGAAGACTAGGTGTCGGTTTTCAGCCCACCACCTGGGAAACGAGATCAGGCATCGCAGTGGGTGGCATCTAATGGTGCGTAGGAAGTGCTGGGCCCTCCCACCCCCAGCTCTTCTGGGAATGCTTGATGAGCCATGCTGCTTATTTCAGGACGATTGTTTCATTACTGTGTGTGTGTGTGTGTGTGTGTGTGTGTGTGTGGTCTCCCATACTTGGTAAGTTCTCCAAGATATCAGGTGGGATGGAGGTTTGAGAGCATGACCTATGATACAGGCGGCCCAGGTGCAGATTTCAGCTCTGCTACTCATCGGCTAGCAATGCGGGAAAAATCACTTCAGCTTCCTATGCCTGAGGTTCCCCATCTGTGTGAGCATCACATGATTTAATATGTGTGAAGAGCTTAGAACTGTACCAAGTAATCCATCAGTGCTGAAGAATATAAGATTCACTCTTTACCATCACATCAGCATCACCATCACCACCATCACCATCACCACCATCACCACCATCATCACCATCATCACCATCAGCATCATAATCACCATCATCACCATCACCATCACCACCACCATCACCATCATCATCACCACCATCACCACCATCACCATCATCATCACCACCATCACCACCATCACCACCATCATCACCACCATCACCATCAGCATCATAATCACCATCATCACCATCACCATCACCACCACCATCACCATCATCATCACCACCATCACCACCATCACCATCATCATCACCACCATCACCACTTCATCATCATCATCACATCACTGTCACCATGACCATCATCTGTTATCATCACTGTCACCATCATCATCACCATCATCACCATCACCATCACCATCATCATCACCACCATCACTATCTTCAACATCATCATCACATCACTGTCACCATGACCATCATCTGTTATCATCACTGTCACCATCATCATCACCATCATCACCATCACCATCACCATCATCATCACCACCATCACTATCTTCAACATCATCATCACATCACTGTCACCATGACCATCATCTGTTATCATCACTGTCACCATCATCATCACCATCATCACCATCACCATCACCATCATCATCACCACCATCACTATCTTCAACATCATCATCACATCACTGTCACCATGACCATCATCTGTTATCATCACTGTCACCATCATCATCACCATCATCACCATCACCATCACCATCATCATCACCACCATCACTATCTTCAACATCATCATCACATCACTGTCACCATGACCATCATCTGTTATCATCACTGTCACCATCATCATCACCATCATCACCATCACCATCACCATCATCATCACCACCATCACTATCTTCAACA
This sequence comes from Myotis davidii, assembly GCF_000327345.1. NCBI lineage: Eukaryota > Metazoa > Chordata > Mammalia > Chiroptera > Vespertilionidae > Myotis > Myotis davidii. The sequence continues at coordinate 1,893,580 of NW_006293541.1, forward strand.
TCATCATCACATCACTGTCACCATGACCATCATCTGTTATCATCACTGTCACCATCATCATCACCATCATCACCATCACCATCACCATCATCATCACCACCATCACCATCATCATCACCACCATCACCATCATCATCACCACCATCACCATCATCATCACCACCATCACCATCACCACCATCAGGCAGGAGGGAGAAGCTGCCCTCCCGGGTCCCAGGTGACCCACGACTGAGGAAGGAGGTGTGGCGGGCGACAGCAGCAGGATCTGGGAAAGGTGGGCAGGGCTTCTTGGCATCAGGGGTCTCCACGTGGTTACTAAAGAAAGACTGAGAATGGAGAGGACAAAGGGGGAGGGCCAGGCGGGGAGGCGCCCGGTGGAGATCTGGCGGCTGGGCTCCTGGTAGGCCGGCTGAGAAATCCCTGAGGAAGGTGGGAGGGTCTGGTGGCTCGAGGTGGGAGCCACTGGATGCCTGAGCAGATGAACACCTCTATGGGGAGGCGTTCTCCTCCAGCTCTGCCCCTTTGTTTCTGCTCACCTCTTCCTCCACAGAGGCCCTGGGCCGCCGGCCCCACTGAGCAGAGGGGGCAGGGGCCACAGCAACTTCCCTGCTGGGCTTTTCTACTGATTTCCACCTCGATTTAACCAAGGTGACATTGACTCTGAGACCTGGACGTGTGTCTTCCTATCGAGGTCTTGGGTTCAGCTCGTCGAGTCAGAAGAGTTCTGGGCAGCGAGCGAGGGCCTGAGGGCCGGCGGCGAGGCGGCTGTCCTGTGCCCTTTTCCCTTCCCCCACCAACCCCATCACCAGCAGAGCCCACCCACTTCCTGGCGCCTTTTCTGAAGGAAAATTAAACAGCAGAAAGCAGCACTTTCATTGACAATCATTGTTTTAAATTCATTTTATTTGCGCAAGTAACACCTGAGTGATTTCCCACTTTTGTTGAAAGTCACAGAGTACAGTTCAAGCAACAACAGCCCCATTCGATGGATTCTCCCCTGGTGTCGCCCATGTCTCCAGCCTTGGTGCTGGCTTCCCTGTGCAGGTCACTGCCCCTGTGAAAGTGCCAGGCTTGTTCCGTGTGGAGCGTCGACGAGGGCCCGCGCGTCAGGCAGCGCCACTGCGCTCGTCTGCGCCCGCTGTGGTGCCGGGAAGCACTTAGCCAGGGCCTGGCCCTTGCCACGATTCGAGTGTGACCCGTTCTTATTAATTATGGCAGAACTGGGAAGAAGCCGAACTGGGACTTGTGAACTGGGAAGACTCCCGGTTTCTCTGCTGGTTTCTGAAATGGCTTTTATCCCAGCTAACATGCACCTGAACCCGGGAGAGGGTCACTTACGCCTAAAGCCGCCTTGGTCTTGGGTCCCAGCGTCGGAAATGCGGGCAGGTTCCAGGGGCAGCGTCTGGGCAGAGAGCGAGGCGGTGAGGGCGGGAAGAAGGCGATTCTTTCTCTGCGCTGCTCCCCTCCCACGGAGTCCCAGCGGGTGCTCAGTGCGAGGCCCCGGATTCTAAGTGGAGGGGCCGGTTCCAGACCCAATGGCTGTTTTATAAACCTGTGTGATGGCACGTCCCCGGGGAAACAGTCGTCCATCCAGACCTTTTGGCTTTTGTACCTGCGGACCCTGCTTCTGCACCCGCACCCCACCCCGCGTACGGACACCCCCCTTTCCTCCAGCTCTTTTGTTCAGCTTCCCTCCGAAAACTCACACATCCGTGGCGCCTTCAGTCACTGGGCCCCTTCCCGTCCTGCCTCTCCCAGAGCAGCCGACGAGCCCCGGCACCCCGTGCCTGCACTGTTTCATCTGTCTCGCTCTGATAGCGCGCCCGAGGCTCGGCCGGCCCGTTCCATCTTCTGGGCAGCTCCGAGCACTCTCGGCATCGCCCGCAAAAGCCCGAGAAAATAAATACAGGCAAGCATCTCCACTGTGTTATTTAAAGCCGTCTGGCAATAGGTCAGAGGCGTGTGCGCCCTTAGACACGAGTCACGCACGGCCGCTTTTGGGTCGCAATCTGCCCCCAGAATTAGTAACCTGTAGAACATGATTTGTGGGCTTTGAGATTTTCTTCATGACTTTAAACGTGGGCATCAAATAAAGGAACAACTTAATCTCCGATTTCTGATTAGCTTCTGGCAAACGGGCTTCCTGGAGCTGCCTGTGCTCACGTGGAAGTGGGTGAGTAAGACTCGGCGTTTGTCCGGAGACACTCGTCTTCCTGCTGCCCACGCGCTGAGTGACGGGAGCAGCAAAGGGCTCCACTGAGGTGTAAGGCAGACCCAACCCATCAGGAGCCACTGCTTCTCGGTCAGCTTTACAGGCCGGCGGGAGGGAGCTACCTGAGCCGGCTCTGTTTATTCTCTTCATCTGGGATAAACTACCAGATGCTGTTTTCTGCTGGAAAAACTGTGTTGGGGACTCTAATAGGCCTGTAGCTCACGTGATCCAACAGCCACGTACGGAGAGGTGAGCACGCAAGGACAATCCAAAACTTCTTCATCCTGGGTGACCTGCGAGGTGACGAGCATTCAGGGTGAAATAGGAAGGCAAGGTCTCCAGCCCCAGGGACTCCCAGACTTCAGGGAGGCATATAGAGAGCAGGTCAGCCAACACAATAGACAACAGGCGGGAAGTGTAGTCAGGGCCACCACGGTCTCAACCACAGCTGAGACAGGGAGCCGGCAGGGAATGGTCCTTACGCCCTGAGGAGGGCTGGCTAGGTAACCACCAGAGAGTCCTGCAGGCAGGAGGCTGGCCCAGCTGGGAAAGGAGCTTCGGGCAGGGGAGGGGCCAGTGCAAAGGCCCTGGGGCAGGAGCTCTGAGGGCTCCAAGGACCCAGGAAACGAGAGCTTGACTCCTAGAGTCTGATAAGGCAATGGATTCCTCAAGAAAAGCATTAGGTTTATAATAAGCTCCAGTATATACGTGCGAGTCTACAATACACATAGACACGACACACATGTGTGCACACATGCAAGCACGCACACACATGCAGACGCATAGTGGGGACTTCTCCTCTAAACCCACCTGGAAACAATGACCACCGTCCTCCACCCCGGCCCTCACCAGGATGAGACGGTTGTTTATAAGGAATTAACTCCAGTCCAAGGCGCTGGTTGCTTTCTTCCAAGTCACCGGTGTCTGAAGCCGAGAAGACCATCTACTTCAAGCCCGGAAGAGGCATCCATCCCTCTCCACAGCGGAGAGGCTGCGGAGGTGAGATTCTCACCAAATTACGGTCTGCCCGTGGCCGCGGCGGGGCCTGCCTTATGCCCTCATGAGCCTTGCTGGACGCTGAGCTGATCTGCGTGCGTTACTGACACTGATGCAGCTTAGATAATCGCGGGAAGAGCGCAGGACCCAAGGGGAAGAGACAGCTGAAGGAAGGCTCTGTGGCCTCTCCCTCCGACTGCGCCCAGGCAGACGGGAGCAACCAAGGAGAAGCCAGGCCGCCTCGCCGGGGTCCCGCCCCGTGTGTGGAAGGAGTGGGGACAGAGGCTCCGGAGGAGTCTGTGCCGTTGGCATTTGCTCTTCGTGCCGCTCCCCCTCCCTGGCTGTACCTGAGCGCACACCAGCACGTGTGGGTTTGCTATGGTCCCTGTCGGGCAAGGCCTGTGCCAAGGCTGCCCTCCCTCCAGCAGCTGCAACCACGGCCTCATGAGGAAGCTCCTGCTGAGCGCTGCCAGGGCTCACAGGGCAGGGAAGCGGGGGCGGGGCGGGTGGAGACAGCAAGGACCCTGCTGTCATCTGGGGAATGGACAGGAGAGAGGGCGGGTCCTGCTGCCGCTGGCCCCATCTGGGAAGGAGCTGGGCTCAGGCTGGTTGGGTTCGGAGCATCCTGCGCTGGGAATGGCGGCGTGGACGTGCGGAGGGCGGAGTGCGCGCCTGCTCTCACTTCTCCATGACATCAGCTCGCAAGGACGGCCGCGGTCAGGTGATGGGCTGGCGTTACTGTGGCTGAGACTAATGAGCCCTGCGCCACCGGCACAGGCAGGCGGACCCGCTGGCAACTGAGGGACTCAGATTTGAGGAAGGCCGCTGGGGTGCCGGGGAACAGGGGCCCTGGGAGAAGGGCACGCTGCTCTGCCGCCAGGTGGGTGTGCTGGGTGCTTCCTTCTCTGTCTCTGGCTGCATCTCTCCCAGGCTCTGTCACACACATGCACGCGCTCACACACCCTGCTCTGCTCCTGAGACCGGCCTCGCGCTGGGACCTGGCAGGCAGGTGCGCCTGCGCCCGGGGTCCGCTTCCCTTGAAGCTGGGTCCGTGCAGGAACTGAGAGACCGGGCCTCTCGCTGCCCTGGCCTGATGTGTCCCGTCATTTCACCTTCCTTTTCTCTGTCTTTTTCTTTTTCTTTCTTCTGCTGTCATGTCTTAGCAAGCTTCTCAACCTTACGAAATATTAGCCGTGTCCTCTTCAAGCGTAAAGCACCCGTGACATTATAAGAAGGGTGGCATAAAAATAATCACATGTTGATCGCATTTGCATTGTGCAAAACTAGGTTGTCCTACCAGGGGATATTGAATGTGCTTTGGAGAAGCGATCGATTACGAATTATGGATTGTGCAGCCCTGCAGACAGGACGCCCCCGGCATCTCCCGTGCCCAGCTCACTCATTTCTTCCTCTGCCCTCGGGGTCCGGTTCCTTCCTTCGCTGCCCCCGGGTCACCCTGCGCTTGCGCACTGGACGGTACAAGGAACGTCTGCAGGCTGTCAGCAGGGCCCGGCTTTGGGAGTTTTCCTTTCCCTGTTTGAATGGTGGATGTTCCTACATGAAGTCGGTTTCTGACGGCTAGTGGGAACTCTCCCCTCCTTGTCCCTGAGCTCAGTCTCACTGAAAGCCCGGGCGGTGACAGAGCCTGTCCTGTGCTCGGGGCCTCCCGGTGTAGCCCGGTCTCTTCACTGGTGCCGCGAAGGGCTCCGTCTGAAGCTCACCGCGAACTGTCTCTGCATGTAGCTGCCTGGGCAGTTATGAACGCTTGGTGACATTCATCCACTGATTTACCCTTTTGTAAGCTCTCGGTGTCATGGGGCTTGGGAGACGTCAGGGGACCCATAGAGCGGTCATGTTTCCACCTGTTGCCTAACATCGCTGCCAGTGGAGTCA
>NW_006293541.1:1899622-1911076 GCF_000327345.1 Myotis davidii
CCGCCCCCACTCCACACTCTTCCTCCACTCCACACCCGCCTCCACTCCACACCCGCCCCCACTCCACACTCTTCCTCCACTCCACACCCGCCTCCACTCCACACCCGCCCCCACTCCACACTCTTCCTCCACTCCACACCCGCCCCACTCCACACTGCCCCCACTCTGTCGCGGTGTCCTCCGCTCACTGGAGACCTGGTTGTGCTCCTGGCTGGCGCCCAGGCTGGCAGCTGGCCTGGTGATAGGAGAGCCTGTGCAACACACTGGGCTGGCTCTGTGGACACGCGATCGCCAATCTCCTGAGTAAACAGTGGTATCTGATCGTTCGCCTGCCACGGGCTGGGTTAGGAAGAGAAGGTTCAGGGACATTTCCATCAATGGCTCTGGATCCATCCTTCAAGGTACAGCTTCCCCCTCCACCCCTCCCAGGAGCAGTAGCATTTGTTTGTTTGTTTTCTTGCTTCTCTAACCCTCCTCACCTCCCTGCTCGGTTGTCTTATTAGCTAACATCTGAGTTGGATCATCAAGACATAGGGCCACCGGCAGCACACCAGCCCCACAGGGGCTTCACTCAGACAGTGGCCCCTGGAGGCCTGTCCTCAGGCTGGTCTGACAGGGCAGGGTGCGAGGGGCACCCCGAAAAGGACTCGCTGCTCACCAGGGGAGGGGTGTGTCTGGCTGCTTGGAAAGTGGGTTGGCAGTCAGATGGCGAGACGGGCCTGTGAGTGAGTACGCTCAGCAACGCCAGGCCTTTCAGGAGGGGGAGTTACAGCAAGGACCCAGGTCGGAGGGGGTGTGTGTCTCAGTTATTGATGGCCTTGAAGGCCCTTCTATGGAAATTGGATAGAAAGAGTGAACATAGGGATGGATGGATGAATGGTTGGATAATGGATGCATGGATGGATGCATGGATGGATAGGGATGGATAGATGATTAACAGGTGATGGATAGGGGATATATGGATGGATGGATGGATGTGGGATGAATGGATATAGGATGAATGGATGAAGGATGGATGGATAGGTGGATGGATGGATGAAGGATGGATGGATAGGTTGATGGATGAATGGATGGATGGATGATGGATGGATGGGTGGATGGATGGATGGATGGATGGAGGATGAATGTGGGATGGATGGATGAAAAAAGGTAAGATGGTGAGGCCAGTGGCTTGAGACCAGCGGGAAGACAGCAAACAGTCAATGGTATGGGAAGACAACAGCATCCAGCCTGGATGGGTGGAAGGGAAAAGTCCAACATAAGACAGAAGACCACTGGGATCTGCAAGAGGAGGGAGGTATTTGAACTCTAAAGGGATTTGGAAGGGAAGCAACAATGGGAAGAATAGTCTAGAGGAGAGCTAAGGAGAGGCGTCGGGCAATGTGGGGTTGTCTGGAGACCAGCGAAGGGAGAAGGGCTCCTGGTAGGTCCTGTGGTGTTGGCAGAAGGACCTGGTGAAGCGTGGAGACGCCTCGTGTTCAGTTTAAGGTGTGTTGTGTGTGCAAACCTTCCCGTTGTCCCTCTCTGCCCACGCCTTGAGTTGAGTGCTCTGAGGACGGGTTGGTTTAGAGTTTTGCCTTGACATCTGGAAAGATGCAACACAGAACAGGGGTGCTCGTGTGGAGCGTGGGAGCACAGGTGACCCTGACACCGGAACCTGCCTTCCAGCTCCCAGAGACCTCAGGAGAAAGGGGCTTCCACACAGTGTGTCCGGGACTCCCGCAGGTCAGGTCCAGCAGACAGGAAGGCTGGAGAGTATGCATCGCGTCGTCATGGGAGTGACGTGGAGCACCTCACGCCGAGCACTTTCGGGGCACCTAGTGAGGCTCAGCAAACGCTGGTGGGACGAATGGACGCACGCATGCAGGTGAGAGAGAGCAGCGCCCACCTGACCTCGCTTCTGCCCAGCACAGGGGATGTGTGTGCAACAGTCTCTGGCAACCGGTCTGAAGTCCCGGGAGGCGAGGAGCTGCAGATGCCAGAGGACGTGATTTCACAATGTCAGCACCCGCCCCTCGCGCCCTGCCCCTGTCAGACCAGCTGAGGACAGGCCTCCAGGGGCCACTGAGTGAAGCCCCTGTGGGGCTGGTGTGCTGCCGGTGGCCCTATGTTTGATGATCCAACTCAGATGTTAGCTAATAAGACAACCGAGCAGGGAGGTGAGGAGGGTTAGAGAAGCAAGAAAACAAACAAACAAATGCTACTGCTCCTGGGAGGGGTGGAGGGGGGAGCTGTACCTTGAAGGATGGATCCAGAGCCGTTGATGGAAATGTCCCTGAACCTTCTCTTCCTAACCCAGCCCGTGGCAGGCGAAAGATCAGATACCACTGTTTACTCAGGAGATTGGCGATCGCGTGTTGAGGTGATCGCTGCGCTGTGGGCCGCGCAGCTGAGAGCCCGCCGTCATTGTCTCTGTACGCTCGCCATTCCCAACCTGAAATAAACCGTTTACAATATTAATTTGAACACGTGACCTCTTCGAAGACATGATAAAGACGCGGGGCGGTAGGTCATCTTGATCAACTGGAGTTTAAACTGATGGGGGGTCCAGGCCGTGCCGTCCACGGGTGGGCTGTGACCCTGCACAGTTCAGGGAGGGGGGCTGCTTTCCCAAAAGACCCACCAAGTCTCCTCTGTGACCCACATTCTTAGCACGAGCTGAGGGCACAGGCTCTGCAGCACCTTTCAGAGCTGTGAGCAGCATCGTTATTTCTTGGTGGACTTGGGGTCAGCCAGCCAATTACTGCACATCCTTTTTTAGATTAAGACTACCATGGTGCCTGGCCGGTGTGGTTCAGTGGTTGAACATCGGCCCATGAACCAGAAGATCACGGTTCGATTCCAGTCAGGGCACAGGCCCGGGTTGTGGGCTTGATCCCCAGTAGGGCGTGTTCAGGAGGCAGCAGGTCGATGATTCTCATCATTGACGTTTCTCTCTCTCCCTCCCCCTTCCTCTCTCTCTAAAATCAATAAAAACATGTGTGTTTTAAAGGCGACCGTGTGCGCGGGCGGCACGGCTCTCTGGCACTGGGAACGCCCGTGTTGTCATCTCGGAGCTGATTTGTCAGACGCTGAACCCAAACGCGCTTCTGTTTTGTCATAATTGCCTTCTGTTCGCTTTTGAAGTAATTGCGTTCTCAGAGGAGCTTTTGTGGCTTTATCTCGGTGACGGTTCACTTCGGGCGGCGGGAGGCGGGGGGAGAGGGAGCTGCAGATCTGCCTTCCCCGCGAAACTTGGCGGCTTTGATGTTCAGTGGTGGATTTCGATAGGAAAAGCCCAGAGATAATAGCAGCTTCTCTTTCGAGCTGGAGGAAGGCAGGTGCACAAAATCGTTTACTTTTCTTGATCTTCGTGGCATCTGAGCGATGCAGCCAGGTGCGCCTTCCCGCATGGAGAGATTGAAGGCCGGCTCGCTGGAGGGCAAGTGATGGCCACGTATGTCTCTGTGGCCACGCTCGCTGGGACCCCGTGGCCCCTCTCTGTCCAGGGTGCACAGGCCGCCTCCCGTGGGGAATGGACCCTGGCCCGGGCACATGCAAACACAGCGCAGCACCAAGAGTGCGGTGAGCCAGGTGTTACTGGGGGAGACCAGCCGCCCTGCCCGCCGGCTGCCGGGACCCACGTGGAGGGCTGCCACTGTCCTGGGGCATTTCCGTGAGTTGAGACCTGTGTACAAGCAGGAAGTCCTACCATGACCATGAGAAAGGTGGAAATAAAGGCTGCGCTTGGTCCTGGCCACGCCTCCTTGGGAGGAGATAGGGGCAGGACTGGGGGGGGGTCCTTAGAGTCGGCAGGAATTTGCTGGCAGAGAGTTCTAGAAGAGCCTTGAATACACGTGTGAGCCCCCTGCTGCTAGAACATTCTGCCCCCTCACCCGGCACACTCAGCGGGGGTTAATTAAACACACGGTTCCGACCAGTGTCTGAGGAGCCGCGGTCAGGCCACTGCGGGCTCTCTGATCGGTGGCTCCAGTTCTGCTCCTAACTCCTAACGCCCAAGTTCCCGCTCCGAGTCGGAGAGCGTGACCGTGGCCACGGGCGGTGCTGGGCGGAGCAGCTGCTCAGGGAACACTGGTCTGCGTTTCCGTTCCCACAGGGAGGCCTGGTGGCCTGTGTGTGCCATCCTGGCATGTGGGTTGGTACCATAGGACTATGACAGATCAGAGGGTGGTCAGTTCCCTATTGTGCCCTGTGTCCAGGCCCTTCGTGCCCCCTTTTGAGACTGGCAAAGACGCCCTGGGTGGCAAGAGGCTCTTTTCTCTGTTGGCGGCGGAAGGGGGGGGCGCTGGGGGACACTGCAACTTGAGAAGGGGTGCCCGGGCAGAAGGGGGCAGCTTGGCGGGTGGGGGGCCTGCAGAGCCTCACTGGACCCTCTGCCAGGGGTCTGGTTCCCCGGTTTCCCAGCTGCTGGTTCTGGCTGAGCAAACGCGATGCAGGCGTCGGGTGGGGGCCAGCCACTGCTGTTGGCTCCTCGGGTTCCTGTGTGCCTTCTCTCGCTCTGGCCCTGCCTTTCCCTAGCCCGTCTGGGTTTCCTCCTGCCTCTGGCATTGATCTTCAGCATCATCGTGAATTGAGCTGTAGGTGTTACAGAAAGAATCGCTCTCACGCTCACTAGGGAGGGCGAGGAGGACTTTACTGAGGTGACTGCAATAGGGAGAGAGACTGCACCGGACTCCCACGGCAAGACGTCGGGGGGGAGTCACCGCGCAGCCAGAGGGACTGGGAGGGGCACAGAGGAAGCAGGCTACAGGTCAGGGCAGCGCTTCCCACTAACGGCGGCCGAGTGCTTGGCTGTGAAGGGTGGGGCGAGACACAAGCAGATGGCACGAGCAGGAGGGGTCCTTAAACCGCCTTCGGTTCTTTGGTGAAGCTGAGCATGGCAGCCAGGCAGGCGCCTGGTGGAGAGGAGGGCGCAGCGGAGCCTTGGCCAGGCGGCCTGGTCTCAGCCCACGGGTGAGCCCTGACGTGGAGACTGTATCAGGCCACACGGAGCGAAACAAGCCAAAAGCCAAGTCCTGGAGATCCCAACACCCACGCCCTGGGCAGCTCTGCCCTCCGACCTCATTTCCCCACGCTCCCTAGACCTCTGTGCTGTCCGTCCCGAGCCTGGCGCTGGGTCCCTGAGGGACGGTGGCACAGGGGACCCGGCCGAGCACAGGTGAGACAGCTGGGCCCGGGAGCCTCATCTGGGCAGGTTCATCGGTAGGAAGCCCCCAGACCTCCCCTCGCCTCCATGGGAGGCATCCAGGCAAAGCGGGGAACGGAACGGACCGTGTTCAACAGGAACCCTTTTTGCGGGTTTCTGGAATCCTCTGCACAGGGAGCGGCCACACCCGCCAGCCGGGAGCAGCACTCGGAGGAGCAGAAGTAAAGCAGCCCCATCCCACGAAGGCGCAGAGCACAGTGCTTTCCGGGCCCGGAGATGAGGCCCACGTGGCATGGGGGAAGGGGGGGCGCCCTCCGTGTCAGGCCTGGGGCCCGCGGTGCCTCCCCTCAAACTCCCTGGGCTTAGCGGCTCCCCAGAGCCCTCAGAGCAGCCAGGACCTCTGAGTGGGAGGAGGGAGTGAGCAGTGGGAGGCGGATGCCATGCCCCTGGTCCGTGGGGAGCAGCCACCAGCAGCCAGGCAGAGGAAAAGAGAAAGAGAGAGAGAAAAAAACATCGATATGAGAGACACATGGATTGGAGCCTCCAGCATGCTCCTGGACCAGGGATCGAGCCCACAACCTGGGCATGTGTCCTGACCGGGAATCAAACCTATGACCCTTCGGTGCTCAGGCCACACTCTAATCACTGAGCCATGCTGGCCAGGGCTCAATTGTGTTGTTCTATGCGCATTTATTTTCCAATGACTTAGTGGTTTTAGGACCTGCCTCAGGCTCCTCCCAGTTTCCCTGCTCTCAAACAGAATCGTGAAAAATGGTGCTCCTCTCTTCACTGGCCCCATTTTGGGGTCGCTGGTGGGTTGTGTGCCCAGGGGAGGCCCCTGCTTATTGTCCTGCTGCCAAGATGACCCTAGACCAGGGGAGACGTCCATGGCAAGGGTGACGGGCGTGTTCTCCCACAGATTTGCTTAGAGGGCCTCCCGGGTTAGGACTGTCATCTGTAAGCACAGAAAAGAAACCAATTGGGTGACAGGGGGTTGGAATCAGTGTCAGCATATTTTAATGTCACTGTCTCTTTAACCTCGTTAAAGCACATCACAAACATTCATGAGGAAAAAGTGGGGATTACAGAAAAGAAGAAAAAGCATCCGTAGCCCAGTGACTGTGCAATGGCCGTAATCCTTTCACACCGGCCCTTCCACATGCCCATTATTCTCTATGTGAACAAAGGGCGGGGCAAAAGGAGGGCTGCAGTTGTCCGTGTGGAAAATAATACAGTAATTGATGAATAATAATACCAGAATAGCTCTGTGTTTGCATACTCACAGCTGTAACCCCACTTTTGCCCCGCCCTGTTTAGGGTTCGTTTATTGCACAGGCTTGTATTCTCCACAGGAAACCGCCGGTTACGGCCTAAGCCGTGCACCTGTCCATGTGACAAACCCACAGCAGCGCGGTAAGTGCCTGGCTTCCCTGTTAGGGGAAACCATCATCTAGCTGGTCCATTGTGACTGATGTTTGGGTTACTTCTAATTTTCCAATATTATAAATAATAGGATAATTAACACTCCTGATCAACCTTGCATTTGTCTATTGTTCATTAGGATAAATTCTTAAAAATAAAACTATCAGGTTATAAAGCATGGGCTTTGTAATGCTTTTACTAAATACTACCTGAGAAAAATGATTGTATGCATTCCCAGTATTAGTGTCTGAGAATTCCATTCAAATCCATGGAATCTTGAAGTTTAATTTTATCCGATTTTTGCCCCAGGGTCATGCTGGAGACGTTAATCCCTGGGCTGATTTTTCATTTGGGGAAAGTGTATGTTTCCATTCCCATAATTATTCCAAAGAAAGCTCAGGAATTGTAAGGAAGCTGTGTGAATTAGCTGTGTGTTTACATTGCATGAGAGGCTGTGGATGGTTTTTACAAACAGCTGTATGCACCATTATTGGATCTTCTCACTTCGCTCTTTTGTGCTTCGTTACGCCGTCTTATTTACTAGATGTGTCTCAGCCCATTGCTGGGGTTCATTTGGCACCAGATCACACTGACTGAAAATGTTTACAAAAGAGAGTTAAATGGCATAGCACGGTTATAAAATTAGGTTAAACAATAAGAGCAGGATGTAAAATTTTATAGGGAGAGTGGTCTCGCCAGTGTAAACCTTGCCTAGAACAGCCATCAAACCGCAGGATGTGACTCTAGGCAGCCTGGCGCGGAGGGCGCCAGCACGGTCTCCCCGCGGTGCTCGGTGTAGGTTCGCTCCCTGCCACCGGGAGCAGGTGATGCTGCGTGGGGCGGGAACATGCACCAGGAGGCACGTTCGTTTCTATCCCGTATATTTCAGGTTACTAGTTCTCTTAACAAGAACATTACATTTTCTCTAGCCAGTGAGGCTCAGTTAGTTGAGTGTTCTCCTGTGCACCAAAAGGTTGAGGTTTGATGCCTGGTCAGAGCACGTGCCTAAATTGGGGACTTGATCCCCGGTGCTGGGTGTGCAGAAGGCAGCCGATTGATGTTTCACTCTCACAGTGATGTTTCTCTCTCCCCCTCTCCTCTCTGTAAAAGTTAATAAAAATCAAACAAAGCTTTCTTGTATCACATAGGAGCATATGATAAACAAGAATAAAACACTTTAAAAAAGAATGTTACATTTGGAATCACATTAAAACGGTCTGCAGGTATGCATGTATGTCCGAACACAGAGCTGGAAGCAAACATGCCACACAGCCCAAGTCCTTCGTGGTGGGACAGCGGCTCTGGGTTGTCACTCACGTGTGTGCCTCCAGTGTTTGAATAGTTACATTACTTCTTTAAAAGAAGAAATATGTGTGGGTCAGTTTTGACAGTACAGGCACACACTCACACACACACACATACACACACACACACTCACATGCTTTTATTCTGGCCCATCACAGTGAAAGGGCAAACAGGACCCCGTTTAAAGGAGTGGTCATGTTGCAGGTACTGCCTGGCCTCCCCGGCTACCAGCACAGCCCCCTCTCCAGGAGGCCATGCCAGCTTCCCAAGAGTCCAGATTCTGCAGAAGGTAATACCCTGGCCAAGCAGACCACTGCATTTTTGTTCGTGGGTAGTTTGTGCATCCACTGGCCCATCAGCTCAGAAAGTAGATTGCTCTCACCCATTCACTCATTCAACTGTCCATTCATTCTCACCCGTCCATTCATTCATCTGTCCATTCATTCATTCAAACATTCCTACATGCTTTCGTTCATTCATTCATTCCAACACTCATTCATTCCAACACGCATTCATTCATACCTACACTCCTTCATTCGTTTGTCCATTCATTCATCTATTCCTATATTCCTTTGTTCATTCATTCATTCAGTATTTCTACACTCATTCATCCTACACTCACTCACTTATTGTGTGTCCATTCATCCTCCATTCATTCATTTATTCACTCATTCAGGTGCAAGGCTCTGTTCTAGCCATCGACACCTCAGGGAACAGCCAGCACAGGTCCCTGCAGCCTGGGCACCTAGCATGGTCCCCAGTGTACAGCAGGTGCTCAGGGCAGTCCAGGGAACGCGACAGGCTGAGAGAGAGCAACCGGGCACTGAGGATGCATTTCCCCAGACAAGACAGAGCTAAATGACCCTGTAGTGAAAGTGGAGAGACTGGAGGAAGGACTTGCTGGAAATTACTTCTTGGGTGAGGTGCCCACAGTGGCAGTTGGGCCTAAGGTGCCAGGCCAGCCGGAGGGTGAGACACCAGCTTGGGAGCAGCTTCCTTCTCTGGCCGTGGTGGGGGCTGCATGTGCTGCTGTGTGTCACTAGCCTCAGTCACCAGGGGCCTCGGGCTCTGCAGTTTCTCTCCTGAGCGGGTGGCTTGTGCCCTTGGGCAAACCCTCTGGCCGCCTGCATAATTGCTCAAGGATGCAGGTGGCACAGTGGCACCACCAACCTCCACAAGGGCTAGGGCTCCTTGTTGTGTCCGCCCAGAAACACCCACTGGGGACGTGCCAGGCGGAGGTGACAATGGCTCAGTCCTCTGGGGCCACTGCTGAGACATCCCCAGCATCTAGAATATTCTTGGGTCAGAGCAGGCCTGACACGTGTTTGGGTGAAGGGAATGACATGGCGAGGGCCTCACAGGAGTTGCCTGTGGGACCCTCTGGCCCCGTCACTGCGTGCCAGGCTGGCACAAGCACTTCTGTGCCCTGTCGTCCTTGGGGGCTGGCTTTCCTCAGTCCCACACAGCACGGAGGTGGAGCTGACCCTTGAACACGTAAACTTAATTGCTAACCACACAAGGTCATCCCTCCCCGTGCCCTGAATCCTGAAGAGGGATGTTTGGCTCTCAAAACAGGTTGCTCAACAGTCTCAGATGGTAACTGCACATTGTTGTGAGTATACTTTTGAGTGATTTCCAGGGTTCGGGCTTATAATGATAACTCCACAGTCCATTTCCAAAGCAGTTTGTAGATGCTCGTCTTACACCATTAGTTTTAGGCCCTTTTTTCTTGATTATCAGAGAACCAATCTGAAGCCCGTGATGCGACAGGTAGCTGCTCCCTGGGTCCCCAGGTGAGGAGATGTGGCATGTGGCATGTTCAAGTAAACCACTGTTTGGAAAGAGCTTCGGAAGATGTCTTGTCTCTGGGCCTGGTTGTTGACATCCTGAGTTTTGCTGAAGGGACGCTGACCAGAGGGCTTCAACAGGAAGACATGTGCAGAACACGTAGTAACATAAGCAGGCATTCGCCTCACATGGAGGCAGGGCTTCATGGATTTGTCATGAACCAAAAATCAATAGCACTAAATCCGCACCAGCGAAAGCACTTAATCCATTAAAAATGCACTGTGTGCCCATTCGGGGGCGGGAGGGATGTGCTTGCAGTGAATCACAGGTGTGTCAGGAGGAAGGGCACCCCACCTACCCGCCCAGAAGACTCTGAGTCAGGAGGCCCAGGTGGGACCAGAAGTGCACAGCCAACAAGCTCCCAGGGCAGCGGCGGCTGGTCCTGAAGTCGCTTTGAGACCCTCCACTCGAACACACAGTAGGTCTGTCATGTGTGTCACACATGTGGCCGGGCCTGGCACAGGGCCTGGCACACAGGAGGAGACGGACTCTCCAGTCTTCTGGGAGGAAGCCCTGTTGACATGCCCCCGCTGCATAGGCATTTCCCCGCGGGTGGTGGGGCTTGCCGAGCCTGGGACCCTGAGGACCCTCCCATGGGAGCTGGACGTGGGGGAGGAGCAGGCCTGGGACAGGCAGAGCCGCCTGTGGGGTCAGGAGCCACAGGGAGCGGGAGGGAACACCCGAGGGGGCCAGAGAAAGAGCATGTGCGCACAGTACAGGCACACACTCACAGACACACACACAGGAACGGGGTGAGTGTTCCGGGGCCACCTCATCGGAGCCCACGCTCGCCAGGAGAGGGGGCGACAAACCCCGGTGTTGAGAGAGAAACCACCACCCTGGACTTCTGCATCCAGCTGACTCTCCTTCCAGCGAAGGAAATAGCCCTGGCCGGTGGGCTCAGTGGTTATAGGACCAAAGTTGTCGTAAATGTTTCCCTCCACGTCCTGCGTGGTTCAGGGTTCAGGATCTGGAAGAGGAGCCGCACACAAATGAAATAGAAAAGACACGAGATAATTTGGGAATATTGGGGGGCCAGGCGGGCAAGTCCAACTCAGGAGGAAGGACTTCCACCCGCGCACTGACCTTTTATAGTCTGAGGTAAACAGGGCAGTGGTTACCATAGTTACAGTTCTTGTGAGTTTCACCTGTTTTGATCATGTTTACATTACCTACACTTCCCTCAGCCCATTAGCTTCCCAGGTAAGATCTGGGGAGTGTTATAAGGTCAAGCCTAATTATGTTAAGAGGACTGAGCCCTCTAAGCTGGGACTTGTTTGTGACTTTGCCAGCAGGTCAGTCCGAGGCTCAGCCCTAATTCCCGGCCAAGGGCACGTACCTGGGTTGCGGGTTAGATCCCCAGCCCTGGTAGGGGCACGTGCAGGAGGCAACCAATCGATGTGTCTCTCTCACACCAATGTTTCTCTTTCCCCTCCCTCCCTTCCTTCCACTCTCTCTAAAAATCAATGAGGATTAACAACAACAACAAAAAGTGAAGGAAATAGAGACTTTCTCAAACAAACAAAAATGAGAATTTGTCACCAGTAAACCTGCCTTGTGTTAACCAAAAAATAAAACAGCCCTTCAATGTGAGAAGCAACAAGTATTTATTGAGATTAGTAACAATAGCTATTCTGGAATCATTAATTCAGGCAGAAGCCCAGTGTTCTGATGAGCCGACCAAGGCGCTGGGTGTCTACGAGAAAGGGAAGGGACAGTTCCGTCCTCAGCAG
>NW_006293541.1:1911106-1928867 GCF_000327345.1 Myotis davidii
GCTACTGGTGCAGACCCGGTGACACAGTGAGGCTGATTCTAAACAATGTTTTGATTTCCATCTGGTACCATAATGTGCGCGTTCTTCTTACCTCTGCAAACAGTTGTTTGAGATACAATGGTGCCCTACGTCCAGAGGTTACTTGTCCAGATTTAACCTCCAAAAGGTTGAGGCGTGAGACCTGCAGGGCAGTTCGTCTGGGACAGCAGCTCAGGCTCCATCTTAAGGGGGCTGCGTTTATGATTTCTTGCAAGAAACATTCTAGGAAGTTCTTCAGAGTGAAGAGAAATGATACATAGGTCAGAGACTCAGATCAGAGAAGGAACAAATGAAGGTAAAATAAAATCTTATTTTTCTCATTCTGGATTGATCTAACAGGAAACTTTATTCAAAAAGTTCTAAAGGGCAAAGATCTAAGGAAACTTGATTCAAAAGAATAATAGCAGCAAGTAAGCCTCGCTTGCCTGGCAGAGTTCTGTGTTATTTTAACTGGTTGCCAGCATTTAGAAATGTTGGGTTTCACATAAAAGTCCATGCCACAGGCACCAGCCACCAGGAGGCCACTCCGGGGCTGCTGTCTGCGGGGGCCGGCCCGGCGAGCCCTCCGCCGCTTCCCCAGCAAGCCCCCTGAGCACAGCCTCTGAAGCCCGGAAGGGAATTCTGAAAACTCTAGCCGTGGCTTTTACAAGTTGTCCCAAAATAGACATGGTCACATGGGGTGGGACAGAGGATGGGATGGGAGGACGAGGACAGGCGTGCGCCGACCCGACCCTGGACGCAGCCCTCATCCTGCCGCCTCGGAAGGCGATGTGAGCCCACCCCGGGCTCCTGGGCCGCCTCCCCCGTGGGGGCTCAGAGGCAGGGGCTGAGTCTTCCTGAAGGGAAATGTCCCCTCAGGGAGACAGAGGACCAGCCCAGGCCCCTTCCAGGGGACCCTCTTTTCTCAGGGTGTGTGGAAGGTTCTAGACACTGCAGGGCACACTCAGGGAGCCCTAGTTAGAGGAAAAGGGAGCCTGACTCAGGGACCCTACTCCACCGGCTCTGAAAGGAGATCTAGCCGGGAGGGGAGCCCAAGACGCCACTGTTCGCCCTGTCCCTTCCCCACTCCCTTCCAAGCTCTGGAAACTCCTTTTCCGGTGAAGGCAGACGCCTCGAGAGACTTGGATCAGAAGGGGCAGGAGGAGATGATAACACAATTCCACTTCCTTCTGGGGTCAGGCTACTCAACAGCCCATCTGTCTCCTGCCTCTGAGCCCCCACATCTCCTGGGATTGAGCATCCTCACTCCTGAGCCCACTTCTCTGGGGAGACAGATGGGTCCCCTTCCAGAAAGAAGAGTGAGTGTAAAGCGAGGTGGCCTCTCTCACCCCAGACAGCTCATTCATGGATGATGGAGTCACCTCCATGTGTGACACAGGGAAGGGATGATGGTGTCACTTTCATGTGTGACACGGGGCAGGGATGATGGAGTCGCCTCCATGTGTGGCACAGGGTGGGGATGATGGAGTCACTTTAATGTGTGACACAGGGCAGGGATGATGGAGTCACTTTCATGTGTGACAAGGGGCAGGGATGATGGAGTCACTTTCATGTGTGGCACAGGGCGGAGTGATGGAGTCACCTCCATGTGTGACACGGGGCAGGGCTGATGGAGTCACTTTCATGTGTGACACAGGGCGGGGTGCTGGAGTCACCTCCATGTGTGACACGGGGCAGGGCTGATGGAGTCACTTTCATGTGTGACACAGGGCGGGGTGATGGAGTCACCTCCATGTGTGACACGGGGCAGGGATGATGGAGTCGCCTCCATGTGTGACACGGGGCAGGATGATGGAGTCACCACGATGTGACACAGGGCAGGATGATGGAATCGCCTCCATGTGTGACACAGGGCGGGATGATGGAGTCACCACGATGTGACACAGGGCGGGATGATGGAATCGCCTCCATGTGTGACACAGGGCGGGATGATGGAGTCGCCTCCATGTGTGATGCCAGGAGAGATTGTGGAGAAGACTTCGTGGCCGTGGCGAGGGGAAAGCACCGGCCTCAGGTCCTCACTGCTGCTCCTCCTCCTTCAGCCTCACGCAGGCAGATGAGACGTAATTGGCTGTGCATTTCCTACAAATTGTCTGCAGTAGCTTTCTGCAGGGTTCCGTTGACTTTCTCTTTCGTCCAGATCACACAGAATACCCTTTCTGAGTTGTTAAGATTGTCTGCCACACATTTAATGAGGCTTACTTAAATGACCCAAAGGTGACAAAAATGTGTGACAACGATACACTAGACAGTTCTTGGAGATTTATCACTGTGTGTTTCACATTTGAAGGTGTCTGAGTCCCCAGCCCGTGTACCCCGGGGGCGGGGGGGGCGGGAGGGCGAGCATGGGGCGCTAGCCATGGTTGGAGGAAAGTCCCAGTCCTCCTGGAGAAAGGTGTGGGGCTCAGTGACCCTTGCAGAGCCCCAAGAAAGTTGGGGTTCCCTCCGCAGATGGGCATGGGTGCGTTCGGAGCTTCTGCATCTGCCTCTGAAGGGCTCCTGGCAGGCTGGCCCACATGCCTTTCTCTCCTGGACTTGGAGCCTGTCCAAGCAAACCAGTGGGTGGAGCGGGGGCTGAGGAAGCGATACCGTGACGCTGACGGTCACATGGGCAGGAACCCACGTGAGCCGCAGGGACCAGGGCTGCCCGGCTGTCCATCTGTGTCCCTGCTATGGGGGCTGCATGCCCCAGGTCCTGTGCGGCGTGGGTGAGAGCTGCTTGCAAGGATGGGCATGGAGGGCTGAGTGGGTGTCCTCGTGTCGAGTGAGTGGGACGGCCGGGACGCCGCGGGGCACCAGGGGCACCCGGAGACCCGTCCACATGCAGGTTTGGGCACCATCCCGGCAGCTACCGACTTCATAGCTCGGAGGGGGGCCTGAGGGGCCTGTTTTATATAGTGTATTTTTAATTGATTTTACAGAGAGAGGAAGCAAGAGGGAGAGGGAGAGAGAGAGAGAGAGAGACATCAATGACGAGAATCATTGACCAGCTGCCTCCTGCACACCGCTTACGGGGATGGAGCCCACAACCCGGGCATGTGCCCGACCAGAATGGAACCGTGACCTCCTGGTTCGTTGGTCGACGCTCAGCCCCGAGCCAGGCGGCAGGGCCTGAGGGCCTTCATTCCAGTCCCGAGCGTGTTAGTGTCCGATGCTGCCGTAACAAATGACCAGGAGCCTCGCGGCTTAAAAAATGCCCATCTTACAGTCCTGGAGGCGAAGTGGTGTCGCCGGGCTGAGGTGAAGGTGTCGGTGGGTGCGTTTTGCTGGAGGGAGAATTCTGGTCCTGCCTTCCAGCCCTCTCCCCGGCCCCTCCTCCACCTCAAAGCCAGCGCGTGACACCGGCCATGTCTGGCCCTGACCCCGTCTCCCAGTTCTGGGACCCCTGTCGCTCTGCCAGGCCATGCCAGTCATCAGGACGGTCTTCTACCTCAGGTTCCTAGTCTCACCCACAGACTCCCTTTGGCCGTGGAGGGTGATATGTTGACAGGTTTGGGGGAGCGGATAATGACATTTTTGTGGGACCACTATGCCGCCCACCGTGCCAACCGATGCTGACGCTGCTGGTCTGTGGACCAGACCGAGTGCCCGAGTCAGGAGGACCAGCTCAGCCCACATTCGGTCGATGTGACATCGGCCGTCTGCCCAGTTCACCAGCAGGTCCCCACACACGTGGTGCGCCCTGACTGGTCCCTTCCCCCAGGAGGAAGCTCTGGGTCAGGGAGTCCACACTTCCGCTCCCTGACACTCAGGCCCAGAGGCCTCTGGTGTGGGCTGCTGAGCCGTGCCTGCTGTCCCGGACCAGGGCACAGCAGGGCTGACTTTGTTTGAGGCTCTGGGGTGTGGCCGTGTTTGTCTCAGAGCAGGATGGGGTTGTCCAGGTAACGAAGGCGATGATGGGCAAGCCCACCCCACCTCTCTCTGAGCCAAAGCCCCCACACGCTGGGAGACACCAGGGTGCCCCCGCAGGACAAAGATGGAGAGGGTTGTGGAGTGGACAAGTGTCAGTACGTCCCCAAGCCTGTGCCTTTGATAGCACTGCTGCACCCTTCCTGGCAGGAGCCTATCTCCGAGCAGACGGGACCCTGCCTGGGTCTGCAGCCTTGAGCCACCCAAGTAGTCAGGTCCGAGGCCGCCCCTCAGAGAACCCCTGTCTGCCGAGCTCAATCACTGACCCTGGGGAGTTGCAGCGGTGAGGGACAGGGCCTTGTGCAGCAGCGTGTGACAGACAGCAGGGGAGGGAGGGAGCACAGGGCCCAGTGGGTTTCAGCTACTGGTGGATCCAGTACTGCCCTCAACGCATCACTGCCACGCACCTTTCTCCAGCCTGGACTCTGGCATCTACACAGGTCCCTGCCTTTATAGCGTTTACCTCAGTGGGCATGAGAAGGTGGGGCGTGGGGGGGATGGATGGATGGATGATGGTGATGTACAGACAGACAGACAGACAGATGGGAGGGAGGGAGAGAGGAAGCTGACGGGAGGGAGGGAAGTTGGGTAGACAGATGGATGGATAGATGAATGGATGGATGGGTGGGTGGGTGTGTGGATGGATGGGTGAGTGAATGGATAGATGAATGGATAGATGGATGGATGGGTGGGTGGATGGGTGGGTGGATATATGGATGGGTGCATGGATGGATTGATAAGTGCATGGATGAATGGATGGATGGACAGAGGATGGGTGGATGGATCGATGGATGGGTAGGTGGGTGGGTGGATGGAAGATGGATAGGTTGGATGGATGCATGGATGGATGAAGGATGGATGGGTGGGTGGGTGGATGGGTAAATGGATGGATGGATAGATGAATGGATGAATGGTTGGAGGGATGGATGGGTGGATGGATGGATGATGGATGGGTGGGTGGATGGATGGGGTGGGAAAGGAGAGAGACATTAACAAAGAAAATAGAAACAGAGGCATGGATACCTGGAATAGGCTGACAGCTGTCAGAGGGGAGGGGGTTGGAGGGCTGGATGAAAGTGGGTGAAGGGATTAGCCAAAAGCACATGTACATAGCACACAGACACAGACAACAGTGTGCTGACAGCCAGAGGGAAAGGGGATGGAGAGGGGCACAGGGAGGGGAAATGAGGAAGGAAAAAGACTTTGCTTGGGGCAATGGGCGATGTACAGATGATGTTTGAGCTGTACACTTGAAACCTATATGGTTTTGTGAACCAGCGTCACTCCCGATAAATTCAACTTAAAAAAGAAAAAAGAAGGAAATAACGCCCGGAGGGGTGTGAGATGTGTGCTTCCTGCTTAGTGAAGAGGGGCCTTGGAAACCCCAGGAGCTCTAACCTGAGACACTGTGTTCCTCTCAGATCTGTAGGTTGTGGCCTTTGTCATGGGAACTCTTTCCGCGTGGAGCGGCGTGTTGATAAACAACCACAAAGTGGGAACTGGCTGCTCACTCCTCCCGCAGGACCCTTTCTCCGGGAAAGCACTGTGAACAGATGTAGGAGAGCAAATTGTGAATGGTTCTCTCTTGGCAGGCTTTTAAAACGTCCGCACCTTTTTATAAAGATGGAAATCACAGAGCAGAGTCTATGAGAATAAGTACGAAGCCACGGAGTCGTGGAGGTCGGCTCCGGACGCTGAGCCGCTGTTTTCTCCCTGAATTCTCGCTGGGTGGGCTGGGCTGTATTCCCCACGTCTGGGTGGCCCCGGGCACATGGTGAATCCTGAGACCGTGTGCTGGTCTCATGAACCCCGATCTGTGACAGTGGGAGGTAGACATTGGGACGGCAGCGAGGACAGTGGCGCAGAGGGGAGCATGCACTTCAGAGGCTGACTCTGCCACACCAAGGGCGCCGCGGGCTAAATCCCCTGTGGTTCCCCTCGGTGAGCAGCCCGGTGCCCCCACGCGGCGGGTCCGGGAAGCCAGGGCCGACCGAGGCCTGTGGGCCAGGTGAGAGGACCGCGTCTGCCCGCCTGGCCAGAGGAACGCCCCGCACTGCTCCGGGCTGTCCTGGTGCACAAAGAGGGGCAGTTTGGAGCCTTGCTTGCAACTTGTCACTCGCCGATGTCATGAAACGCATACTTTCCATAACGGAATTTAATCATCCAACCAGAACGTAAATGCCTTTGCTTCTCGCAGCGTCAGGCTCCCTGTGAAGACCGCCGCCAGGTGGGGACGGCCCTCTCGCGCTGAGCCCCGCCCTGCGCTGCGGGAATGGTCAGGATTCAAACCCTTTCATGGAAGCTTTTCGGGCTTGGGGCGTCTCCTGCCGCAGCGGTGCGACAGGGGCCCACCTGGCGCACAGTGACAGCGGGAGACAGACAGGAGTCCCCCGACCCGAGGGGATGCGTCCCAGACCCCAGAGGGCGCTGCTGGTGCCCGCACTACCCTCCTTTTCAGGAGAGGGATGCGCCTTCCGTTCTCCAAGCGGATCCAAGGTGCAGCGTCGCTGCTCTTGCGCGGTGGGGCCTCATGAAGTGGAGTCCGGTGACTTCACACAGCCCTAGGATACAGCTGACATGGCTACTCAGGGAAGGCGGCGTGGGGACGCCGGACACCAGGCGGATCGCGCCCTGGACGGGACGGAGCGGACAGTGAGATTCCGTCACTCTGCTCGGAACAGCGAGCAACTGAAAACTGATGAGTTGTTTCTGTCTGGAGTTTTCCATGTAATATTTTCGGACCCCCTTTGACTGCGAGTAACAGAAACCACTGAAACAAAACCACAGATGAGGGGGCGGCTGTTGCACAGGCGACCGCCACCGCCTGACTCCACACCCCCCTCCCCAGGACCCGCCCCCGCGGAGCGGCTCCATCCCAGCGGTGTGCGCCCCTGTCCCCGTGGTCTGCCTGGTGCACGGTGCACGGCATGGAGCCTGTCGCCCGCAGTCATTACCACCACTCCCTCCCCAGCACCGTGTCTGAGTCTGTTTAGCTTCCGTTGTTTCTCGAGAGCCATACACGTTGCCAGTGGCTTCACAGCTGCCTGCATGCCTCGGGGTGCCGGCCCTCCGGGACTGAGGAGCCTGTGCGCCCCTCGCCAGCTTGCCGCCTCGTAGCGACCGCACAGGACACGGTAGCTCTCCCGGCACACACTGCCCTTTTGGCCCCAAATCCTCCCCCTGGGGGTGCAGGGGGTGCGCCTCAGTCCTGCCCCTCGTGCTGTGCTGTCCGGGCCCTGGTGTCATGTGGCTTCCAGCCTGGCCACTCAGCTCTTTGCAGCTCCTGCTGCCACCACCTCCATGTGGGCAGTCCTCTGAGCCCCCTTCCCGCCCCGACTTGGGGCGCCAGAGGCGCCTCCCTGTTGGGTCTCCAGGACCCCAGCCCTCGCAGGGTCACATCTTACACAGCAGAAGCCTTGTGGGTGCCCAGCGCGCAGGCCTTCCCGTTGTTGTGGGCTGTGCACACCACCCGCAGGGCCCTGCAGGTGATGCCCATCGCCACGTGGCGGCGTTTGCAGGGAGAGCTTCCCTTCCAGCCCTCACTCTCCTGTCGCCAGAGCAGACTTGTGGCCCCGCCTCTATGAACACCAGAGGCAACATTACGGCCCATTCTAAGCTCCATGCAGGGGTTTTCCTCCAGTGAAAATAGACCAGTGGTGCCTGTATGGATAATTTTACTACTTTTCTGCCAGGACAATGGGGGTCTTGCTACCTTTTCCTAAAAGAATGAGCCCCCACCCTGCAGAGCCCTCTCCCTGCAGAGCCCTTTCCCCCTGCAGAGCCCTCTCCCTGCAGAACCCTCTCCCTGCAGAGCCCTCTCCCTGCAGAGCCCTTTCCGGAAATGGGGATATTGTCTTCCTTACCTTAATCCAACTGCTTATTTCCTCATCCTAAATTAAAATGTGTAGTACACCTGACTGGGCAGTGAAATGGGCACATATCAACACTGCAGAGCATTTTTAAAAAGTTCAAAATGTCTGAGCAACCCTCCCCTTGCAGAGCCCTCTCCCTGCAGAGCCCTCCCCTGCACAGCCCTCCCCTTGCAGAGTCCTCTCTCTGCAGAGCCCTCTCTCTGAAGAGCCCTCCCCCTGCACAGCCCTCTCCACAGTTCAGTGTTCACACACCCCCACATCTTCTTGGCTAAGGAGACTGTGAGGATGCATGGACTGAATGTGTCTCCCCAAATTCATGTTAAATCCTAACCCCTATGGGATGGTGTCAGGAATTGTGGCCTTTGGGAGTGATTAGGCTGTGAGGATGGGGCCCTCATGATGGGATTAGTGCCCTCATAACAGAGACCCCTGAGAGCCCCTCATCCCTACACCCTGGGAGGTCACGGCAAGAGGACGCCATGAAGTGGAAGTGGCCCTGTCTGACACCAAATCGAGCCTCCAGAATTGTGGGAATAACCCCACCCGTGTGAACAGCGTGGGCAGACCAAGACAGAGCACAGGGTCCCGAAGGTTCAGAGAGAAGAGCCCCATGCATGTGTGTGCACGTGTGTGCGCACATGTGTGTGTTGTGGGTGTACATGTGTGTGTATGTGTGTTGTGGGTGTACATGTGTGCATGCATGTGTGTAAACATAGACACAAACATTTGAATCCTTAAGGTCAATTAGCACCTATTACAGCCTTCCTTACATGTCTATTATGTTAATCTATAAAGACATAAAAGCCTTTGTTTCTTAAAAAAAAAAAACTTCACTTTTTTTGATGCAAGGAAATTTCTAGGCATGAGGGGAGGTGAGTCCACTGGGGGATCAAGGTGTGTGTGTGTGTGTGTGTGTGTGTGTGTCCCTAGCCGGTTTGGCTCAGTGGATAGAGCATCAGCCCATGGACTGAAGGGTCTCAGGTTCAATTCCAGTCAAGGGCAGGTACCACAGTTGCAGGGTCAATCCCATCGATGTGTCTCTCTCACATCGATGGCTTTCTCTGTCTCTCCTCCTCCCTTCCACTCTCTCTTTAAAAAAAAATCAATAGAAAATATCCTCGGGCAAGGATTAACAACAAAAAAAGATGTGTGTGCGTGTGTGTGTGCGCGCGTGTGTGGATGTGCGTGTATGTGTGCGTGTGTGTGCGTGTATGTGTGTGTGTGCGCGCACGTGTGTGTGTGCGTGTATGTGTGCGTGTGTGTGTGTAACTTTTATGTTTGTTTTTACCACCATGTCCTCAGGTTTAATCAAGGATTATGCAGTGTTTTCTAGGGGCGCCACAGGCATTTTGTTTTCTTTCCGGCAGATGTATTCCTACGGGGACCTGTTTGAATAGTAACTTAACGCTGATCTGCCTTCAGACTTGGGGAAAATAAGCCGGGAAGAAAGACGGGGCGTCTGCCTGAGGCCACGTGAGCTGGCGCGGGAGGTGTTAGCCCACGCTTCCTAATAATCGTATTGACTGAACCAGGACATTTTCTGTCAGCGCTCCAGCGGCGGGCAGGTAGACGGTGTAACAACGCTGCTCCGCGGCAAAGACCGCGTGCTTTGTGCCACTCCATCTGTATCCACTTATACGCATTTCTGCAGCAACTGATCAGCAAAACCGACTTAGATCCTGCTGTAGAGCTGCTTTCCGCCAGTGAGCAGCGTTATCTGGCCAGTGCTAGCCGGGGCCTTGGAAATGCCCACGTGGGTACTGGTCAAAGGTTAGCACATTTCCTGAAGGCCTTTAAGCCAATGGAGCCGGGAGGTTTACGAAAGATGGATTTTTTCCGCTTCCAATTAAAATGATCCATGGCAGCAGCCAGCCCAGGTGGAGCCTAGGAAAGGGCTTTGGGGTTGGGAGTGGCTAGTTTGGAATCTAGAAGCCTCTTAACCCATCACCAGACCTACCGGTCACTAGTTAACCTACTGGTCACTGCTTAAGCCATAGCTGCTATTTCACCGTTGGCCACTACTAAACCTGGTAACTCGCCGGTGGACTGGGCATTTGCTGGCGTGGCAGTGGGGTGGGACAGCCGTCAGCGGCCCCCGCAGCCTCTGGGTCATCCTCTCACCGCATGCCTCCCTGATTGCCTGCTCTGCACCAGTCCCTGCGTGGAAACCAGCGGGCAGCCTGGGCGGCACTAAAAGACATGGGCTTGTCCGCACATGGAAGCCTCGGACCTTGTCGGTGAGCAGTGTGTGGGTCCCTGGGTCCCCTGAGCGTGAAAGGGTCGCCCCTTCTCTTCTGCACCCCCAGAGCACCTGTGCCCTGCAGCCCAGCCACAGCGGCCTGGCTCTGCCCTTTCACCTGCGTCCTGAGCAGCACGTGCCACGGGGAGGGTGCAGGCACGCGTTTTTATGGGTTCCCCGCTTTTCCAACTAGAATGCTGTGAGTAACGCATTGTCCCCATCGGTACCCGCACACCAGAGCCGAACCCCTCTTCAGGAGGTGCCCCTGCCCATGGAGGGGTGGCAGGTGCAGTTTGTGAGAACGCAGTGTGGCCACTCGGAGCTCCACGTCACCGTCCCAGCCGCCAGCATGCGCCTTCCGCAGCCTGCAAGGCGAGCAGGATGCAGCCGGAGGGCCGCGTTGTCCTTGGCTTTGCATTTTCCGGGCAGCTTGGGGCTGTTTGCTCTCCACTGGCTGGCGAGGGCCACGGTCTCAGTCCTGCATCCTCCCTGGGGGAGTGTCCCCTTCCGGTGCTGACGCGGGAGAAAGGGACTTCTTGCTTAGGCCAAGGGGCAAAGGCAAAGGTGACCCTCCGGGGAGTGAGGAGCCTCCGCATTTACATCGCCGTGGCCTGCCGAAGTGGAAATGAGATGCTTTCCTGGAAAAGGGGGCCACGGGCCCCCCAAGAGACAAGCTTGAGTGGAGGAAGGCTGAATGGGGCCCTGGGTTAGAAGTAGAAACCCTCAGGGCGGCACCCCCACCTGTGCTGGGGTGTCAGGTCGGCACAGACTCTGTGGTCCCCACCCCCAGACACTGTAAAGACGAGATCAGCAGGCGGCTTCCTCCTTTGCTTGGCACCACCATCAGCGGTCCCTGGTGGTGCACGAGGTCCGTGGAGATAGCGCGGACAGAGCCAAGTGAAATGTCACCAGCGATGGGACACCGAGAGCTGGACTGCGGCTCGTGCGTCAGAGACTGACAGCTGAATCTTTCCTCGCGTTTGCGGCCTGTGGCCTGATAAGGCTTTGCTCTGGACGGTGCGGGAACGCGCAGCCGCCGCCACTTGGCTGCAGAGAGTGAGCACAACAACCTTGCTGGCTGAGGGCAGATGCGACTGCTCTGAAGCCAGGCCCCAGACCTCCACGTGGGAGCAGGGCATGCAGAGTCACAGCCCTGGGCACGGCAGGCGCCGGCTGCCTGCAGGACGGCTGCGCCCAGCGCGCGGCCTCCCTCCTGGGGCTGCCTGGCCTGGAGGGTCTCCCTGCCCAGCATGTGCCCAGTCCTCCTGCTGGCCACAGGCCTCTCTGAGCTCTCGCCCTCGCAGCCCAGCTCCCGAGGCCCCAGGTGCTAAGGTTCAGTAACTATTTGTTCAGCCAGTGATTGACTGAGCCCGCTCCACGGGAGGGTTCGGGGCCTCGGACTGCCACTCCCACTGAAGTCTCCCCACGTCGTGTCCCAAGGACACCCCCATGTCCCCTGTGGGATGTGTGTGCATGGTCTTTTCTGTCCTCAGCACAGCCTGGCCAAGGCCTGATTGTGGCCTAACGGGGACCTGGGAGGGCATAGGCACTCGCACCCCCTCCGGACTCCCGCGTTTAATGGATGGTCGGTCATCCGTCCCTCCAAAAGGTCCCGCGCCTAAGGGATGGTCATCTGTCCC
Source organism: Myotis davidii (assembly GCF_000327345.1). NCBI lineage: Eukaryota > Metazoa > Chordata > Mammalia > Chiroptera > Vespertilionidae > Myotis > Myotis davidii. Next base: position 1,922,806 of record NW_006293541.1, read on the forward strand.
TCCGGAAGGTGGCTGTGGCTGTAGATGCGCGCAGTGAGGTGGCAGCAGAGAGGCCTGCCGTGGCTCACACGCACACCCATGAGAGACCCCAAACCATGCCAGCCCCAGCATGAGGTGTGGGCGACAGTCAGACACGGCCCGAAGCCCCACGTGGCCACTGAGGACAAAGCGGCACCTGTGTGGTGCTCTGAGCTCTTCAGCTCCAGAGATGAGTATTTTCAGAGATTAGAGTCCCCGGCACCGCTTGCCTGGTGACGTCCCAGCCTGAGAGCAGCACCGGGAGGTCACCAGAGAGACCGGCGAGTGAGGTGGAGCTGAGGATAAGCGGGAATGAAGGGCCTCAAGGACGACAGGCAGAAGGGGACCCGCACAGAGCCTGTGATGGGGACGCGCTCCCCACTTACTGTCCCACCCAAAGCACACACTTCTCCCTGAGAAACCAGCAAGAACATCCAAGCTGAGGGCTCTTGGGGCCCGGCCGGTGGTCACTGAGCCCAGAGAGAAAGGAAGGCGGAGGGGTGCTCCCGGCCCTGAGTCTTCAACACCCCGCCCCCCACCCAGACACCAGCACGCAGGGCCCGTGGGGATGGAGGAACGAGGCCGGAGCCCGCTACCGCCGTGTCTACGCCAAAGCAGCGTCACGTGCTCAGCCCTCCTGACGCAAGAGATTATCCTTTTCCGCTTGGGCACAGGTCACACGGCTGCCTCATCCCTGGGGCCTCGGCAACCGGTGAGGGTGAGGCAGAAGGGCGCGGCACCCCCTCTGGACGGCCACTGAGGCCCGAGCTCGGGAGGTGGCGTCCCCGACTGCGGGTGCCGGCTGCCGGCGGAGGGCCCTTTGCAGGCGCCTGCCCCGGAGTGTCTCCACTTGCCTGTTTGACTCTGGCCCTCACAGGAGTGGACGCCGTGCTGGACGCAGGGTCGGTGGTGAGCAGACAGGAGGTCCGTGCTGGGGCTGTGCAGGAACCCCTGCAGTGGAAACCAGAGGAAATAGAGGACAAGATGGCAGAGGTGGCCAGGCAGCACGGGCGAGAGCTGCGGCGGCTCAGCTAAAGCAGGTGGGCAGCCAGCTGTGAGCGTCCCTGGGAAGAACCTCAGCAAGATGGAGGCAGGACACCGGCCCACTGATGCCGGGGGGCGGGCCCGGTGGGTGACACCCCTCTGCAGAGTTTGCAGGCCTGCGGTTCTGGGCGGGGTACCGGGGGAGGGGGCCTACCAGAGGCCACCAGGGGCTCAACATACCACAAAGACCAAGCTGACGATCAGCTGGGGGGCCTCTCAGAGCAGCTGAGCCTGCCAGCCTCGCGCCTCCATCCCCCTCCTGCCGTGTGAGCTGAGCCCCGGGCTCTGTGGCCAGGACCTGTGATGCGGAGCTTCCTTCCTGAGCGGCCGGGGCTAATGTCTGAGTGAATGGAGGGGCCTGCACGGCGCTCCCACTTCCACAGGGAGGAGCGGGGCTGGGTGGCCGGGACAGGTGAGATGCGGGCTGCGTTCACAGAGTTTGAGCTAATGTGGGGAAGACACCATCTGTCCACAGCAACGAGTGGGCAGGCCAAGCGGAGCAAGGCCAGGGCACAGGGTCTAAGCCTCCGAGTCCTGCCCCGCATCCTGTGTGTGTGTGTGTGTGTGCCTGTGCATGTGCGCGTGCGTGTGCATGCGTGTCTGTGTGCATGTGCGTGTGCGTGCTTGTCTGTGTGTGTGTGTGCATGCGTGTCTGTGTGCGTGTGCGTGCATGTCTGTGTATGTGTGTGTGCGCGCGCGCGCGCGTGTGTGTGTGTGTGTGTGTGTGTGTGTCTGTGTTTGAACAGCATTTACTCAGAGCTGCTTTACCTGTGTTTTCATTGGGAAATATTAATTGTGACCTTTCAGAACTCCCAGTTCAGCTTCCCAGTGAAGTGGAAAGGTGGCCTAGCAGGAGCCACGGCGGGCTCGGCAGATGCTCAGTGGCTGTGGTTAATGTCATTACCAGGAGGTGGCCAGGCCAGCAGCCATGCCCCTGAGCTCAGGACACCCCGTCAGGAAGCCTGGAGTCCAGGGACCCCTCCCAGCCCCCTCCCCCCCAAGGCCAGGACCCCCAGCTCAGCTTTCAGGAGCAACAGCGTCAACCAGCTGGGGACCAGGAGTCAGGGGCTGAGGTTAATCTCCACGGGGTCAAAACTGTCCTGGTGCCCCTGGCCATTTGAAGTGTGGCCTGTGTGGCCACCGAGGTGCCCAGGTCCCCACAGTTGCCCAGGGACGTGAACTCTGCCGAGTCCGCCTCCTTTCCAGCAGAAACACCTGTGCACACAAGCCTCCTCACTCCACGGTGCCGGGGTGAGCTTTCGTGGTGTGGGAACTCGCCCAGCTCACCCGGCTCATGGGCCGTGAGAGACCGGTCAGAGGGACACCTGGGGCACCCCTGCAAGAGTGGACAGCACTCGCTCTCAGCACACCCGGCCCGCATGCCTTGCCCAGGGCCTGGCTTCTCCCAGCTCCGGGCCTGGCTCAGGCAGTGTCCAGGTGGCACGTGGAGGAGACGGGCAGGAGTCCACAGGTGTCCCAGGCCCTGCCACCACCTCCGCATGACAGCGTGGCACTGGACAGCATGGCCTGATGCCCAAAATGGGAGCCCAGCACACATCTGGCCCTCTCTCCGGGGTGAGGGGAGCCAAGCTGGCCGCTCCAGGACAGCTGCTGTCCACGCGTTTCATCAGGGCGGTCGGGACCTCAGCCCACTGCCAATGGCGACCTCCACTGCCAGCCAATGACAGGGGACACGGAGCTGGTCCCACGTTTCCCAAGTAACAGGAGCAAAGGGCGGTGCCCGCCGTCTCCTGGGCCCAGAGCAGCTGCGCAGCGCGGGCAGCGGGCCTGGCTCATTGTTCTCACTTGCACAGCACCTTGTCCTCTGTGGGGTTTTTTCAAAATGTTAGGAAACAGACGATCAGTCTGCTTTTGTAGCCGTGTGAGTTTTCTCATTAACAGGCCGGGGCAGGATCATCTGTGTGTTTAGTGGAAAGTTTGCCACCAGCAGAGTTTAAAACTTAGAAACAGTGGCTGAGCAGATGCGTCACCAGTGCTGGGCTGCCTGGGAGGAGCTGGAGACACAGAGTCCAGAGGGTCGTGTTGGGTGGGCCGCGGTCCCGGGCTGTCCTGGTCAGCTGGCCCTGACTTGGCGGTTTCCTGGGAATGCTAACCAAGCCAGAGAACTTTCAGAAAAAACAGTGGCCAGAAGTCTCTGCTGCCAGCTGGCTGTGTGTCCTCAGACACGTCAGCTCACCTCTCCGAGCCTCAGCACCCGGAGAAGTTGCAGCTGATGGTTCTCAAAGCTCCTGTCCTAGGAAGGGACACTGAGGCCATACAGCCTCCGTGGGAGATTCCCAGGATGGGCCACAGCACAGAGCTGCAGCCACCCTCGCAGCTCCCTCATCTCTCCTGGGCAGAGCCTCCTGGGGCAGCGCCCTCCTGGGGCAGAGCCCTCCTGGGGCAGCGCCCTCCTGAGCAGAGCCCTCCTAGGGCAGCGCCTCCTGGGGCAGCGCCTCCTGGGGCAGAGCCCTGAGGCAGAGCCTCCTGGGGCAGCGCCCTCCTGGGGAAGAGCCCTCCTGGGGCAGCGCCTCCTGGGGCAGCGCCCTGACTAGCACCCTCCTGGGGAAGAGCCCTCCTGGGGAGCTTTGGGTGTGGATTTCTGCAGTTTGTCATGAAAGTGATGCAAATCGATGGGCGGGGACCGAGCCAGCGGGCTGCGCAGTCCCCTGCTGGGTGGTGGTGAGCAGGGCAGGGCCAGGGTGCAGCGGGGTAGCCAGAGCCTCAGTCACCCACCACGTGTACGTCAGTGCTGCAGACACGAGGGGTTGATGCGGTTCACGCCGGCAAGGCTGACCTTCATTCGCTCAGCAAACGCCTGCTGAGCGCCGGCTCCAGCTCCACACTCGGCGCTGCTCTCGGGAGACGTGGGTCCAGACTGCAAGCCGGCCCTTGGGCGCGTGGCCACACTCCTGTGTAGCAGCACACAGACTCCGTGGCCTAAACAGCATGACCGTATCACCGTAGGATTCTGAGGTCAGACGTCCAAATAAGGGTGAAGCCCAGGTGGGCAGCCTGCACCTCCTGGGCTCTGGGACGGGTCCTTGGCTGTGCTTCCGTGGTCACGTGTCCCTCTCTGACTCTGACCTCCTCCCTCCCTCTTACAACGACCTGGTGATGCCCCTGGGCCCCAAGAACCCAGGGTCACCTCCCTGCAGAGGCCCCTCACTTCAGGTCTGCAAAGAGCCTTTCGCATGGGAGCCACCTATCCCCAGGTTCTGGGGCCAGGACGAGGACATCTGTGAGGGGCCATTGTTCTCTCCCACGGAGGGTACAGCCCACCACAGACCTGTGGGCGCTGTGGAACGCGGACACGCACTCGGCGAGAAAGGCAGCTCTCCCTCGCAGATGTCGTATTTACATGTCACTGCTCCCGAAGGGTGGTTCGGGGTGAGGTGACAGCCCCCCTCGAATCTCATCGGGTCCCCCTGCCCTGCACCAGAGGAACACCATGGTGACACCTGTGCGGCGGGCCCTCCGTGGCAGATGCTGGCAGAGTCGTGGTCAAAATCCAACCCACGTTCCTAATCCTGCAAATGGTGTTGCTGAAAGCGGCAGGCACTGTGAGCTTCAGGGGGCTCTGGTCAGAGATTTGTTCCCATTGACCTTTAGAGAGAGTGGCAGGGATGGGGGAGAGAGAGAGAGAAGCATCGATGTGAGAGAGACACACCTATCGTGGCCTCCCACAGGCGCTGGGGATTAGCCTGCAATTGAGGTAGTGCCCTTGACCAGAATCGAACCTGGGCCCTTCGCTAGCAGGCCAACGCTCTATCCACTGAGCCAAACCAGCAGAGCCAGAGATTTTTTTTTTAGGTTTTGGCAGTTTCTGTTCACCCCTGACACAGCTGAGGCACCCATGGGCTGGCGCCTGATGTGAAGGCGTTGCCGCCTGCAGCCCCGGACAGCACCTTCCAAGGCCCCGGCAGGCACGGAGCCAAGGCTTTTGCTTCTTTGAAAACAAAAGCTGTTTCCCTGGAAGAACCATGACATGTGAAAGCATTAGGGATGTTGCAAAATAGTCTCGGGAAATAACTGGAAATACTTCTCCAAAGCCTCAGCCTCAGCCTCAGTGGGCTTCTCTCCCCTCCCAGCCCAGAGAGATCATTTCTCCATCTTTATCTGGCTCCTCCTGTAGTTGCCGCTTTAAATCACAAACGCCTTTAGAGATATGGATGCAGAAGGCACAGAGATGCTCTCACCCTGCTCACCTGCAAGCCCAACCCTCCCCGCGCGCCCCCCCAATGAGGAGCAGTGGGAACTGGGGAGAGGTGGGTGCTCCTCCCGGCAGTGCCTGTGCTGGGTCCCCGTGTAGGACAAGGCCGGGCTGCGTCTCGAAAACTCCTTTGTTCTTTCCTTCTGAAGAGCTGTGAGGTTCCACTCCTGTGAGTTCTTTCCACTCCTGGGAGTGGGCGGTTCACTTGTCATTGTTTTTGCTCAGATAAAGGGGGTGGGGCCTGTGGGGAGGCACCTTGCTTTTGTGCAGAGGAAGAGAGGTGATAAGGCAATGCACTGTGTTACTTGGACAGCTGAGAAGTCAGGGCTGTGTGTCTCGTCGTTGTCAAGGTCAGCGTCCTCCCCCTTTAACTGCTTTTTGTTTCTTGGTAACAGAAGTAGGGGTGACCCTGGGGCAGGAAGCTGCCCTGTAGTCACCCACCAGCTCCCTTCTGCCTCCAGGGAGACGGTGAGCTCATCTTCCCAGCAGCCTCCAAATGCCAGGCACTGTCCCCGGTCCCTCTCCGTGTCATCTCATTTCATGTTCAGAGAGGTTGAGCGAGGTGTCCAAGGCCACACAGCACGTCCCACCAGCTCCTGGCCTTGGCTCCTGGAGGCAGCAGGCTGCACTTTTCCCCTGTCATAGAGGAGGCCTGGAGGCGGTGCCACCCCCCAGCGGGACTCGGTGAGGGAGTGAAGCCTCCTGCCCGGTCTCGCTCTGCAGCAGCCAGAAGAGTCCAGTCCACAGGCTGCCTTTCCCCGAGCGAGCGGTGCCTTTTCTCTCCAGG
>NW_006293542.1:0-910 GCF_000327345.1 Myotis davidii
TCAAGGTGCATGAATTCGTGCACTGGGCACCTAAAATATATATATGAATGAAAGCCAAGCGACCAGAATGCAGGAACAACCAGAACAACTGAATGACCAGAATGACTGGTTGTTATTATGTGCACTGCAGCGGCCAAGTGGCGTGATCGGGGCCCTGATCGGCACCCCCAACCTCCTGTGGCTCCTCCTCCAGCTGGCTGCACACCCAATCAGCCACCCCCACCTCAATCGGGGGCGGGGCCAGCCAGCCAACCACCTGCGGCCCCTCCTCCTGGCCAGCCCAGCTCCATTGGCCCCCATTGGGGCAGGCAGCTGAAATCCACCTGTGCAAGAATTCATGTACCGAGCCTCTAGTCTAATATAAATGAGTACTTTTCCCATTTCCCAAGAAATTCAATAATATTAGAATACTTTAACTCCATTTACCTCCCTCTTGCCTATGTTCAGATATATATTACCCACTTAGAGATACTTGCCCATTTTCCTATTGTGTTGCCTTTTTTCCTTATTGATCTGTGGAAACTTTTATTTTCAACATTCTAGATGTTAGTCCTTTTTTGATTTTACATATTGCAAATATTTTCTCCTAAACTATGCTTTCTTTTTTATAAGACAGCTTCATTGAGGTATAATTGACATATGATAAACTGCACATATTTAATGTGTACAATTTGATGAGTTTTGACATAGCTTTAGACTTGTGAAACCATCACCACAATGAAGATAGTGAGTACATAAATCATCTCCCAAGTTTCTTCCTGCCCCTGTATAATCCATCCCCCGTCATCTCCCCTCCTCCGTACCCCCCACCTTCAGGCACCTACTGGTATGCTTTCTACCTCTACAGCTTACATTGACTAGAATTTTATATGGAAGAAATCATATAATAGGTACTATTTTTACCTGGCTT
>NW_006293543.1:0-1330 GCF_000327345.1 Myotis davidii
CTGTGAACATCCCTGTGCAAGCTTTTGTCTCAATACCCAATTTCTGGTTTTGGGATTTTTTACACATGAGGATATGTTTCTATTGATTTTTTAGAAAAAAAAAAAGAAGCGTGAGAGAGAGAGAGAGCATTAAAGTGAGAGAGAAATATCAATTGAGAAATATCAATGGGTCGCCTCCCATTGGCTCTTTGACGGAGGATCGAACCTGAAACTTAGGTATGTGTCCTGACCAGGAATTGAAACCACACCTTTTGGTGTCCACTCCAACCAACTGGGCCACCTGGCCAGGGTTTAAGACCCATTTTCAATTCTTTTGGGTATAAACCTGGGCACGGGATTGGTGGATCATATGGCAATTTCAGGTTAAATTTACTGAAGAATCATCAAACCGTTTTCCATAGTGGCTGCATGCATTCCCACTGGCCATGTATAAGGGTTTCAGTTACTCCCCATCCTCACTAACACTTGTTAGTTTCCCTTTATTAGATTCTTTCCATCCTAGTGAGTGTGAAGTGGAATCGGTTTGTGGTTTTGATTTGCATTTTCTTGTGACTAGTCATGTTGAGCATCTCTTTGAGTTCTTGTTAGCCAATGAAATGGAATTTTTACACCAAAGATTACATGTAAATGTAATACATCTAGATGTAAATTAAGGGTTTGATTGTATAAGGATTAAACATGTATAGACGTAATAAGTACATGTCAGATAATATTAACTGATTATTTTGACACGTTTGGATTAGCGCTATGAGTTTCATTTTTATTTCTTACTTTTTCTATTTGTATTTTCTTCCATGAAAATGTATCATTATAGGAATAAGAAAAAAACATTTTAATTAAGAACTCTAAAGGCAAAGGAAAAATGTGATTTTTCAGCTTCGATTATATTAAATATTTGGTCATTCCATGCTGCAGTGTTGTTTGTTGGTTTTTTTCGTTTGCTTGTTTGTTTGTTTGTTTGTTTGTTTTTTCAGTCAGTAAGCCTTCCGTCTCCCAATCTGTGGGCCCTGAAGAGCTCTGACACTTGTACCCTGGACTTCCCCTTTCTCACCCCCACTCCCACCAGAGAGGACCAAATCCTGGGGTAGCCGCTGTCCTGGGTGCTGGAGGAGCGCTCCCTCCGCCTCCCTTCCATCTTCCTCTCACTATTGCAGACCCGTGAGTCCTCCATTTCCCAGAACATCCAGGAAAAAATAAAGTCCAGCTTATGCCTCTCTGGGGAAAAAAAGAAAAGTGCTTTTTCCAGTTCCTAGCTTCAGACCAGCTTCACATCAAAGACTCTTGTAATTTCTCAGACATAAGCGCAGATATTTTAAATTTACTGACTCTT
>NW_006293543.1:4512-6783 GCF_000327345.1 Myotis davidii
AATGGGGTGTGCAGGAGGCAACTGATCGCTGTTTCTCACTCATCCATGTCTCTAACTCTCTATCCCTTTCCCTTCCTCTCTGTAAAAAATCAATAAAATATATATTTTTAAAAGAATCCAGTGTGGCCCTCACCAGTTTGTCACAGTGGTTAGAGTTTGGGCGCAGATTGAAGGGTTTGATTCTGGTCAAGGGCACAGACCTGGATTGCGGCTTGATCCCAGCCCTGGTCAAGGTGTCTGTGGGAGGCAACCAACAAATGTGTTTCTTTCATATCGATGTTTCTCTCTCTGTGTCCCTTCTCCTTCCTCCATCCCCTCTAAAAACCAATGGAAAAAATATCCTCAGGTGAGATTAACAACAACAACAACAAATACACCCATTGTGTGTCATTCTTCCTATACAAGGAACATACAACATTCCCAAGGGAGTCAACCCCATCCACCTGCTCCCTCCATTTGTCTCAAAGTCCAGCATCTTGGGGTGACGTGCAGTCCTCTCCCTTAAATCCTGATGTGGGCTTTTGTCTGCAACTCTATGCACCTGAAGACAGTTATCACCCTGAAGTCATAACTGGATCATGACTATTTAAAATCCCAATGGAGGCTTTCTGTTTCTATTCATGGCAAGCTGGGTTATTTGGATCAAACTTCCAGCTTTTTAAAAAACAACTCCTACTGCTGGGTACTTTTTCAATTTCTTAAATGAGTAAATGACATGAAAATATGGTAAAGAGGTACAAAGACACTGTTAAATGAAAATAGAAACCTGGAGATAACATGAACATCAATTATAATTTTGTTCTGGAAGCATTTCCCAAGTCAGGAAAATGTGGAATTCTGTTTTGATTATCTGGTGGGGGAAGGAAATCAAAGTCCAGGATTCCATAAGGAGGGGAAATTGTAAGAAGACTCTCCTCACATCGTGGAGGCCTCAGAAAGCTACACCTCTTAGGGTGAGAGCAGACAGAAATGAAAGAACCAGCAAGGGCCTTAGTAACCGTCGGCAGAGAAGTGTTGAACTTCATCCTATATATTGAAAACCTAATATGCTAAGTGTCAGATCATCTGTTCAACCAATCAAAGTGTAATATGCTAGTGATATCCTAAGGGCGGTCAACCACTCATTATGACATGCAGTGACCAACAGGGGGCAGACGCTATGACCGGTAGGTTAGCTTGCTGCTGGGGTCCCACTGATAGGGACTGAGCAAGACAGACCAGACTCATCCTAGAGCTCTCCTGAGGTCCCTCCCTGGCTGGCCAACCTCCCTTATCTCTCCTCACCCCGATCTTGCACCAGTGGGGTCCCTCGGCCTGGCCTGCGCCCTCTCACAATCTGGGACCCCTCCAGGGATGTCTGAGGGCCAGTTTTGGCCCAATCTTGCAGGCCAGGTTGAGGGACCCCACTGGTGCACAAATTCATGCACTGAGCCTCTCATTTCACTTAATCCTCAACCAGCAGAGCTCCCAGGATTCTCCTCACAGAAAACTGCCTTCTCCAAATTCTACAAATTTTATTTCAAATATGATAGCCATTATTATCCAGGGAAAGATAACTAGACAACAAGAACCCTGACCCTATGCATGAAAATCAGCAGAAAAAACGGACAATATAAGAGATAGTTACTGCAATGATCAGGCACAAACCATAAGGCAATCGGGCTTGTCATGTTTAAGTAAACATTGTAACAGAGCAACCATAGGAACATTGCAAAGGATTCTGAGGTGAGAAAAGACTGGGTATGTTAGGAGATCAGAAGTGAGGGCAGGGTGGCCAGTGTGTGTAGCGTCACGTTGGGTTCTCCTGTGTGACTCAGGGCCTCAAATGTGCCCCTTAGATCCGTCCTTCAACCTGGTTCCTTCCTGCTCAAACACCTCCCATGGCTCCCCACTACCCAGGCTATAAAGTCCGTGCTTGGGCTCAGGGAGAGCCCGCGATCAGTGTGGGCCCTGTGGTCGGCTGGAGACACCAGACCGCTCCACCCAGCCTCACCCGCTCCCTGGGTGCCCGCAGGCCCCAGCGCCCGCTGCAGACTCAGTGAGCCTGAAGCAGAGGTGACAGCACAGTTTTTTCCCTGGGAACCTGCAAGGGGAGGTGTGCAGGGTCTGGGTGGCTCCCTGTCCAGACAGCGCAGGGTCACTGCGGGCCTGCGCTCAGCGGCTCCACCCGCAGCCACAGGCCGCCTTCCGCGCGCAGGATCATCTGGGGCTTCCTGCGCGGCTCTGCCTGGTCGCACAGGACTCGGAAGCGCAGCAGCGTGAGCGCCAGGA
>NW_006293543.1:10034-10855 GCF_000327345.1 Myotis davidii
CACCTTTGTCCTGCTATCCAGGCTGGGTTCCAGACCCTGCCTCTGGACACTGCTTCCATTCCCACTAAATGGGAGGACGCAATGACAGAATCAACCAAAAGATCTTCCCTCTTCCCCACTTTGGGGGCAGAGCCAATGAGAGAGGCTCAGGAAGAGGCCAGGGGGACCTGCACTCACCATTCAATCTCTTGAGGCTCACGGTCCCCCAGGAGTTGTTGCACCTCCTGCCGGCAGCGCTCCTGGTATTCCGGGTGCCTTGCGAGGTTGTATAGGACCCAGGAGAGGCCGCTGGCCGTGGTGTCATGGCCTGGGAGGCAGTCAGACAGGCTTGGGTCTCTGGCACCAGAAGGTGGGCCGTGCCCTTATATGAAGGCCCTCGGGGAGGACGGGGAGGAGTGGGAGCGATGAGGTGGTCCAGGGCCCCCTGCCAAGTCCCTGGGATAGACAGACCCCTGCCCCCTCTGCACTCCCACACTGGGGCCCTCACCCTCAAACATGAAGGTGTCCGCTTCATCTCGAATGTCCTCATCTGATAATGCCTTCCCATCTTCATCCTGGAGAGAAAGCAAGACTCCCCAAATGACAGCAGCTCTGGTGGCCCCTGAGGCAATCTCTGAAGTGCCATCATCCATTCAGAAACCTAAGTCCACACTGCACTCCTGAGCCAGGTCGTCCCTAAGGACCCACACGGGCTGGCAGACCCCTGGCTCCAGCAGGCCAGACGCTATGACTGATCCTTTCTCACCAGCACCAAGCGGCCTCGACACACAGGCCTTCTCCTTGGCCTTATTGCCTCCTGGTGATGAGGGCTTTCTGATTTA
>NW_006293544.1:0-4074 GCF_000327345.1 Myotis davidii
TGTACGGCACTACAGCGTCTTTATCCACTCTTCCATTGATGGGCACTTGGGCTGCTTCCAAATCTGGCCATCTATACTAATAATAGAGGAATGTGCAAATTGTCCTGGATGCCTTCACAGCAATAGTAATGAACAATCAGCAGGCTGCGTGGGATTACCAGGCTTGCAGGAGTTTTAGTGAGGGAAGACCAAAGGACTGAACAGCTGGCTGCCGGGGGCGACCAGACCCGGAGGAGGATCAGTAATGGACGACCAAATGACTGAACAGCAGGCTGCAGGGGGCGACCAGGCCGGAAGGGGTGTTAGTGAGGGACGACCATATGACTGAACAGCAGGCTGCGTGGGGAGACCAGGCCGGCAGCGGGGTCAGTGATGGACGACCAAAACTGAACAGCAGGCTGGGTGGGATGACCAGGCCAACTGGGGAGTTAGTGAGGGACGACCAAATGACTGAACAGCAGGCTGCGTGGGGAGAACAGGACGGCAGGGGGGTCAGTGATGGAGGACCAAATGACTGAGCAGCAGCCTGAGTGGGACGACCAGGACAGCTGGGGGGTTAGTGAGGGACGACCAAATGACTGAGCAGCAGGCTGGGTGGGACGAACAGCCACGCAGGGGGTCAGTGAGGGATGACCACAGGACTGAAGAGCAGGCTGGGTGGGACGACCAGGCCTGCAGAGTGGTGAGTGAGGGACGACCATATGACGGAACAGCAGACTGCCTGGGGCGACCAGGCCGGCAGGGGGTTCAGTAATCGACGAACATATGACTGTACAGCAGGCTGCGTGGGGCGACCAGGTCGGCAGGGTGGGTTAGTGAGGGAAGACCATATGACTGAACAGCAGGCTGCCTGGGGCGACCAGGCCGGCAGGGGGTTCAGTAATCGACGACCAATGACTGAACAGCAGGCTGCGTGGGGCGACCCGGCTGGCAGGGGGTTCAGTGATGGACGACCAAATGACTGAGCAGCAGGCTGGGTGGGACGTCCAGTCCCGCAGTGGGTCAGTGAGGGATGACCACAGGACTGAACAACAGGCTGGGTGGGATGACCAGGCCCGCAGCAGGGTTAGTGAGGAACGACCATATGACTGAACAGCAGGCTCGGTGGGACGACCAGGCCTGCAGAGTGGTCAGTGAGGGACGACCATATGAGGGAACAGCAGGCTGTGTGGGGCGACCAGGACGGCAGGGGGGTTAGTGAGGGACGACAATATGACTGAACGGCAGGCCCTGTGGGACGACCAGTCCGGCGAGGGGTTCAGTAATGGACGACCATATGACTGATCAGCAGGCTGTGTAGGGTGACCAGGACGACAGGGGGTTCAGTAATGGATGACCGAGTGCCTGAACAGCAGGCTGCGTGGGACGACCAGGCCAGTAGGGGGGATAGTGAGGGACGACCATATGACTGAACAGCAGGATGTGTGGGACGACCAGGCCGGCAGGGGGGTTAGTGAGGGACGACAATATGACTGAACAGCAGGCTGTGTGGGACGACCAGTCCGGCGAGGGGTTCAGTAATGGACGACCATATGACTGAACAGCAGGCTGCGTAGGGTCACCAGGCCGGCAGGGGGTTCAGTAATGGATGACCATATGACTGAACAGCAGGCTGCGTAGGGTCACCAGGCCGGCAGGGGGTTCAGTAATGGATGACCATATGACTGAACAGCAGGCTGCGTGGGGCGACTAGGCCGGCAGGGGGGGTTAGTGAGGGACAACCACATGAATGAACAGCAGGCTGCATGGGGCGACCATGACGGCAGGGGGGGTTTGGGAGGGACAACCATAAGACTGATCAGCAGGAGGCGTGGGGCGACCAGGCCGTCAGGAGCGTCAGTGATGGACGACCAAATGCCTGAACAGCAGGCTGCATTGGGTGACCAGGCCAGAAGAGGGGGTCTGTTCTGGACGACCAAAAGACAGAACAGCAGGCTGGGTGGGACGACCAGGCCGACAGGGGGGTTAGTGAGGGAAGACCATATGACTGAACAGCAGGCTGTGTGGGGCGACCAGGCCGGCAGGGGGGTCAGTGATGGACAACCAAATGACTGAGCAGCAGGCTGGGTGGGGCGACCAGGCCAGCAGGGGGTTCAGTAATGGACGACCAAGTGCCTGAACAGCAGGCTGTGTGGGGCGACCAGGCCAGCAGGGGGGTTAGTGAGGGATGACCATATGACTGAACAGCAGGGTGTGTGGGGCGACCAGGCCGGCAGGAGGGTCAGTGATGGACGACCAAATGACTGAACAGCAGGCTAGTGGGGCGACCAGGCCGGCAGGGGGGTTAGTGAGGAACGGGACGACCATATGATTGAACAGCAGGCTGCGTGGGGAGACCAGGCCAGCAGGGGGTTCAGTAATGGACGACCATATGACTGAACAGCAGGCTGGGTAGGGCAACCAAGACAGCTGGGGGTTAGTGAGGGACGACCAAAAGACTGAGCAGCAGGCTAGGTGGGACATCCAGTCCCGCAGGGGGTCAGTGAGGGATGACCACAGGACTGAACAACAGGCTGGGTGGGGCGACCAGGCCCGCAGGGAGGTTAGTGAGGAACGACCATACGACTGAACAGCAGGCTGGGTGGGACGACCAGACCTGCAGAGTGGTCAGTGAGGGACGACCATATGAGGGAACAGCAGGCTAGGTGGGGAGACCAGGCCAGCAGGGGGTTCAGAAATGGAGGACCAAGTGCCTGAACCGCAGGCTGCGTGGGGCGACCAGGCCGGCAGGGAGGTTAGTAAGGGACGACAATATGACTGAACAGCAGGCTGTGTGGGGCGTCTAGGCCTGCAGGGGGTTAGTGAGGGATTACCAAATGACTGAACAGCAAGCTGGGTGGGGCGACCAGTTCTTTGGTTTTCCCTCACTAACACCCCTGCCGGCCTAGTCGCACCACGCAGCCTGTTGTTCAGTCATATGGTTGTCCCACACAGACCCCTCCTACCGGTGTGGTCGCCCCACGGAGCCTGCTCTTCAGGCATTTGGTTGCCCCTCACTAACACCCCCTGTCGGCCTGGTTGCCCCACACAGTCTGCTGTTTAGTCATGTGGTCATCCCTCAGTAACCTCCCCTGCCAGCCTGGCCGCACCATGCAGCCTGCTGTTCAGTCATTTGGTCGTCCCACACTGACCCCCCTACCAGACTGGTCGCCCACCAAGCCTGCTGTTCAGTCTTTTGGTCATCCTCAGTGACCGCCCCTGCCGGCCTGGTCGCCCCATGCAGCCTGCTGTTTAGTGATGTGGTCATCCCTCACTAACCCCCCCTGCCGGCCTGGTCGCCCCACACAGCCTGCTGTTCAGTCATATGGTCGTCCCTCAAAAACCCGCCTGTCGGCCTGGTTGCTCCATGCAGCCTGCTGTTCAGTCATATGGTCATCCCTCACTAACACCCCTGCTGGCCTGGCCGCCCCACGCAGCCTGCTGTTCACTCATATGGTCGTCCCTCACTAACCCTCTGCGGCCTGGTCGCCCCACCCAGCCTGCTGTTCAGTCATATGGTTCCCCCTCACTAACACCCCCTGTCGGCCTGGTTGCCCCATGCAGCCTGCTGTTCAGTCCTTTCATTGTCCCTCACTAACCCCCCCTGCCAGCCTGGTCGCCCCACGCAGCCTGCTGTTCAGTCATATGGTGATCCCTCACTAACCCCCCAGCCGGACTGGCCGCCCCACACAGCCTGCTGTTCAATCATATGGTCGTACCTCATTGATCCCCTTGGTGGCCTGGTCACCCAACGCAGCCTGCTGTTCAGTTGTATATTCGTCCCTCACTAAGCCCCCCTGTTGGCCTGGTTTCTCCATGCAGCCTGCTGTTCAGTCATATCGTAGTCCCTCATTGATCCCCCTGGCGGCCTTGTCGCCCCATGCAGCCTGCTGTTCAGTCCTTTGCTTGTCCCTCACTGATCACCCTGCCGGCCTTGTCGCCCCATGCAGCCTGCTGTTCAGTCATTTGCTTGTCCCTCACTGATCACCCTCCCGGCCTTGTCGCCCCATGCAACCTGCTGTTCATTCCTTTGGTTGTCCCTCACTAAACACCATGCTGGCCTGGTCGCCCCATGCAGCCTGCTGTTCAGTCATT
>NW_006293544.1:4110-8004 GCF_000327345.1 Myotis davidii
GCTCACATGCCTGCCTGCCTGGTTGCACCCAACTGCCCCTCCTGCTGGCCTGGTGTTGTCCATCACTGACCCCCCCTGCCGGCCTGGTCGCCCCATGCAACCTGCTGTTCATTCCTTTGGTTGTCCATCACTGACCCCCCCTGCCGGCCTGGTCGGCCCACGCAGCCTGCTGTTCAGTCATATGGTCATCCCTCACTAACCCCCCCTGCCGGCCTGGTCGCCCCACTAGCCTGCTGTTCAGTCATATGGTCGTCCGTCAGAGACACCCCTGCCGGCCTGTTCGCCCCAGGAGCCTGCTGTTCAGTCATATGGTCGTCCCTCACAAACCCCCCCCTGTCGGCCCGGTTGCCCCACACAGACTGCTGTTTAGTCATTTGGTCTTCCCTAACTATCCCCCCCTGCTGGCCTGGTCACCCCACACAGCCTGCTGTTCAGTCATTTGGTCGTCCCTTACTGCCCCCCCTGCCGGCCTGGTCGCCCCACGCAGCCTGCTGTTCAGTCATATGGTCGTCCGTCAGAGACACCCCTGCCGGCCTGTTCGCCCCAGGAGCCTGCTGTTCAGTCATATGGTCGTCCGTCAGAGACACCCCTGCCGGCCTGTTCGCCCCAGGAGCCTGCTGTTCAGTCATATGGTCGTCCGTCAGAGACACCCCTGCCGGCCTGTTCGCCCCAGGAGCCTGCTGTTCAGTCATATGGTCGTCCCTCACAGACCCTCCTGCCGGCCTGGTCGCCCCATGCCGCCTGCTGTTCAGTCATTTGGTCGTCCCTTACTGCCCCCCCTGCCGGCCTGGTCGCCCCACGCAGCCTGCTGTTCATTCCTTTGGTTGTCCGTCACTGACCCCCCTGCCTGCCTGGTCGCCCCCGCAGCCTGCTGTTCAGTCATATGTTCGTCCCTCATTAAACCCCCCTGTTGGCCTGGTTGCTCCATGCAGCCTGCTGTTCAGTCATATGGTTATCCCTGACTAACCCCCACTGTCCGCCTGGTCGCCCCACGCACCCTGCTGTTCAGTCATATGGTATCCATCACAGACCCCCCTGCCAGCCTGGTCGCCCCACGTAGTCTACTCTTCAGGCATTTGGTTGCCCCTCACTAACCCCCCCTGTCGGCCTGGTTGCCCTGCACAATCTGCTGTTTAGTCATGTGGTCGTCCCTCACTGACCCCCCTGCCGGCCTGGTTGCCCCATGCAGCCTGCTGTTCAGTAATTTGGTAGTTCATCACTGACCCCCCTGTCGGCCTGGTTGCCCTACACAGTCTGCTGTTTAGTCATGTGGTCGTCCCTCACGGACCCCCCTGCCGGCCTGGTTGCCCCATGCAGCCTGCTGTTCAGTAATTGGGTAGTTCATCACTGACCCCCCTGTCGGCCTGGTTGCCCTACACAGTCTGCTGTTTAGTCATGTGGTCGTCCCTCACGGACCCCCCTGCCGGCCTGGTCGCCCCATGCAGCCTGCTGTTCAGTCATTGGGTAGTTCATCACTGACCCCCCTGTCGGCCTGGTTGCCCTACACAGTCTGCTGTTTAGTCATTTGGTCTTCCCTAAGTATCCCCCGCTGCTGGCCTGCACCCTAAACAGCCTGCTGTTCAGTCATTTGGTCGTCCCTCACTGAACCCCCCCGTGCCGGCCTGGTCGGCCCACTCAGCCTGCTGTTCAGTTATATGGTCGTCCCTCACAGACCCTCCTGCCGGCCTGGTCGCCCCATGCCGCCTGCTGTTCAGTCATTTGGTCGTCCCTCACTGACCCCCCTGCCGGCCTGGTCGCTCCACGCATCCTGCTTTTCAGTCATATGGTCATCCCTCAAGAACCACCCCTGTCGACACGGTTGCCCCAAAAAGCCTGCTGTTCAGTCATATGGTGATCCCTCACTAACCCCGGGGCCGGCCTGGCCTCTCCATGCAGCCTGCTGTTCAATCATATGGTCGTCCCTCACTAACCCCCCCTGTTCGCCTGCTTGCTCCATGCAGCCTGCTGTTCAGTCATATGGTCATTCCTGACTAACCCTGCCTGTTGGCCTGGTTGCCCCACACAGGCTGCTGTTCAGTCATATGGTCTTCCCTCACTAACCCCCTGCCGGTCTGGTTGCCCCACGCAACCTGCTGTTAGGTCATTTGATCGTCCCTCACTAACCCCCCCTTTCGGCCTGGTCGCCCCACGCAGCCTACTGTTCAGTCATATGGTCTGTCCTGACTAACCCTGCCTGTCGGCCTGGTTGCCCCACACAGGCTGCTGTTCAGTCATATGGTCTGTCCTGACTAACCCTGCCTGTCGGCCTGGTCGCCCCACACAGCCTGCTGTTCAGTCATATGGTCATCCCTCCCTACCCCCCCTGCTGGCCTGGTCGCCCCTCGCAGCCTTCTGTTCAGTCATTTGGTCGTCCATCACTGACCCCCCTGCCGGCCTGGTCGCCCCACGCAGCCTGCTGTTCAGTCATATGGTTGTCCCACACTGATCACCCTGCTGGCCTTGTCGCCCCACGCAGCCTGCTGTTCAGTCATATGTTTATCCATCAGTGATTCCCCTGTCAGCCTGGTTGCCCCACGCAGCCCGCTGTTCAGTCATATTGTTGTCCCTCACTGACCCCCTGCTGTCCTGGTCGCCCCACGCAGCCTGCTGTTCAGTCATAGGGTCATCCCTCACTAACCCCCCCTGTCGGCCTGGTTGCCCCACACAGCCTGATGTTCAGGCATTTGGTTGCTCTTCACTAACCCCCGCTGTCGGCCTTGTCGCCCCTCGCAGCCTCCTGTTCAGTCATTTGGTCGTCCATCACTGACCCTCCTGCCGGCCTGGTCGCCTCACGCAGCCTGCTGTTCAGTCCTTTGGTCGTCCATCACTGACCCCCCTGCCGGCACGGAAAACCTGCCGGCCGTCGCCCCACGCAGCCTGCTGTTCAGTCATGTGGTTGTCCATCATTGACCCCCCTGCCTGCCTGG
Source organism: Myotis davidii (assembly GCF_000327345.1). NCBI lineage: Eukaryota > Metazoa > Chordata > Mammalia > Chiroptera > Vespertilionidae > Myotis > Myotis davidii. The sequence continues at coordinate 7,038 of NW_006293544.1, forward strand.
TCGCCTCATGCAGCCTGCTGTTCAGTCCTTTGGTCGTCCATCACTGACCCCGTGCCGGCCTGGTCGCTCCACGCAGCCTGCTCTTCAGTTATCCATCCAGTTGTTTTAGTTGTGACGGCCTCTGCCTTTTTATATTGTTAGGACTGTTCTCTGTAGATTAGACATTTAAGAGAACAAAACAAATATGTTCCATCACCACAAGGTGTGAAAAGCTTTGGAAGCACAGCCATAAAGCATCCCTGACCCACCTGGGACCCCAGCCTTACCCCCTCTGACCATTTTGTTACTCCAAACATGCTGTTCTCTTTCCCGGGGTTCCCTTCCATAGCACAACCTCCGATTTCAGAAGTTGTCAACCAGTGTCCACAGCAGGCACCCTGGCGGTGCCCAAGAATTCCTAAAACCCCAGCACCTGAATATTTAGTCAGGGCACTGACCTCTTTTCCCGTAGATTGTCAAATAAGTACAATGACAGCTGCCTACTCAATAGCCATTTGGTGTGAATGAATCAAAATTATACCTATTTTTTGTTTGATCTGCAAAACATACGTATATTTTGTTGTGCTACAGAACTTTCGTACTTAGTTTATATGCGGCGTGAGATGAAAAAGGTTAGACATCGCTGTTCTATTCTATTAAACCTGGACCTGTCTCAACCCGCTTTCTATGTGCTACTCCAGGCTGCAAAATTCCCCTCATTTATTCGATCATGAAATGTTTATTAGAGGCTCACTATAAATTTTACAGAGATTTTTAATGCATAAATATCGTACAGTACTCGATCCCTCTTCCTATGGCTATGTACATTTGTTAGTCAAATGTCATCTCTCTCAGATGATAATTTTCTGGATCATTTGGCTGCTAAACCGTATTCTTTATGTTTAAGGTTGGCATCAAAATATCCGACCTTCCCTGGCAGGTATAGCTCCATGATTAGAGCTTGGCTCTGGGCTTGGGTGTGCTTCCC
>NW_006293544.1:8121-9124 GCF_000327345.1 Myotis davidii
CTCTAAAGCAGACATTCAATATAGAAGGGGAAGGTTTGTCCAAACCTGGAGGCACACAAATACTTGCTACCCAAGATGGAAATTCATAGGGCAACTCACAATACCACAGACTAAAAGAACAAAGCAGAGGGCAAGGAGTGCAGCTAAGAAGGCTTTAGGGAGGAGAGGGACAGGGAGAGAAGGGCTGCACACAGCAATGACTGTGCCGATGGCCAGGGCCAACGTTGATGATTAGCACAGGAGTGAAAGACTGTATGAGCTCCTTCTAGTTATTTGTTAGTTCCATCATTTTTGTTTCAAAAGAGACAACATTAGCCCCAACCCAAGCCAAAGCCCATAGAATTTATTCTCCCCAAACCCAAGAATAACTGCAGCATCCCATAGAACTTGAACCCTTCCCTGTGTTCTCAAAAAATAAAAACCCAGTTCCAAAGACATGCGATTCTCTTCAACACACAGCTAAGCCCAGAAATGGCCCCGCCCCCCAGCAGGAGCTGAACTTCATATTCCTCAGGTGGTGGAGGGACACCACATCCTCTCTTCTCTGTAGCAATTCTTGGGTCTAACACAGGGAACAGGTTCAGATAATACAGCCCCCCCCCTCCCTCGACCCAACTGGATTCATAACCGCAGCCTCCCCTCCCGCCTCTGTACCCCTCCCTCCCCTCCTCCCACCTCCTCTGTCTGGGATGGGGGCCTGGTGTGGGAGGAGACACACACACTCACCCACACACACACACACACACACACACACACACACACACACACACAAGAGGCAAAGGCAGATCTCCTGGGGACTAGGAACAGAAAGCAGCAGGATGTGACCTCGGAGTTCACTGGGGAAGCTGCGTTCACGTTCACTTCTGTAGGGAATTCTCAAGTCCTAGCCCCATGGCTGTGTTTCTAAACAAATGTAACCAGAAGTCAGCACGGAGTTAACGGAATGTGCCAAGTGCGAATGCTGAGCACCTTAAAGACGCGATGTCATTTTTTCCTTGCAAAA
>NW_006293545.1:0-687 GCF_000327345.1 Myotis davidii
GCCGCATGGGGCCCAGCCAATGTATGTAGGAAAAGATTTAATAAAAATTTCGCAACCTAATTTTCACAATATCCTGTTATACATAATTTTTAATGACGACCTACCCTAATGATTGCTTACTATGATCATGGTGCATTCATTTCCCTTTTGTCCCTTATGCAAGGGCGCACCATTTCTCTAGCAGCGGATATTTTAGCCGCCGATGGCCACGTCATTAGTCCTGGACTGACCTGTCTGGTGTGCGCCACGGGAAATGTTTCGCTCTCGGAGAACAAGAAAAATAGGTTTATTTGCGTGACGCTTATTCAATTGTGCAGTTACTCAGTGTCTGATTAGCTAAAGTTCAAGAAAAATATTAATTTTTATTAAAATGTTCTATTTTATGTTACCGATGATTCATTTATCTCAGCCCTTTGCGTTCAGCGTGTCTCTATCAAAATAAACCCACGTTTCTATGAACACGGAAGCTTCTGTTGTTTTGCGGCCACATCCACGCAAACCTTGTTTATGGGCCCGTGTGGGCCTGTGAGTTTGACATGTTTGGATTAGAGGGACGCAGGCTGCGGGGGGACAGAGGGAAGATGGGGGGTGAGGAAAGGGAGCTGGAAGGACAGACGGACAGACGAGGGCGGGGAGGGGAGGCTCATGAGGAGGGTCCACGTTCTTCCCACGCCCACCTCTCTCCCT
>NW_006293546.1:0-527 GCF_000327345.1 Myotis davidii
ACTGAATTAGGGTTTGTTCACACTAGCCGTGCTACTGTTGCAGTGTGGTGCAGTACTGTAATGCAGCGCAGCTAGGGTTAATGCAGAGTACACAGGTTTCCATCATGTTTGCGTTGATGCTAATGTGCAGCGGTGCATGTTAACACAAATGCTCTGTAGCACGCATTTTTACAGCTGAAAATCTTTGTTGTTTTATTAACAAGTCATTATGATGTACAGAATGTGGGAATGGGAAAAAATTGTGTTTGAGTAGAGCTCTTAATCTTACCTCAGAAAGGCTCTATCCACTGAGCCAAACCGGTTAGGGCCCTCCTGCCTCTTTAGGACAGGAAGGAGGTTTGCACTGGGAGCCAGGAGCCCCCTGAAGCCTGGCTGCCCCCTTCCTCCCACAGAAGCGGGGAGAGGGTGCCCCCTAGTGGTCACACTTCAGAGTGGGTTCCAAGGTCCCCAGAAAACACGCTGGGGTGTAAGCTGGGGAGGCCTCAGTGAGCTTTTCTATTTTTTTTTAACTTTTATTTTTTATTACA
>NW_006293546.1:630-1347 GCF_000327345.1 Myotis davidii
CTCAGGTGGGTCCCCACAGCGAGGCCCAGCATCCGCCTGCAGGAGAGGGGGTCTGGATGGTTCTTCATCTTGAAGTCTCTGGAGAGAGGTTCCAGCCCAGCTCCCCATGCACCCCTGTGTCCTGGCACCTGGGGCTGCCTTTCTGGGGGCCTCTCCATCCTAGTTCCTCATGTCCCGGCAACACAGACAACCCCCAGGTCTGTGGGTCCACCGGCAGGACCCTGGCTTCCTGCATGTGGTGCGGGGGCCACCACAGTGTTAACTAGACACAGGGGGGAAGGAACCTACCCATGTTGCTCAGTGTATAGAGCATCAGCGTGCGGACTGATGGGCCTTGGGTTTGATTCCTGTCAAGGGCATGTACCTCCATTGCAAGCTCGATCCCTGCCTGCATGAGGCAACAACTCAATGTGCCTCTATGGGCTCTCTCTCTCTCTCCTCTCCCTTCTACTTTCTCTAAAAATAAGTGGGAAATATCCTCTGGTGAGGATTCACAAAACTAACTGAATAAAGGAATCTTATTTAAAAATAAATAGAAAGAAAGCCCTGACCAGTTTGACTCAGTGGCTAGAGCAGGGGTGGGCAAACTTTTTGACTCGAGGGCCACAATGGGTTCTTAAACTGGACTGGAGGGCCGGAACAAAAGCATGGATGGAGTGTTTGTGTGAACTAATATAAATTCAAAGTAAACATCATTACATAAAAGGATACGGTCTT
>NW_006293546.1:1424-2364 GCF_000327345.1 Myotis davidii
GTAAGAGGTAACCCCAAAGCCCATCCGGTGTTGCTCAAGCTTCGACCTATGAACCAAGAGGTCAGGGTTGGAATCCTGGTCAAGGCACTTGCCTGGGATACAGCCCCACATCCCCAGTAGGAGGTGTGAAAGCAGCAGCTGATGGATGTTTATCTCTCATGGATGTTTCTAACTCTCTATCCCTCTCCCTTCCTCTCTGTAGAAAAATCAATAAAATATATTTTTTTAAAAAAGAAAGAATTGGTAAGAGGTAACCCCAAAGCCCATCCGGTGTTGCTCAAGCTTCGACCTATGAACCAAGAGGTCAGGGTTGCAATCCTTGTCAGAGCACTTGCCTGGGCTACTGCCTGGACCCTCAGTGGAGAGCCTGCGGGAGACAATGGATTGATGATTCTCTCTCATCACTGATGTTTCTATCTCTCTTACCCTCCTTTCTTCTCTGAAATCAATAAAAATATATCCTATCTTTATTTAAGAATATCTACACTAATAAAAGAGAAAGATGCAAACTAACTGTCACTCTGCCATTTTGCCACTCCAGTACACCCACAAGCCATGCCCACCAGCCAATCAGGAGCAGTTATGCAAATTACCCCAACTAAGACGGTGGGAGGCCATGGAACTGGAGTGAGCAGGAGTCTTGGGTTTCCCCTGGCGATGGAGGAAGCCAAGCTTTCTGCTTTCCCTGGCCAGTCCTGAGCTCCGCTCAAGGCTATAAAGTTTCAATTATAGAAGATAAATAAATCCCAGATACCAGCTTCCAGCCATCGTGGCCTCCGCTCAAGGAGGGACTGGGAATATGGGTTGCCAGGGGCAACCCAGGCTTCAAGACGGACCAAGGCTACAAAGTTTCAATTATGGAAGTTAAATAAATCCCAGATACCTGCTTGCAGCCTGCAGGCATCAGCTTCTCACCCAGGCTGGCCAGGCACCCCAGCAG
>NW_006293546.1:2385-2750 GCF_000327345.1 Myotis davidii
ACTGAGAATGACTGGTCACTATGACACACACTGACCGCTAGGGGGCAGACACTCAATGCAGGAGCTTCCCCCTGGTGGTCAGTGCACTCCCACGATGTGGGGGGGGAGGAGAGGGGGTCTATGCTCAGCCACTATCCAGGCTGATGGCTGCCAGCACAGCAGTGACGGCAGGAGCCTCTCCCGCATCCTCAGCAGCACTAAGGATGTCCAACTGCAGCTTAGGTCTGCTTGTTGCTGGTAAGTGGACATCCCCTGAGGGCTGCCAGGCTGCCAGAGGGATGTCTGACCTAAGCCAGCAGGTGGACATCCTCCTAGGGGTCCCTGCACCGGGCCTCTAGTCCTATATAATAAAAGGCTAATATGCA
>NW_006293546.1:3086-6066 GCF_000327345.1 Myotis davidii
AGGCAGCGCCACTGGGCCCTGGGAGCTCACCTGGAGTGCAGCCCCTCCTCCCCATTTGGAGCTGCCAATCATCCTGGAGATGAATAACTTTCCTGCAGGAACCGGCCCACCAGCCCTTGAAGGTCCCAGCCCTCTGCTCCCTGTCACCTGCCCCTTTGGCAGAGCCTTTGGCTACTTCCCACGTAATCTTCTATCCTTTCACTCAATATAGCAGCCGGTTTATGGGGGCTGCAGAGCAGGTTTTTGTCGGTAACCTGCTGCTCCTTCACATTGCTGCACTATTGGAATGAATGCCCATATATGACTCACCCCTGCCTCTGCCTATTTGGCTCAAGTCGTAGAAAGCAGCAGGGACCATGCATTGTCTGATTACATATTTGTGTGTAAGATCTGATTGGGGAAAATAACAAGGAGAACTTTTCAGTTGAAAAATAAATGCATCATCTAAAGCAAATTCTTATTCCCAAACCTCAGAAAGGAAACATGGCCTACGGCACGTGAAGGAGAGCGAAAGGAAGCCCCATCCACGTGCCTCTGGGGAGGCAGCCCTGGGTCCTCATCAAAACCCCAGGAAGGAGCACTCTCATCCTGGAAGCTACACCCAAAGGAATGGGGTCAGGGTGACGGGTCTCAGGAAAGGAGGGAGGAAGGGGGGTCAGGACGGGAACCCTTGTGGCCAGCGTCCTTGAGTCCTTTCCCATCTGGGGTCGCCTCTAGGATGACAAGGTCAGGCATGCAGCTCTGGCTCCCAGCTGCACCTTATATGCAGACTCCATGCAAATGGGGCTCTCCTTCTGCTCATAAAGGGGATCCTTGCCCGGCATGTTGGGGAGACATCCAGAACCCAAGCGCTTGAGACAGAACCCCAGGGGCTCCACCATGGACTTGGTTCCAAGCTGCCTTTTCCTCCTGATCATTTCTCAAGGTCGTTCTCAGGAGTGGGGAGCACTGAGACCTGTGCCTGTGCCTGTTGGAGCTTCCATGTGATTCTCAGTCCACCTTGTGTCTCTGTGTTTGCAGGTGTCCAGTGTGAGGTGCAGCTGGTGGAGTCTGGGGGAGGCTTGGTGCTCTGTGTTTGCAGGTGTTCAGTGTGAGGTGCAGCTGGTGGAGTCTGGGGGAGGCCTGGTGCAGCCTGGGGGGTCTCTGAGACTCTCCTGTGCAGCGTCTGGATTCACCTTCAGTAGCTACTGGATGAACTTGGTCAGCCAGGCTCCAGGGAAGGGGCTGGAGTGGTTCTCATACATTAATGGTGGTGGTGGTAGCATATACTATGCCAACTGCATGAAGGGCTGCTTCACCAAATCCAGAGACAATGCCAAGAACTTACTGTATCTGCAAATGAGCAGCCTGAGAGCCGAGGACAAGGCCTTGTATTACTGTGCCAGATACACAGTGAGGGGAAGTCAGTTTGAGCCCAGACACTAACCTCCCTGAGGAGACAGCAGGGCTGGGCTGCAGGGAGCATTCAGGACACCAGGGGGCGCTCAGGACCTGCAGACCCAGGTCCCAGGTCTGAGGGGGTCCCTGGAGGGTTGTGCAGGCTTCCTATTGGGGTCAATGCTTTCTTCCCTCCCAGTGTCCCTGGGGCAGTTCCTCTTCCTTCTTTGTGTCTTTAAGTAGATTCTCTGCAGGAAAAAAGCAGGAAGTGGCTGTGTGTCAGATCTGGTCGACTTCTCATCTGGCACCTTCCTGTCACCATGTCCCTGTTGGTTGTTCTGCGGGTTGACAAGGAAAAAAATTGTAGGGATTCCTGTTTCCACACTGAGAGCTACGTCCCCCACCCTCCACGCAGTGCTGAGGTGGGGAACACGGAATCCAGGCCCCAGACCTCACCTGAGTGTGATCAGCCCCTCACTCTGCCCCAGGAGGAGCCCTTAGGGGCAGACAGCCGCTTGCCTCTCACTGACATGGCTGCCCATGGAAGTGTAAGTTCAGACCCTATAGGCACAGCCTGTTTGTGAGCCTGGAAGTTCCGACCTCGATGTGTGCCCCAGATGTAAGCAAGAAGCCCTCTGGGGCCCTGTTCCCTTCTGGTCTTAGAACCTTGTCCCAGGGGACGTGTCCCAACACCAGTTCCGCTTCCCCTGGGAACCTCCTGCATCCTGAGAACCTGCTGAAAGGAGACATGGTCCCACCCACCTCTGCTGTGCCTGCAGCTCCGCAGACACCACCCCATCCTCACCCTCTGTACTCTGCCACCCACACTCTCACCCCATGGGGCCTGCACAGGACATCCTCTATGGCTGTGCTCTGTCTTCTTCTTCCCACCTGGTAGGTTTTGCCTTAAATGCACACTCCTCCACCCCCATCATCCTCTTGTGTCCATCTCCTGTGCCAGACCCTCCCGGAGACACCAGGGCAGGGACACCCAGGCGGCCTGAAGCCAGCTTCAGCCATCCTGCTGAGCCCAGGTTGCTGTCAGACCTTGGGGGCCCCACCTCTGTCAGGTGGAGACACAGCTGAGCACTGAGCTCATAGCCCCTCCAACAGCTCACACCTGTGCCTGGGAACCGCCAGGGACCTGTGAGTGGCAGAGCATCGTAGTGGACAAGCCCGTGGCCACTGGGGTCAGAGGGCAGTGAGGGAAGTGCTGGTGCCTTGTCACCTATGATGTTGAAAACATCCTGCTGACCAGAGCCCAGGTGTACAGGGAGCTCCGTGAATCCTGAAAGAGCAGGGACAGCTAGGCCAGCATTGCTCAGTGGTTGAGCATTGGCCAATGAAGCAGAATTTGAATGTTGGATTCCCAGTCAGGACACATGGCCAGGATGTGAACAACATCAACAGTGTGAGCCATGAAGAAGGCTGCCAATCAATGATTTTCTCTCACCATTGATGAGTCTCTCTCTCTCTCTCTCTCTCTCTCTCTCTCTCTCTCTCTCTTTCTCCCTCCCTCCCATTCTCTAAAATATGTATATATGTGTGTGGGCACTTCCAATTTATAATAGTCCTGTTATAGAAAACACATGAAAGAACAACT
>NW_006293546.1:6942-7978 GCF_000327345.1 Myotis davidii
GCTTAACAGTGAAAAGCATGAGAGCTGAGGAAATGGCCGTGTATTACTGTGCAAGAGACACAGTGAGGGGAAGTCAGTGTGAGCCCAAGACACTAACCCTGAGGGAGACAGCAGGGCTGGTCTGCAGAGGACACCAGGGGGCGCTCAGGACCAGCACAGGGCCCAGGCCAGGAGCAGGTGGAGAGTTGAGCAAAGATACCATTTCCTTCTCCATCTTAAATTAGTTTTGCTCCCAGACTCAGCCACAGAGCTCACAGAAAGCCTTGTCCTAGGTCTAGTTTTAGGGATTTTATTTGCAAACAAAAAGGGAGCTTTGTCGTAAATCTGAAAAAACTCAGTGACTGACAGGACCCTCAAAGGAGGCTCTGATCACACATCCTCCCGGGCAGTTCCTGGGGGAGGCATGCCCCAAGCCTATGACGTCTTTACTACAAGGCTCTTCTTTGCCTGGAGCACCCTGTCCATTGTCCCTGTGCATCTGGGTTAACACACCTTTGACATCAGCATGACCACCCTCAGGAGAGCACATCTTGGCCATCTGTGTGTCCACTTTGGAGACTTACGTATTAGTCCCTTTGCCCATTTTTCAATTGTGCTGTTGTCTTCCTTTTGTAAGTTGTATGAGTTCCTATGCACTTTGTATATTAAGCCCTTATTGGGCATACTCCTGCTGTTGCAAGTGGTAAGAGGTCTTTCTTTTTCACAGCTGAATAGTATTCATGGTGTAGATGTACCACGGGTTTTTTTATCCAATCATCTGCTGACCGGCACTTAGGCTGTTTCCAAAGCTTAGCTGTTATGAATTGCATTTCTATGAGCATAGGGGTACTGGCATTCTTTCTGATAAGTGTTTTTGGTTTCTTAGGATGTATTCCTAGAAGTGGGATCACTGGGTCAAATAGGAGTTCCATTTTTCATTTTTAGATGGAACTCCATATTGTTTTCCATAATGGCTGCCCCAGTCTGCATTGCTAATGGACCAAATAAACTGATCAACAAAAATATACCCAGAGACATAGAAGCATAAACAGATTAT
>NW_006293546.1:13523-15132 GCF_000327345.1 Myotis davidii
GAAAATGGTTTCTTCCCTCCCAGTGTCCCTGGGGCAGTTCCTCTTCCTTCTTTGTGTCTTTAATTAGATTCTCTGCAGGAAAAAAGCAGGAAGTGGCTGTGTGTCAGATCTGCTTGACTTCTGATCTGGGTCCTTCCTGTCACCAGGTCCTGATGGTCACTCTCTGGTTTGACTAGGCAAACATTGTAGGGATTCTGGTCCCCTCACTGAGACCTATGTCCACCACGCATGAAACATTGCAGGAAAAAAGCAGGAAGTGGTTGTGTGTCAGATCTGCTTGACTTCTGATCTGGGTCCTTCCTGTCACCAGGTCCTGATGGTCACTCTCTGGTTTGACTAGGCAAACATTGTAGGGATTCTGGTCCCCTCACTGAGACCTATGTCCACCACGCATGAAACAGTGCTAGGAGGTGAATATGGAGTCCAGGCCCCAAACCTCACCTGAGTGTCATCAGCCCCTCTCTATGCCCCAGGAGGAGCCCTTTGGGGGCAGTTAGCCCCTTGCATCTCACTGACATGGCTGCACATGGAGGTGTGGGGTCAGATCCTGTGGCACTGCCCCTCTGAAATCCTGGAAGTGCCTACCTCTCCCTGTGCCCCAGAGGGAGCCTGGAAGCCCTGCTGGGTGCTGCTCCCCGTGGGTCTCAGAACCTGGTCCCAGGGGACGTGTCCCAACACCAGTCCTGCTTCCCCTGGGGAACCACCTGCATCCTGAGAACCTGCTGAAGGGAGACATGTCCCACCCAGCTCTGCTGTGCCTGCAGCTCCGCAGACACCATCCCATCCTCACCCTCTGTCCTCTGCTGCCCAAACTCTCACCCCATGGGTCCTGCATAGGGTGTCCTGAGTGGATGTGTCTGCCCTCTCCTTCCCGCCCTTGTATGTTTTGCCTTAAATGCAGCCCAATGTCATCCCTCATGGCCATCTTCTGTGCCAGGCCCTCCCTCTGCCGTCCTCTGAGCCCACATGCAGTGCCCATGTGTGATGTCAGTCCGTGGCGGCCCGTCCTGTGTCAGGTGGAGACACAGCTGAGCCCTGAGCTCAGAGCACCTCCTACAGCTCACACCTGTGCTGAGGAAACCTCCAAGGGGCCTGTGAGCTGCAGAGCATCATGGTGGACAAGCCTGTGGCCACTGGGGTCATAGGCCAGTCAGTGAAGGGATGGGCCTGGTCACCTATGATATTGCCAACGTCCTGGTTACCAGAGCCCAGGTACAGAGGGAGCTCCATGAATCCTAAATGTACAGGAACAGCCAAGCAAGCACGGCTAACAGATTGATTGTCGACGTATGAACCAGGAGGTCAAGGTTCAATTCCCAGTTAGGGCACATGTCGGGGATATGGGAAACATCCCCAGAGTGGGGCATGCAGGAGGCAGCCAACCAATAATTCTCTCCAATCATTGATGTTCCTATCTCTCTCTCCCTTCTTCTCTGAAAGCAATTAAATTTTTAAAAAAAAAATCTTATCTGAGCCATATTTTAAAATGCAAGTTTTGCCTGCCTAGTGTGGCTCAGTGGTTGAACATGGAGCCATGAACCAAGAGGACACTGGTTGGATTCCAGGTCTGGCACATGCCCAGGTCTCAGGCTGGATCTCCAGTGGATTT
>NW_006293546.1:15227-15722 GCF_000327345.1 Myotis davidii
GATAAAAAAAGAAGATCTATCTATGTCTATCTCCATATCTATATCTATATCTATATATATATCTATATCTATATCTATATCTATATCTATCATCTAAAACAATAAAAGCAAATATACTAATTAGACTGGATGTCCTTCTGGACGTCCTTCCAGACGCAGTCACAGAGTTAATGGGGCCGAGCTCCTTTCACAAATTTTCTGCATCCGGTCTCTAGTATATCTATACCCATGGGAGCAGAGGCTGGGATTTTATCCCTAAGGAGTCACTGATTATGCCCACATCTTATGTCCTGACAACATCCTACAGCATAGCCTTTGGTGTGGAAGGAGAGGTCCATGGGCACGGTGACCAGGACCCCAAGGAGGGCCTGGTTCTCTGACGGCACAGTCAGCACCTCCTTCCAGGAGAAGCCCCAGAGACCAGGACCTCCCTCACATCTTGCCCTTTGTATGTGCAGACACCTCCCATATGCAGATGCCCACACGGCCACCACA
>NW_006293546.1:15904-18768 GCF_000327345.1 Myotis davidii
CCTCACCTGCGCTGTCTCTGGATTCTCCATCACAACCAGTCCTTACTGCTGGGACTGGATCCGCCAGCCCCCAGGGAAGGGACTGGAGTGGATGGGGGACATAACTTATAGTGGGAGCACTAACTACAGCCCCTCCCTCAAGAGCTGAACCTCCATCTCCAGAGACACGTCCAAGAACCAGTTCTCCCTGCAGCTGAGGTCTGTGACCACTGAGGACACGGCCATGTGTGTGACACACAGTGAGGGGAAGTCAGTGTGAGCCCAGACAATAACCTCCCTGAGGAGACAACAGGGCTGGACTGCAGGGAGCGTCCTGGACACCAGGGGGCGTTCAGGACCAGGAACAGGCCGGGACCAGGAGCAGGTGGAGAGTTGGGTAAAGATACAATTTCCTGCTCCGTCTTAAATTAGTTTTGCTCCGGGGCTAAGCCACGGAGCTCACAGAAAGCCCTTTCCTAGGTCTCGTTTTAGGAATTGTGTTTGTGAACAAAAACGAGGGCTCTGTTGTACATCTGACAAAACTCAGTGACTGATAGGAACCTCACAGGAGGCTCTGATCGCACGTCCTACCTGGGCAGTCCTGGGGGTGGGCACACCCAGGCCTATGACTTCTTTACTAAAAAGCTCATCTTGGCCTTAAGCACCCCGTCCATTGTTCCTGTGCATCTGGGTTAACACACCTTTGACATCAGCATGACCACCCTCAGGAGAGCACCTGCTGTTCACTGTCCTGGCATCCAGTCCCCGCCTTGCTCTCTCCCACCTCCATGTCACTCCTCACCTTCCCTCCTTAACTGCAAATGCACAAACGCAGGTGCAAACGGTTATTCTCCAGAGCATTTGAGGTCTTGCTCCCCAACAGTTGTCGTCAGTTTGGCTCCCATAAAATCTTATAAATCATTGTGTGCATGTTTGCACATTTCTTACATCAACGTGTTGTCCTTTCTGCATTTGCAGCATATGTTCATACACATTTCTTCCCCGTGTGGAGAAGGAAGTGCACACATTATTAAATACCTGCTACCTGGATGGGATGAGTTCAAATGAGTTCACAGGTGCTGGAGATGAGACAAGTTTGTTGTTGGTTGTCATGGACCTAAGTGTCCCGTCTTTTTCCTGCCCAGCAGGTGTGACTGGGAGGTTGAGCATCGACCTATGAACCAGGAGGTCACAGTTTGATTCCTTGGTCAGGGCACATGCCTAGGTTGCAGTCTTTTCCCCCAGGGGTTGGGGGGCAAGAGGCAGCTGATCAATGATTTTCATCATTTATGTTCTCATCACTCCATTTGACTCCCCATTTGCCTCCCCTCTGGAATCAATGAAAGTATATCAATAAGGAGAAGGAAAGAAAGGAGACTTTTCCCAGCTGTGCCGTCTCCCCCTGTGACACTCTGGAAGGGGTAAAGAATTTCTATTAGTAAAGAATTCTGCCTCCAACTTGCTCCATGGTAGAACAGGTGGAACAGCTTGATATCCCACCTGTAAAGAATTCCCCTGCTGGTTGAATCGGCAAAAAAATCCGCAACATAAAATGAGCCACTCTGAAGACATTGACATGAGAACCTCTAAGCCTATAGAGGATATTTTTTTTGGGGGGTGGAGGGGACAATTCAGAGCATTTTATTCGTTAATCCGTTTCATTCCATAATGCACCATCTTGTTCCTGACACCATTAATACTACTGTCATTGTTTCCCTTGGAGAGGACCATACCTCTAAAAAATCTGAGTTGGATTTCTGTCTATTAACTATAACAGATTGTACCTTACCAAAAAGCAACCCCTAAAAGCTAAGATGGAGATGGTATAAGTAAGGACTTTCAGTGAAAGGGTGGGTGCACAGGTAGACCAACAAGCATATTCGGTACGTGGCTTAACCCAGATGGCAGGGAGAGAGCACCAGCACAGTCAATGCCTTCGTGAAGGTAGCTAGAAGTTCCCTGCCAGCCAAGTAGTTTGATGTGCAGAATGGAAAGATACATCCTTTTCCTATTAGCTACTCAAACCCAAGCAGAGAATATGAAATAATGAATAACTAGACTAGAGGGTCGTGACTTTCCGGAAAACAGAAAGGTCGAGTAAGCACACCATCCCCCGATAAGAGTGAGGTGATGTCAGTGCAGGGAAAGGTTGGGTACCTTCTTTAAGTTGGTTTTTGGCAGTTTGGTCTGTGAGCAGTCAAGATGGAGAGGGAGGCTCTCCCAAAGGGGAATGTCTGCAGGAACCAGAGTAGCTGAACCCGACCATCTGTGATGCCTTTAGACTTGCACATACCATGGCACACAAGGACTCTCCACGTGAATCAGCCACGAGCCACACCCATTGCACAGAAGGCTGTGATGATGGTCCACCAAGTACAGAGTGACGGGGTTCAGGGGCTCGAGGCTCTGATAAGGAATAAACTGAGGCCAGAAAACAACCCACATGTAATAACCAAGGAGAGGGTGATGACCGTGAGCCTGAACAGACTGTCCCCTGGAGGTAAGCCTCCTCGCCTGCCGCCTTCCCCATCGCTGCAGATCATCCCCTGGAGAGTATTTTTGAGAGTTTATTTGAGCCAAACTTAATAACCAGAACAGGGAGCGGAGCTTTTTCTGTCCACTCCAGGGAGCGCAGGCCTAGATCTCAACAGCACAGTAGCCGTCACTCTGACTCCCCTTATGACTCGGCCCGCTCTCCCTACAGGAATTTTGGGGCCTGTGCCTCTGGGAACATTAGGATTAGTCTTAGGAAGAAGTGGAAACACTCTGAAAAGGCAAACTGTTTTGCCTGGAGTCATAGATTCAGACTATGAGGGAGAAATCAAGGTAACACTAGAATGCAAACATATTATGCAAATTACTCCAGGACAAAGAATTTCTCAGCT
>NW_006293546.1:18797-22457 GCF_000327345.1 Myotis davidii
AACAGTTTTAAGCTATAAATAGAAAAAGAGGAACACAAGAATTTGGAAGCTCAGATATCTATTGGATACAGGAAATTAGCAAAACCCATCCTATGATCAATTTAAGAATAGAGGGAAAACTGTTTAAGGGTTTAGTAGACACTGGAGCAGATGTTAGTGTTATTAGTAAAGAATTCTGCCTCCAACTTGGTCCGTGCCCTTTGTATGTGCAGACACCTCCCATATGCAAATGCCCATATGGCCACCAAACACACATAGTTGGCGTCCACTTAAATGCAGGGCCTCCCCACCCTGGAGAATACATTCTGGGGGACTAGGACCTCACCTGCAAGACATGACTCCCATGTGGCTCTTTCTCTTCCTGCTGTCAGCTCCCAGATGTAAGTGACTTGGGGTCTTAGACGTGAGGAGATGGGACTCACTTGTTCTCTCTGTCCCAGGTGTCCTGTCCCAGGTGTAGCTTCAGGAGTAGGGCCCAGGACTGGTGAAGCCCTCGCAGACCCTCTCCCTCACATGCTCTGTCTCTGGATTTTCCATCACAACCAGTGGTTACTGCTGGGACTAGATCCGCCAGCCGCTGGGAAATGTGATGGAGTGGATTGCAAGCTTATGTAGTAGAGGGAGCAATTACTACAGCTCCTCCTTCAAGAGCCGATCCACCATATCCAGAGACAGGTCCAAGAACCAGTTCTCCCTGCAGCTGAGCTCCCGGACCACCGAGGACTCAGCCGTGTATTACTGTGCAAGACACACAGTGAGGGGAAGTCAGTGTGAGCCCAGACACTAACCTCCCTGAGGGAGACAGCAGGGCTGGGCTGCAGGGAGCATTCATGACCAGCAGGGGGCGAGCAGGACCAGCACAGGGCCCTGACCAGGAGCAGGTGGAGAGTTGAGCAAAGATACCATTTCCCGCTCTGTCTTAAATTAGTTTTGCTCCCAGGCTCAGCCACAGAGCTCACAGAAAGCCCTTTCCTAGGTCTAGTTTTAGGGATTGTATTTGTGAACAAAAGGGGGCTCTGTCGTAAATCTGACAAAACTCAATGACTGACAGGACCCTCACAGGAAGCTCTGATCACACATCCTACCTGGGCAGTCCTGGGGGTGGGCACGCCCCAGGCCTATGACTTCTTTACTAAAAGGTACATCTTTGCCTTAAGCACCCCGTCCATTGTTCCTGTGCATCTGGGTTAACACACCTTTGACAGCAGCATGACCACCCTCAGGAGAGCACCTGCTGTTCACTGTCCTGGCATCCAGTCCCCGCCTTGCTCTCTCCCACCTCCATGTCACTCCTCACCTTCCCTCCTTAACTGCAAATGCAGAAACACAGCTGCAAACGGTTATTCTCCAGAGCATTGGAAGTCTTGCTCCCCTACATTTATCATCCATTTGGCCTCAATAAAATTTTATAAAATATTCCCTATATGTTTGGACATTTTTTACATCGACATGTTGTCTTTTCTTCATTTACCACATACATTCATACACATTTCTTCCCCGTGTGGAGAGGGAAGTGCACACAGTTATTAAAAACCTGCTACCTGGATGGGATGAGTTCAAATGAGCTCACAGGTGTGGGAGATGAGACAAGTTTGCTGCTGGTTGTCATGGACGTAAGTGCCCTGTCTTTTTCCAGCCCAGCAGGTTTGCCTGGGAGATTGAGCATCAACTTATGAACCAGGAGGTCATGGTTTGATTCCTTGGTCAGCGCACATTCCCGGGTTGCAGTCTTGATCCCCGAGGGTCTGGGGGAAGGAGGCAGCCAATCAATGATTCTCATCATTGATGTTGCCATAGCTCCACTGGCCTCCTTCTGGAGTCAAGGAAAGTGTATAAAAAAAGGGGAAGAAAATAAAGGAGGCTTCCCCAACTGTGCCGTGTCCCCCTGTGATACGCTGGCAGGTTCCCCTGCTGGTTGAATGGGCATAGAATCCACAACATAAATGAACCACTTTGAAGTCCTTGACATGAGATCCTCTAAGCCTGTGGAGGATATCTTTGGGGGGGGAGGGTGGCAGGGAGACAATTCAGAGCATTTTATTCATTAATCCGTTTCATTCCATAATGCACCATCATGTTCCTGACACCATTAATACTACTGTCATTGTTTCCCTAGGAGAGGACCATGGCTCTAAAAAATCTGAGTTGGGTTTCCATTGATTAACTCTAATAGATTTTACCTTACCAAAAAGCAATCCCTAAGCAGCTAAGATGGAGGTGGTATGGGTAAGGTGTTTCATTCAAAAGGTGGAAGCACAGGTAGACCAACAAGCAAATTCAGTACCTGTCTTAACCCAGATGGCAGGGAGAGAGCACTAGCACAGCCAAGGCCTTCACGAAGGTAGCTAGAAGTACCCTGCCAGGTAGGTTAGTCTACTGAATGGGAAAGATACAACCCTTTCCTATTATCCACTCAAACCCTAGCAGAGAATATGAAATAATGAATAACTAGAGCAGTGGTTCTCAACCTGTGGCTCACGACCCCTTTGGCAGTTGAAAAACCCTTTCACAGGGGTCGCCTAAGACCACCCTGCACATCAGATATTTACATTATGATTGATAACAGTAGCAACATTACAGTGATGAAGTAGCAACGAAAATAAATTTTATGGTTGGGGTTCACCACAACATAAGGAACTGTATTAAAGGGTCACGGCATTCGGAAGGTTGAGAACCACTGATCTAGAGACCAAACACCACAAAGGAGGCCTTGTAGCTGCTACACAGCCAGCACCAAACTGCCCTGAACGAATAGGATCCAGGAGCTCTGTCTATGTCTCTCTAGTTCATGCTTTTGGTCCCTAGGGACCCTCACAGATGCTCCTCTCTCTCCCAACACTTGGTCCACTGGCTATCGGTTTACACTCTGGTCTTAGTTTATCCTCTGAGCAGTTTGTAAGGGAAACAGTGTCAGATGGGACTGGTCTCCTGAACATGAACCTCCTGCAACAAATGAGGATTTTAAGTGCTGAAGGAAAATTGAGTAGCCCTCAAGGTTGAATTCTAAACTAACGGAAAATATATTTCAAAACTGAATGAAGCCATAGGTTGAGCTTCGACCTATGATTCCATTCCTGGTCCGGGCACACACCTGGGTTGAAGGCTTGATTCCTAGTAGTGACCATACAGGAGGCAGACAATTAATGAATCCCTTTCATCATTGAAGTTTCTACCTGTCCCTCCTTCTCCCTTCCTCTCTGAAATCTATAAAATATATATTAAAACAAATGAATGACAAGGTTGTGGATTTGATTCCCAGTCTTGGCAGATATGGGAGGCAAATGATAAATATGTTCCCCGCCATCAATGTTTCTCTCTTTCTCACCATATTTCTCTGTTCAATATTTCTATCTCACATCAATATTTCTCTCTCTCCCTCTCTCCCCCTCCATTCCAGTCTAAAAATCAATGGAAAAATAGCCTTAGGTGAGGATTAACAAACAAAAAAGTACCCTATTAAGAAGCTTAATTTAATAAACACAGAGAATTATAGCCAATCCTGTACCCAATAATTTGAGAATACATATAATTTTCAAGCATGAGACATTATGAAAACTGATCACGTATTAGGTCAAAAAACAAATCTGAAATAACAAATAACAGATGGACTTGCTGTATTACCACAACTCCATGATGAAGTAATTAATATGGGAATTCTCT
>NW_006293546.1:24229-25232 GCF_000327345.1 Myotis davidii
GGGGGTGTCCACCTGCAGTCATGCCCCCAATCTGCTCTACCCAGAGAGTGGGTTGGCGGCTTGAGTGCGGGCAGACGCTGCAGCCGCCCCACCAACTCGCGTCAGGGTCTGCCGGCAGGATCTGTCCGGTTTGGGGGCGTGAGTGCGGGCGGATGCGGCAGTCGCCCTACAGGCCCTTGTCCGGGTCTGCCAGCAGGATCAGGTCTCAGGCGACTGCTGGCACTCGCACCCCCAACCCGCTCTTGGATGGCGCTGTACCATCCTGCCTGCAATATGCAAATTAGCCGCCATCTTTTTTGGCGGTTAACTGCCATCTTAGTTGGCAGTTAATTTGCATATCTTGCTGATTAGCCAATGAAAAGGGTGTCGGTCGTGTGCCAATTACCATTTTTCTCTTTTATTAGTTTAGATATCCATGGAAGAAGAAGCACATTGACTTTATCTCTAAGGAGTCATTGAGGTTCCCACATCCTACTTCCTGACCACCTCTTGCAGCATAGCCCCTGCTGTGGAAGGAGAGGTCCCTGGGCACAGTGACTAGGACCCCAAGAAGGGCCTGGTTCTCTGAGGCACAGTCAGCACCTCCTTCCAGGAGAAGCCCCAGAGACTGGGACCTCCCTCACCTCTTGCCCTTTGTATGTGCAGACACCTCCCATATGCAAATGCCCACACGGTCACCAGACACACACAAAGTTGGCGTTCACTTAAATTCAGGGCCTCCTCACCCTGAAGAATACTTTGTGGGGGACGAGGACCTCACCTGCAAGACATGACTCCCATGTGGCTCTTCCTCTTCCTGCTGTCAGCTCCCAGATGTGAGTGACTCAAGGGGCTTAGATGTGAGGAGATGGGGACCCTGAATCTGAGCCCAGGACTCACTGTGTTCTCTCTGTCCCAGGTGTCCTGTCCCAGGTGCAGCTGCAGGAGTCAGGGCCAGGACTAGTGAAGCCCTCGCAGGCCCTCTCCCTCACCTGCTCTGTCTCTGGACTCTCCATCCCTTCCA
>NW_006293546.1:25854-27078 GCF_000327345.1 Myotis davidii
GAGAGAAAATCACTTGCTTCCTCTGCCCCATTGATCAGTCAGAAGGAGCCCTTAATGTTTCCTTTGGTCCCTCCTCCAGGAGACATTGCCATGTTAAGGAGGCCATTGGGGACGTCGTTGGGCACTGACCAGAGAGACGTTACTGCAGCCCCAGCAACCAATAAGCTCGGCTGTGCTAACAAAGGGACAGTCTTCTGTCAGGAGGTTCTGTTGGATGAAACACACAAGGGCTTTAATCTCACAGAAAGGAGTGGGTAGAACTGGTCTGTATTTTGAATTTCTAGAGCCTAAGAAAATAACATCTGCAATGAATAATACATGGAGTAAGACTAACACTGCAGATTAAACATACATGAACTTAAAGAAGTCTAAGGAAACTCCCCAAAATGGAACACAGGACAAATTTTCCCCAAAATAGCTAAGTGTCAGGAATGTAAGAGACAATAAAGCAGTCAAATATCTATAATAATAAAAGCATAATATGCAAATAGACCGAACAACTGAGCAACAGAACGACTGTCCAGACGACCTTCTGGACAGCCACACTATGACACGTACTGGCACCAGGCCAACCAACATGGGTAAGATGCAATTGGTCGGGGACCTCCACCATCACCTCACGGTTGCCCTACAGAGGGAGTCCCAGGCCACCCTGTGTGAGTTGATTTGATGGGGGGGATCCACTATCAATCGCACCTTAGACAGAGGCCCAGGTCACCAGGCTGGTGGTGCTGGGGCAGGTGGGCGGGGCCTCCCTCTGTGGGGTGATCAATCTGGGAGCCCCACAATCGATCTCCCCACAGAGGGAGGCCCAGGCCAGCCAAGCAATCGCACCCCATGCCTGTTTCCCATAGAGGGAGGTGACCAGTGACCAGGGAAGGAGGGCCATGCCACACAGATGGCAAGCATTGGCAGCTGGGGGTGGGGGGGAGAAGGAGGCAGAGGGAGGCAGGGAAAGCTGCAAGAGCCAGAGGGTGGAAAGCCCCTATAGGCTCTGTACGCTGGCCAAGCATAAGGGCCTTACCCAAGGGGTCCTGGATTGCGAGAGGTCTCAGGGCTGGCTGAGTGACACCCATCCCCCATGCATGAATTTCATGCACTGGGCCTGTAGTCTATAGTAATAAAAGGGTAATATGTAAATTGGTCAGGATACCCTCACAGAAACAACCAAACAGCAGGCTGCGTGGGGCAACCAGGCTGGCGGGGGGAGGGGAGGGGAAATGA
>NW_006293546.1:27468-29997 GCF_000327345.1 Myotis davidii
CGACTGCTGATTTAGTCCCAATCCCTGGGATCAGGCTTTAACCGGCAGTCAGACATCTTCCCAAAGGACCCAGATTGGAGAGGGGGCAGGCTGGGCTGAGGGGACCCCC
This sequence comes from Myotis davidii, assembly GCF_000327345.1. Taxonomy (NCBI): domain Eukaryota; kingdom Metazoa; phylum Chordata; class Mammalia; order Chiroptera; family Vespertilionidae; genus Myotis; species Myotis davidii. The sequence goes on from NW_006293546.1 coordinate 27,578, forward strand.
GCCACCATGCACACATTTTGTGCCCTGGTCCTCTAGTCCATATATATAAGCCTAAACTCCTGAACGACCATTTCACAGGTCACTATGATGTGCACTGACCACCAAGGGGGATACGCTCAACGCAGGAGCTGCCTCCTGGTGGTCGGTGCGCTCTCCCAGCAGGAGTGCTGCTCAGCTGACTGACAGATGCGGGGCTTATGGATAGTGAGTGCAGCTGCAGCAGTACAAGTCTCTCCCGCCTCCACTGCAGTACGCTACCAAGTGACATCAGGCACAGCAGGGCCAGGATCAGCTACAGCGGCGTGGCACCCAGCCCAGTTTCAGGCTCCTCCCGGGACACCTGCTGATTGGCACACTTCTACAAACCTCGGGGGATGTTGGACTGCTAGTGTCGGCCCGATCCCCACAGGCCCCAAGGGGTCCCAAATTGTGAGTGGGTGCAGGCCAGGCTGAGGGACCACAGTGGTGCGTGAATCTAATATATACATGTAATTGGAATCCCAGGAAGAGGAGAAAAGGCACCAAGAAACATCTTTGAAGAAATTATTGCAAATAGTTTTTCAGAATTTGATGGAAACTATAAAGAGATCTAAGAACACCAAAGTACTCCAAGGAGAATGAAAATAAACAACATTAAATCAAGACACATTGAAGTGAAACTGGTGAAAAAGATAAAAGGCCCATGGGCAGTAAAGAAAAACCCACACATGAGTCAAGGGGCAGGATTGATAAAATGGCATGACTAAGAGGGGAGGAAAAACATATCCTCTGTGGAGAATCTGAGCTTGCAGAATGGAAGGCTCCTTGGAGGGGTAGTACAAGAAAAGGCTGGAAATGAGATTGGTGACAAGGTTGTGAGAAGATTAAGTTTTAAGCTGAAGATTTTTATCTTATTCTGAAATACTGGGGGTTACTGGCAGTATGTAGATGGTAATATTTTTTAAGAATTTGTTAGCATTGCTGTGGAGAATTGACTAGAAGGTGGAGGGACCCATATGGCAGAAAGAACAATTAAAGAATGTCAGCAATTATGTAATTCTAAGGCAATGGGGCTTGGACAAGGTGGGCAATCGTGACATTAGAATGTGAGAACAGGCTTGAGACACATAAGACATCTGGGTAAGATGGTGTATGGTGATGGATGTATACTGATTAAACGGAAAATATGACATATGCCCTACTAAAGGAAAGATCAAAGCAGGAAAGTATATTTAAAGACCTTATTCTATTCCTACATGCAGAAGTTTTTTGTTTTTATGACACAGCATGCTCCTTTTAAAGGCTGTGTAAAAGCAGATACATTTAATGCATACAGGGTCAGGAAAAGGTACTGGTAAAAACTGGTTCTTCTTTAGTCCGGTGCCCTCCTGCTGTCCAGCTTTTTGGCCAATTGGGTGACTGTGGCCAGTTGGATGATCATCATTAACTTCTCTAAACCTCAGTCTCTTAATCAATAAAATGATGATGATAATAATGTCAGTCCTACCTTTCTTGCAAGGTATTATGAAAATCTAATTACTCTAATTTAAATTACATTAAAAATATTTATTGATCATATACATGTGTGTAAGCTCTGTGCTAGGTACAACAGAAAATAGAAAGATGAATGAGACAAAAGGTCTCTCTATGGAAGTCTAAAACAAAATGCAAGATGGTAAAACAAAAATACAAAATGGGATAATATAAGTGTCTGAGGAGACAAAGTCCTTAAGTGTTCAAATAACTGAGGGTGAATATCTGGAGGATAAACTCAAGAATAGCTTCATGAAAGAGGGATTATTTGAAGTAAGGCACAAATAGGTATAGAATGGAGAATAAAGGGAAAGTAATTCATCCATTCAAAGTATCATATATGTCCACTTTTCACCCCCCATTGACCTCAGTGAGACCACCAGACCCACCAGCCACCAGGGATCCATTTTTAAATGATGGAAATTCTCCCACTTTAAGAGGCTGGGAAACAGGACTTTTGCACATGAACAGCAGGGAAGTTGAGTGAAATCTATGCCTTTGGGAGGCAGCTGTGTGCCTGTGAGAGTGGCAGCCAGTTTGAGCCAGAGGCTGCGGCCACAGCGTCCAGCCCAGCCTCTCCTGCCTCCTCACATGTAGAGGTTCGAGTTTTCTGGAAGATCTGATTGAGGAAAATAACAAGAAGAATCTTTCAGTCTCAAAATAACAGCATCATCCAATGCACATTCTTATTCCCTAACCCCAGAAAGGTGACATGGCCCAGGGCAGATGAAGGAGAGCGAGAGGAAACCCCATCCATGTGCCTCTGGGGGAGCACCCCTGGGTCCTCATCAAAACCCCAGGGAGGAGGACTCTTAATCCTGGAAGCTACACCCAAAGGAAGGGGGTCAGAGTGACGGGTCTTGGGAAAGGAGGGAGGGAGGGGGGTCAGGACAGGACCCCTGTGGCCA
>NW_006293546.1:30182-30947 GCF_000327345.1 Myotis davidii
GTGTTTCTCTGAGACTCTCTTGTGCAGCCTCTGGATTCACCTTCAGTAGCTACGAAATGCACTGGGTCCTCCAAGCTCCGGGGAAGGGGCTGGAGTGGGTCGCACTCATTAGTAGTGGTAGTGGTGGTAGCACATACTACGGCAACTCTGTGAAGGGCCGCTTCACCATCTCCAGAGACAACGCCAAGAACTCGCTGTATCTGCAAATGAACAGCCTGAAAGATGAGGACACGGCCCTCTATTACTGTGTGAAGGACACAGTGAGGGGAAGTCAGTGTGAGCCCAGACACAAACCGCCCTGAGGAGGCAGCCAGGCTGCGCTGCAGGGAGCTCTCAGGACCCACAGCACAAAGAGCAGCCCTAGGAGCAGGGGCAGAGGGAGGTGGGGAGGAAGGGCCTTCCTGTTGGGCACAGGATTTCCTCTCAAGCTCTCAGCTTCCTCCAAGGACGGCTCTTGCTCTTTCTCTGAGGCTCTAATTTCCTGCTTTCTCGTTGCAAACCCCAGAGAAGGGGGTCACACTGCTGCTGGCAGATGACAAGTGGACAGTGATGGGGACTTTCCTCACCATGTGTCTGTATTTCCTGCTTTTCTTTCTCCACTGAGACCATCCTCAGTGCTCTCATCGGTCTGTGGTTGGAAACTTTCCCACCAAGAGAGACCCAAGCACAGCCCACGCCCCTGTGTGCTGAGCTCGGGGTCTGACCCACATGCCCTCCTGTCCCCATAGGGTCCTTCCTCCTGAGCTGCCCAGAGAAAATAAAGAG
>NW_006293546.1:31024-32864 GCF_000327345.1 Myotis davidii
AAAGGGCTCCTGAGGCCTGCTCTCTGGTCACCTCCCCTGTACAAGTGCCAGGACTTGATGTTTCTGGTGCCACAGGAAATGACCTCAGCGCTCTCCCCATAGGTGTCACACCAGCACTGATGTGAGATGAGACAGCAGTGTGCATTTTCAGTTCCATGCAGTTTCATAGGGACGTTTAACAAGGTTCATTGGAAATCATCTCATTTCAACAAGCAGCTGACTTGGGAAATCTCTTCATGACGGAGACAACTTTACAGTTTTGCATTTATTTTTACTTAAAATCATGGGCTAAAATTTGATATTTCAAAATGACAGTGTTGGATCCTCTGTAGATCAGTCCTTTGAGGACTCAGACGGAATAATAACCCAGGTAGAGGCTGCTTGTGGGACATATGTGAAGAAGCAACCAGCACAGCTAGAGTTCAGGATCTGGAGAAGGGGCTGACACAAAAATGAAAGCACTAGACAAGAAATATAAATTTAGGAAATTATGGGGGAGCCAGTTGGAAACTTCCCTTTAGCAGAGAAGCTCCCTGAAGCCCTGGACCTGTTACCTGTTATTCAACTTAGATACACATCTTTGCTCTCAGTTAGGTATGGCAATCTGGTACCAAACACACTATCTTTAAGGTCAGTAAACATTAGTAAAGATTTACTCTGAGGCTCTTCTGTCCAGAAATTGCTATGAGCTACCACTATCTCAACAGTACAATCGGTGCATAGCTTTAACCCTTGCTAAAGCTCAAGGTTCATCAGTCTTCCGAGTTCCTTGTTGCACTTTCATGATAGTGTTGACAATGGAAAGCTTCCAGCAGACATATTAATCTATCACAGCATTTTCCCAGCCTCCATGTCATAGGTGCTGGAATGAATAACCCTTCACCACGCTTACATCTGTAGGACACAGGAGACCTCCTGCACTTCCCTCCTTGCTCCTTTGTTGGGTTTCCAGGAGCTATGAGAACCCACTGTGTCTACAAAGCTTCTCAAGTCATGTACTTCTCCCTGACCTCTGGTCCCCTCCTGATTGATGACTCTGGTGACTACAGAACCTTTCACCATCAGGAATGGGATTTGGTGAAACCATGAGCTGGTTCTTTGAAAAGATAAGAAAAGATTGATAAACCATTAGGCAGACTCATCAGCAAACAAAGAGAGGGAATCAAAATAAATAAAGTCAGAAATGACAGCGGAGAAGAAACAACTGATACTCCAGAAATAAACAGGATTGTAATAAAATGCTATGAACAACTATATGCCAACAAGCTGGACAATGTAGATAAAATGGACAATTTCTTAGGAAAACACAGTACCCAAAACTGAAGCAGGAGGAATCAGAAAACCTGAATAGGCCAATAACAACGGAGGTAATAGAAGCAGAAATCTAAAACCTCCCAGTAAACAAAAGTCCTGGTCTGGATGCTTTCACAGGGGAGTTTTACCAAACATCCAAAGAAGAACTAAAACCTATACTCCCCAAACTATTCAAAAAAAAACCCAAGAGGAAGAAACACTTCCAAACTCTTTTTATTAGTCCAGCATTATCCTAATTCCAAAACCAGGTGACACTACTAAGCAAGAGAATTACAGGCCAATATCCCTGATGAACATATATGCTAAAATCTTCAATAAAATATTAGCATATTGGATCCAGCAATATATTTAAAAGATCATACACCATGGCCATATGGGATTTATCCCTGGGATGCAAAGCTGGTACAATATTCACAAATCAATAAACGTGATAAACCTTATTAATATAATGCAATATAAAAATCAAAATATTATCTCAATAGATACAGATAAAGCATTTGACAACATTCACACTTTTTTTATGATA
>NW_006293546.1:36903-38293 GCF_000327345.1 Myotis davidii
AACCTGGAGAGTATCATGTAAGTGAAACAAGCCGGTAGGAGAAAGACATGTATCACATGACCTCACTCATATGTGGAACATAATGAACAAAATAAATTGATGAAGAGAATGGATCCAGAGACCTGGAAGCATGGAGCAGACTTGGGAATCTCAGAGGGAAATCGTGGTCAGGTGGGTGGGTGGGAAGAGGTCAACCACCAAATTCATATGCATATGTGCATCATCCAGGGACACAGACAATAGGATCGTGAAGACCTGGGCACCCTGGGCCGGGCTAGAGGGTGTCAATGGAGGATGAAGGGGACATGTGTAATACGTTCAACAATAAAGGTACAATTTAAAGAAAAAGAATTAGGACTTGGACCCTCAGACTTCCACTGAACATGAACCCTGTGTCACCCATCAACTCTCAGGTGCGGTCAAGACCTCAACCATGAAATACTCTGCCTCAGGATTATGCAAAAGAGAGGTGGCACACCGGGTTAAATAGGGGTAAGTCTGTGCCCTGAGGGAATCACCCACAGTCACACCCTCCCCTACAGAAGTGCTCACAGCACAGCCCTCAGCATGGACTGGAGCTGGAGAACCCTCCTCCTGGTGGCCATGGTGACAGGTAAGGGGCTCCTGTCCTGGGTTCAGAAGGATCCAGGGAGGGTCAAGGGGGATTCCACTCACTCCAGTCTCCTCCCCACAGGTGTCCACTCCCAGGTGCAGCTGGTGCAGTCTAGGGCTGAGGTGAGGAAACCTGGGGCCTCCATGAAGGTCTCCTCCAAGGCTTCTGGATACACCTTTACCAGCTACTGGATGCACTGGGTGTGACAGGCTCCAGGACAGGGGCTTGAGTGGATGGGGAGGGTTGACCCTGAAGATGGAGAAACAAACTATGCACAGAAGCTCCAAGACAGAGTCTCCATCACCAGAACCAGGTCCACTGTTGGGGCCCATTCCCAGCAGGTTCAGAGGTTCCCAAAGGTGTGGACGGAGTCGGCAAAGAAGGAATGACAAGGAGACAGCATTCAGTTGATCATCAGCCTAGCCAGGATCTCCAGCCAGTTTCAAGCCATGATCTCCAGCCAGGTTCTGTGTTTTATTGTCTTGTTACATCTGTATTTATACCAGTTGATTTTAATCCTATCAATTTCTATTCCAAATGTTAGGGCATTTCTAATCTCCATTCCAGGGAGTAAAGATTATGTAGCTTAAGAATGATTGTTCATAGTTAAACTGATTAACTACCTGCCTGGCACTTACTTAAGGGGTTTTGTTCCCTTCCTAACTTCAGGGAAAAATCCCTACCTGGGGAAACAACCTCTCTCAGAGAGGTGACCTTGGTTGAAACACATAGTGCCACGGTGAACAAACATATTAAGAACACTATGCCATATACACC
>NW_006293547.1:0-327 GCF_000327345.1 Myotis davidii
TCTTAATGCCAAAGTAGGCTGTTTGGGGTTCTACTATTTTTCTGTGAAGTATGGAAGAATGAGAAAAATCAGATTCTTCAATTATCATGGGCCCCATTTCCCTATGTTCTATCTGTTCATTGCCCACTTTACATACTTCCATCCCTTATCGGCCACCTACTTAATGCCTCTTCAGTGGACAGAGGAAATTTAAGAGAGGGCTGGGCCTGAAGCTCTGGGGAGGGGATGATATTTTTAGATTCTCATGCTTATTTATTTATTTACTTACTAGAGGCTGGTGCACGAAATTCATGCACGGGGATAGAGGGCCCTCGGCCCGGACTGTGC
>NW_006293548.1:0-276 GCF_000327345.1 Myotis davidii
GGTCATGTTTTCTTATCCATTCAGCTACCCTGTTTCTTTTGATTGAGACACATTTAATCCATTTACATGTAATATTATTATTGAAAAGTACTTGTTTGTGGTCATTTTCATTCTTAATGTTTGTGTTTCTTCTTGTCTTTCTGTTTCCTCTTTTTACAGCAGTCCCTTTAGCATTTCTTGCATTGTCAGTGAAGCTCCTGATTCCACTTTCAATTTTGAAAGATAGCCTTGCTGGGTATAGTGTTCTTGAATTCATTCCCTTGCTTTGCATCACTT
>NW_006293549.1:0-491 GCF_000327345.1 Myotis davidii
ATGAGGAAATTGAGTGGCTTGTGTAAGCACAGTGCTGTTTCGTGGCAGAGCCAGGACCAGAACCCAGCTGTGGTCCTTGTTACATTAGAATGCTTCATTTCCTGTTAGCTGCAATGTATTACACTTTACATTCACAGTTTTCATTTATTTACTTATTTTTTTAATCCTCACCCAAGGGTATTTTTCCATTGATTTTTAGAGAGAGTAGAAGAAAGAGGGAAAGACAGAGAGAAATATCGATGTAAGAGAGGGAGAGAGGGAGAGAGAGAGGGAAGGAGAGATAGAGAGAAGGAGAGAGAGAGACATCTATGTGAGAGAGACACAGCAATTGGTGTCCATGTTCATACACCTTGACCGGGGCCGGAGATCAAACCTGCAACCCAGGTATGTGCCCTTGTTGGGGGATCAAACCCACCACCCATCAGTGCTCAGGCCGACGCTCAACCACCAGGCAACACCACCCAGGGCTCACTCATTGTAATTCAAACTGC
>NW_006293550.1:0-1469 GCF_000327345.1 Myotis davidii
TACAATCCTAACATTTATCGAATATCCCCCACTATTATTAATAGTCTCATACATTTTTACAACAAGCCATTGTCACTTTTTCTACTCTTCTCCTTATTATTTCCCCAGAGGTTTGGGAAAAGAGGAAGCCTCTGGCTCTTGTCAAGAATCCTTGTTCTTGTCAAGCCCAAAGGTCTTATTTTTCAGGCTTCTGTTCTAGGCCCCAGGCTATATCTTCTGGAAACAGGTGGGCTTTATACAGGGTTTGAACTCTATGCAGTTGCTCCATTCTACATCCCACCCACCACAGAATATGCCTCCTCCCTTACAAGCAATACGTGTTTATTCCCAAACCAGATGTTACATTAGCGCCAGGCCATGACTTAGCCTTCTTCCGTCTTCTTTACCCCTAATAGGCCCTGCCTCTGGGTCTTCCCCCACCTAACCCAGGGCAGTATTTTTCAGAGCTTGTAAACACGCCAACACACTATTAGACAAATGCATAAAGTCAATTTTGTGCTTACAAATGCTCATGATAATGGTGTCAATATTTCTGGATCCCTAATACCACTGCTGTTCTTGATCAATAGGGAACTTTGCCTTACTACTTTCAACCATGAGTCTTGGAGAATGAAAAATAGAAAGCCTTTGACCCTAAAATAGGATTCCATCTGTATTCTTGGTTTCACATCCCTGGCTAAAAGTGAATTTAAAGTAAAAAATTTACACAAGAAAAAATCACTTCGGTGGCCAGTATGTTATATACACATTATTGGATAATCAATGCTATTGTCCTCAGCGCCATTAATTTTTAATAGACTAAGATTAAGACTGCATATTTCTCTATAGTAAGTAATCAATAAAATTACAATAATTTTCAAACTAGGGGTCAAATATAATAATGAAGAAATAAAAACTGCGCTTTTGGCAAGTTGTGGAGTCTCAAGATTTACTGTGAAATGTGGGGAAATCATGAGATGTTTGATTTACATAAAAAATGCTAAAAGCTTTGTTTTCTTGTAAAACACAATGTAAGAGATTTTACCAATTTGACATCTAAGCCCGGGTCAAATTCTAACCTCCCAAATGACACTGGTAGAGAATATTACACATATTCAAGATACACATAAGCTCTTAGGACAATTTCATATTATAGAGGTTAATTTATTGTATTGTTTTTAAAAATATGTTTTATTGACTTAAGGGAGAGAGGGAGAGAGAGAAACATCAATTGGCTGCCTCATGCAGGCCCAACATTGGGGACCAAGAATGCAATCTGATCACTTGCCTTGGTTAGGAATCGAACAAGAAACTTTTGGGTACATTTGATGATGCCCAACAAACTGAGCCACACTGGCCAAGGTATATATTGAGGTTTATATTTTGAAAGACTATTTAGCTTAATGGTACAACCAATGCATAAAAGGACTTCTTTACCAGCATTAAAAGAAACTATCAAGCCCTGGCTGATTTTTCCCAGTGGTTGGAGC
>NW_006293550.1:1522-2792 GCF_000327345.1 Myotis davidii
TGTAGGTCATGTACCTGGGTTACAGGCTCAAATTTGGGCCCTGGTAGGCATGTGTGCAGGAGGCAACTAATCAATCTTTCTCTCTCACATCAATCTTTCTCTCTTTCTCTCTCCCACTCTACTCTCTCTCTAAAAATAAAATAAGTAGGTTCACTGGGTCAAATGGGAGCTCCATTTTTAGTTTTTTGAGGAAACTCCAGACTGTTCCTTCACCAGTCTGCATTCCCACCAGCAGTGCACGAGTGTTCCTTTTTCTCCGCATCAGCTCCAGCACTTGTCGTTTGTTGATTTGTTGATGATAGCCATTCTGACAGGTGTGAGATGGTACCTCATTGTTGTTTTGATTTGCATCTCTCAGGTGATTAGTGACTTTGAACATGTTTTCATATGTTTCTTGGCCTTCCTCCTGTCTTCTTTCGAAAAGTATTTATTTAGGTCCATTGCTGATTTTTTGATTGGGTTGTTTATCTTCCTTTTGTTAAGTTGTATGAGTTCCCTGTAAATGTTGGAGATTAAACCCTTATTGGTGATAACATTGGCAAATATGTTCTCCCATGCAGTGGGGTTTCTTGTTGTTTTGTTGATGGTTTCTTTTGCTATGCAAAAGCTTTTTATTTTGATGTAGTCTCATTTGTTTATTTTCTCTTTAGTTTCCATTGGCCTAGGAGCAGTATTAGTAAAGACATTGCTTCAGCATATGTCTGAGATGTTGCTGCCTGTGGATTCCTCTTGTATTTTTATGGTTTCCCATCTTACATTTAAGTTCTTTATCCATTTTGAGTTTATTTTTGTGTGTGGTGTAAGTTGGTGGTCTAGTTTCAATTTTTTGTATGTATCTGTCCAATTTTCCCAACACCATTTTTGAAGAGACTGTCGTGACTCCATTGTGTGTTCATGCCTCCTTTGTCATTTGACCCGGTGATCCTACTTCTAGGAATATATCCCAAGAAACTAGAAACACCAATTTAAAAGGATATATGCACCCCTATGTTCATAGCGGCACATTTCACCATAGCTAAGATTTGGAAACAGCCTAAGTGCCCATCAGCAGATGAGTGGATTAAAAACCTGTGGTGCATCTATACAATGGAATACTACGCTGCAGTAAAAAAGGAGTTCTTACCATTTGCAACAGCATGGGAGGGGCTGGAGAGCATTATGCTAAGTGAAATAAGCCAGTCAGAGAAAGATAAATATCACATGATCTCACTCATTTGTGGATTATAATGAACCTAGAGTGAGAAACAAAAACAGATCCAGAGACAGAGAA
>NW_006293550.1:2832-6728 GCF_000327345.1 Myotis davidii
CAAACCTTAGAAGGAAGATAGGGAAGGGTGAGAGTAAGGGGGAGATATCAACCAAAGGACGTGTATGCATGCATATAAGCTTATCCAATGGACACAAACAGGGGGTGAGGGTATGAGTGGGAGATCGGGGGGGTAATGCGGGGATAAGGTCACATATGTAATTCCTTAATCAATAAAGAAATTTTTTAAAAAGTAAAAAAATAAATAAATCTTTGGGTGAGAATTTTAGAAAAAGAAAAAAACACACAAAACAAAACACAAACTGTTTGGAGCAGTGGTTCTCAATCTTCCTAATGCTGCGACCCTTTAATACAGTTCCTCATATTGTGGTGACCGCCAACCATAAAATTATTTTCGTTGCTACTTCATAACTGTAATTAGGAAGATAGGGAAGGGTGAGAGTAAGGGGGAGATATCAACCAAAGGACGTGTATGCATGCATATAAGCTTATCCAATGGACACAAACAGGGGGTGAGGGTATGAGTGGGAGATCGGGGGGGTAATGCGGGGATAAGGTCACATATGTAATTCCTTAATCAATAAAGAAATTTTTTAAAAAGTAAAAAAATAAATAAATCTTTGGGTGAGAATTTTAGAAAAAGAAAAAAACACACAAAACAAAACACAAACTGTTTGGAGCAGTGGTTCTCAATCTTCCTAATGCTGCGACCCTTTAATACAGTTCCACATGAAATTGTTTTCGTTGCTACTTCATAACTTTAATTTTGCTTCTGTTATGATTCGTAATGTAAATCATGTTGTGGGCAGGATATATTTCATTGTTACAAATTGAACATAATTGAAGCATAGTGATTAATCACAAAAACAATATGTAATTATATATGTGTTTTCCGATGGTCTTAGGTTACCCATGTGAAAGGGTCATTCGACCCTCAAAGAGGTCGCAACCCACAGATTGAGAACCGCTGGTTTAGAGCATGAGAAAGTTCTGAGTTTTACTCCACTTGCAAGGTAAATCCTTAGCTGCCACACTTTCATAATTGCTGGCAGAAGATACAAGTACCTTGGGACAAAGGATGCTATTTCTTATGTCCCACAAGCCAGAAGGATCATGATATTCATATTTGTTCAACTGCTGGATGTTATACTTGCTGAAGGTCTGTATGAGAGCTGACTCATCCCCTAAGTCCCACATCCTTTTATTAGTCATAGCACCCATTCATTGAAGATGATAATGCCCTTACTGCACACCCAATACATTCAGAGCTTCCTGTGGGTCAAGCTCTCATTAAATGGTTTTCATTTTTCATCTGATGAAATTTTCACAATAAGATCAAGACATAGGAGCTATTGATATTTCCAGAGGAGATGATAGAACTTAAGCAGATGGGGCGTACTTACCTTAAGTCCACAAATAAGGAATCCTAGATCCCTGGTTCTAGAGCTCATAGTTGTAATCACACTGCTAAAGCCCTTTTCCCATGGTGAAGTTACTCCTACTCTGTGTACTCTGAGACACAATTGATCAAATTTCTTCTGAAGAGCCCTAAAAAAACACTCAAAAAGATAATGATCTATAATTGGAATTAGATTAGATTGGCAAATTTTGCTATTGTATTTAATTATACTGAGAATTATGTGCAAAGATAAAATACATATTTCAATGAAAGACTATGTAATGTTCCCAAACCTTTTGTAACACTATAGTTCTTGAACCACCAACATCACCAGGCAAGTTGCTGGCAAATTTCAGGCACCACCACCACCAAGGAATCACAAATTCTGAAAATGTGTGCAGGCAAAGTGCATTAAGGATTCAGATTTGAATAAATAAAATGTTGAGGAAATATGGCTCTGAGCTAATAGCAGGGAGAGCTACAGGAGGACAGGTCAGCGGGAAGAGAGCTCCAGGAGGGCCGGGCAGTGGGTGGAGCAGCGGAGAGCTACCAGCTGCTTTGGACAGGGTGGCTAGCTGATGCAAGCAGCTGCAAGCTATTCGCACACAGATTCATGCGCAGGACTACTAGGTGAGAATATAACAGGCTTAAGCTATTATAAAATTTTATAATTTTGATAGGCTCCTCAGACTAGAAATGAATAAAAACTTTTGAACCTCTCTTAACATGCCCTGAGTCTATTTAAAGGCACACTCTATAAAGACTAATGTAAGCAATTATGAGGAAAAGACAACAAAATAGTGAGGCTAGATAATTGAAATAGGCCTCTGCTATTATGCCACCAGTCACTGTAATTTTCTTTGCATTAAAGGTTAAGCTGTATAGAAGTGAACTAATTTGTCCCCAAGAGTGAGCTAAAATTTCTGCTTCTTAGATTAATTCTCTAAAGGAAAACCAGTATCAATTGTGATTTTTTTTTTCCTTTGGCAGCCCAAATCATTCAGTACAGAAACACAGTAGTAGAAACTGAGAAATTTCCAGGTAGAACACTCAAAGTGCCTTTTCAACTGAGTCAAAGAGACCATAGAAAATGCAGAATGAGAAAAGCTTTTAGATGCATAAAACAAACGAAACTTTTAAAATTTGTTATGTGAGTCTTGGTATAGATAATATTTACCCTTTAAATCTGTACTGGCCAAAACCGGTTTGGCTCAGTGGATAGAGCCTCAGCCTGCGGACTGAGGGGTCCAGGTTCGATTATGATCAAGGGCATGTACCTAGGTTACAGGCTCCTCCCTGGCTGGGGCCCCCTGTACTGTATTTATTAGGGGTAAATTTTTAAAAATCATTTAAACAAAGATTAAATAATTATCTAGAGAGAAGAAATAAAGATGATATACAATTATTTATCTGATGTAGTAATAATAATTTATTGTTGTAAAATCATTATCTAGTTAGTTAAAACCTATTGTAACATCTAATATTTAACAACAATTTAAAAGAGAATAAGAGTCAGAAGCAAAACGTATGTAAACAAACTTTTTTTTCATGATATTGCATACCGTGTACAAGGATTTCAAAATGTGCACTTTTGTAAAAATTGTCAAAATTTCAAATAACATTTTGCCATAAAAATTACAATTATTTTATTGGTCAATGCAACAGTTTTAAATTTACTGTGCATGTAACCCCAAGTTAATAATGTATGTATCTTTCCTTTGAACTTTAAAAATGTATTTCACATATTTTAAATAAACAGAAAAAATGGAAATAAAGCATTTTCACTTTCTTTATATTATTAGGGTTTCTTGACATTTTTGTTTAAGGTTTGTTTTAATTGTGCCATAAAAATTAACCAATAAATAAAAAAATAAATTTATACTTAGTACGAGATATTTCTCTATTTCCACAATGACCCCAGGAAGCTGGGATTCTGAAAGATTTACATTTCATATCAAAACATCTCAATGAGAACTTTAAAATAAAGTTATTTACAACCTTAAAAACAAGTACATACCCTTGTGTATACATTTTGTATCTTTTCTGGCACAAATTGATTCTTCTAACAAAAAAAAACTTTATAAAAGCCCACTTAACTGTTGCTAAAACTTTATCTTTAATTTAAATTATCTTTTTTAATTAAACAAGCTCATATACTCAACAGTATGAAAAAAATAAAACCAGAATAATGAATTTCTTTTATTGTTGGCAATTAAGATTTTATTTATAATTTTCCACGCATTATCTTACAGTACTGGTTCAAAATTACGTCAGATTAGTATATTTTGGGAAAAACATTTATCCCTAATAAGAAGTAGCCTTAATGTAAACTATAAAGTTAATTTTTATTCATTAGTACATGTATGAATGTAGTTCTTTTCTAGCAATAGACTTCAATAAAATTTTTAAAAAATAATTTTTGGAGACATAATGTTGTCAAACTCAAAGGGTTTTATCCCTTGCAGTGCTTCATTCAAAAACAAGACATGGCTGTCACACAGTACTTTTATTTACTTGCAGCAAGTAAAGGAGCCAGG
>NW_006293550.1:6791-17654 GCF_000327345.1 Myotis davidii
AATGTCATCACATTAAATTAGTATTTAAAGTGAGTCATAATTATTTTGAAAAATGTTTAGGTATAATCAGATATTCGCATATATTTATTTATACATGAATTTTATTATAGATTCTTAAGCATTATATACCTTTTCATGTGCATAAATGATTCCTCATAGAGACTTCTGTTTTCTCACTTGAGGAAAAGTGTGGAAGAAAGGGTTGGCTTTTGTTAGGCAATAGAAACTATTCCCCATGAGCTAGATATTCACCACAAAAATAATGAAGATAGAAGAAAAATGGGAGGACCTTTTTGGTTTTGCCTCAGTTTTAACTCTCTGTATTATTTTTTCTGCAGAAAGCAATGTTATAAGTGTGATTAGATTAGTCCATCAAAGGAATTTTAATTATTCCGCTGAAATACTGTGTGTTCATAAACCATGTTGTTTTCAATTTGTAGTGTAATACATTAAGTTAAATAACTATATATAGATATCAGAAAAACAGATCTAGTTTCTCTTTAGCTATCTATGAAATAATTTGTGTAAATAATTATATTCTAATGATCACTGTCATGTGTAAATATTTGAAGGTAGTTATTTATATATTTTGTATATTTGATAAGGCATATTTTATTTGATCCTTTTTTATTCCATGAATTTTTCAGTCTGTACAATGTACCATGCTCTCTACAATGTGGGTGCCAAATGGGAGCAAAGCCCAAAGATTACTTATCTTCCCCAACTTTCAGAAAGATTAGAATAAGTACAATATATTAAAGGAAGGTAAAAACGAAAAGCCTTGCATTGAAGATAGGGAATATTGCTGGTAAACATGTGGAAGAAAAGGCAAGCTAATTGACATAGCATGGGATGCAGACACAAGTGACTATACTAGTGCATAGTAACTGACTCACTGGATACAGATGAGATGAATGATGGCAAGAAATTAAAAGGTATCCTTAGTAACTGCTGAGCAAAGAAAAGGAAGAAAACAAAGGTGACTGTGACACCCTAAATCTATCTGTCTAAATTTATGAAAGTACTTATTATAGTATGGCCTTTCAGTCAATTTCCTTGCCTGTTATTTTGTACATGCTGCATGTAATTGTTCTATTTTTAAATAAATTGGCATTTGGAATCTACTCATTATTGCTGTCATTTTTTGACCTCTTGTAAATATACTTGGCTACATTTTTACCAACTACTATGTATCAACCATTTTGTATTTATGTAATTTACATAATCTTGGTACATATATCTTTCCAAAATTATTTTACTTGTATTATTATTGGGTAAAATTAGACATATTATTTTATTTTATACTCTTATCAGAATGAGCTCCCATCCTAGACTCATTGAAAAGAATCTAGGTGAATGTGTTTTGTAAGAGACCCAGCAGATAATATTAAGAAAAACTCTCTAGATGATCACTATGATGTATGCATGCACTATAATAATTATTGCCAGTATGAGAGATCTAAATGAAATAAACACTTTGATGGAATAATTGTCCAGAGTGTAATTTGAAAACTAATCAAAGCACCACTTCTAATGTCAAAGCAAATGCAAAGATAATTGATTTTAAAGTAGACAACACATTCTTTTTCTTTTGTACATTAGAAAAATGTTTGCATCTCAAATCTTAAAATAGTAAATATGTATATATATAATTTTACACAACAGAATAAGTTATGTAAAGTTGATGTAATGTTCTGTGCCCCCATACCATAGTGCATGAAAAAGAGACTGTGATGTGCTTTTCTGAATCCCAAATAACTTTGATTTCAGAGAATCTTTGGAGTGACATAACTGCCTCATTAAGCAAACTTCACCAGCTGATTGTCATTGCTCTAGGCTTCTACTTGGAATTGATACATACTACTTTCTTCACATTGTCTTGATAAAAAGCAAATAACATGTCCCTATAGGTGGAAAAAGGTCAAAGTGGTCAAAAAGAGGTTTGGAAGAAGAATGCTTGAAATATTGGTGTGCAACGCTTAAGTTAAACACAGCTGTTACACAGGAGTAAGGAAGCTAGTCCTACTGTCTCTGTAACTGCTCTTTAGCTACTACAAGTCTCTCAGTTAGACCCTGAAACCTTGTGTCTAGCTGCCCAGTGATGACCCATTTGTTTCTGAGCATTTACAGTTTTAAGGAATAAACAAAAAAATCCAATGTCTGTAGCAGGAAGATGGCATCTACTTCAATTCTGCCTACAAAATTTTACATGAACAATATTTTTTTTTGGTAGATTCTCGTGTGCATTTAGAAACTTATCTAGAAAAGAATGTGAGAAACGTGAATTTTAGCTTTCCAGGAAAACACGCTAGAATCTTGGACTGAAATCTGCCAACTTACCAAATAAATATACCATGTTTCATGATATCTGTCTTCTTTCTTCAAAGATCCATAGATCTGTCTATTCTTATCTTAGTGTGATAGGGAAGAGTATGTGACAAACACGTCTAATTGCTCTTTTGTAATAACTTTTCAAATATTTGGCCCTCTCAAGTCTCTCTTTCCTCATAGCTAAACATACTCAATTACTCTCATTGCTTCTCATACTATATTTCCTCAACATTTTCTTTAGTCAAATCTGAATCCTTATAGCTTATCAATAATATTCATCTTAAATGGCAGAACCAAAATTTAAATACAATCTTCTGGAAAAAAATTTTAAAGAGAAATTATACAGTATTTTATACTCATTATCCAAGTTCTCTATGTTCCACTATGACTATAATAGAATTAGTTCTCAATTAAATACCCCTTTTTATTCTATTTTATCTGCTACTACCTGATAGTTTCAAAATCTTTTTCATCATTGTTTGTTTTAGTTATATCTAACAATAATTGACAAAAATTGCAAATCTTGCTAACTATACTTATATTCTGAATAATGTTTTAAAAGTTAATTATTAATAAGCAGTATCTGATAGAAATATTGATAAAATAAAATATTCAAGCGAATGACTGCTATTAACTAATTAAGAGAAATACCTTTGGAATCATTGAAAAATGTATAAGCAAAATTATCTAATTCATTATCATTCTACAGAAATAAAACTGTTGTATCATCTTATACTATAATTATGATGAAAAATTTATGATAAAAGGCAATTTTTAGGTCATAGATTTGAGGATATTTCCAAAACACCAAGATTATTTCCCAGTCATTAATCTTTTATTCCTCATCTGCTTTAAACACATTGAACATTCCCTCTGTGAAAGCATTTTTGAATATTTATGAAATAATTATTCAATTGACTTTTTTCATATTTAATTGCCACTTATTTCCAATCTTCTAATTATCTTCTTTCTTATCCAACTTACAAATTTTGTCCAAAAATTAGTCTCGGCCCTCTCTATCTTATAAAGTTATCTTTCCTTTGTATCTGATACAGTCCTAGAGTTATATATTCTAACTGCCCAATTATGACTTCTTCAGTAAACTGGATCCAAAAACAAACTTGTCATCTTTATTGTGAAATTAAATACTTCAAACTAAATGTATCCAAAAGAAACTCTAAATCCCAATCTCTCTTAACTTGGTCCTTACCTATTCTTTCTTATTAGGGCACTCCACCATTTACCCAGTATCTTAAAGTTAAGTTTATTCACTTTTGTTACACCCACATAAGTTCTGCTGGGCTTATCTCTAGAACATACCATGAATATTTACAATTTTCTCAATCTTATCTCTACTTTCTCCTAGCTATCATCTCAGTTCAGGCAGCAGAATCTATTGTTTGGATTACTGAGTAGCCACCTATTTTTCTAAGTACTGTAGTGTGTGTGTGTGTGTGTGTGTGTGTGTGTGTGTGTGTGTGTGTGCCTTCTTACAATATACAATTTACACAATAGCCAAAAATATATTTTATAATATAAACTCAAATAATGATGATTTTTTAAAAGCACTGTTATTTTAAAAATATGTTTTCATTGACTTTGAAAGAGAAGAAGGGAGAGGGAGAGAGAGAGAAAAATATCAATGTGACAGAAAAACATCAATCAACTGCCTTCTGCACTCCCCCTAAACGGGATCACACATGCGCCCTGATTAGTAAGTAACCTTTTGGTGCATGGGAAGACACTCAACCGACTGAGCCACACTGGCCAGGGCAGCAATGTCAATTTTTGCCTTAAAATCCTTTCAGTAAGTTCTCATATCAGTTAGGATGACAGCCAGTCTCTTTGCATGACCTAGTGTGTCCCAGAGGAAGTGATGTTCCAGTAACAATCAATTAATAATATACAAAGAAACAAAGCAAGTTAAAAATTTCAGTGGTTTAAATGTATATATTTTTCCTTTAATGCTACATATCTATCATGGGTCAGGAAGGACTATCTTTAGTATTGTACCTCAGACCTTAAGCTATCAGATTATCCACAATTTTAAATGTTACCACATCAGAGTGAAAAAAATGAGGTTTCATTAGTCTTTTGGGGGTAATTAAATGCTGGACTGAGAATATACAGATGCCTCTCCAGAATTCTACACAAAGGGTCCAACAAGTGAAACGTTCCCTAAATGAGAACAAGCATAGTGTGTTGTAATAATAGAAAGCAGTTTCTGCACAATATAATAATAATAACAATAATAATAAATACTTAATAACTAAGGCAAAGGTGTCTTTTTCTTATTGTTAAAAATTCAGTTCAATATAAAATAACTTTCCTAACCAGTATATGAAATAAGCAGGAATCAGGATGCAAAATTAAACACAAATTCATTTTTCTCCCCTGCTATACAATCACCCATTTTGTGGAACTCCTCATTTCTCTATCTCTAGATATAATCTGAGGTGCACTTTATATTATTTCTCTGTAATGTTCAAATAATGAAAAGTTCTCTGGTAGGTAGGATTCTGTGCCAAGTTCCAACAGGCAATTCTTAGATACCAGCTTGGTGTCCTACAATTAAACTCAATTCTAACGCTAATACCTGGAGATAGCCTCAAATCTCACAGGTGAGGGCTGTCCCACAAGAGTCACCCTCACCTCCTTTAGTCACCAAAGAAAAATGTAGGCTGTAACCAGTGCTTCTGATCCACCAGCTATAGATTGGAGGTTCTAATGACTCCCATCTTGGGGTTGATTAATTTGCTAGAGTGGCTCATAGAACTCTAAGAAACATTTACCTATAACATTATCAGTTTATTATAAAAGGATATATCTCAAGAATAACCAGATGGAAGAGACCTATAAGAAAAGATATTGGGGAAGGACAGGGAGCCCCAAATATCCATGTATTCATCAACCTAGAAGTTCTCAAACCCTGTACTTTGGAGTTTTTATTGAAGTTTCATTACTGAGGCATGATTGATCAGCGGCCATTGTTGATTGAATTCAATCTAGAGTTCCTCTTCCCTCCTCAGAAATCAGGTGATGGGACTGGAAGTCCAAACACTTTCATCACAAGGTTTGTTCCCCCTGTGACTATCCTACATCTTTAGGTTACCTAGGAGCTTTACAAAAGCCACCTCATTAACCTTATAAAAGACTAGAGGCTCAGTGCATGAAATTTGTGCACAAAGGCAGGGGTTCCCCTCAGCCCAGCCAGCACCATCTCCAATCCTGGACCTGTCAAGGGATTTCTGACTGCAGGCAGTCAGACATCCCTCTCACAATCCAGGACTGCTAGCTCCTAACTGCTCACCTGCCTGCCTGCCTGATCACCCCTAACTTCCTCCCCGACCCCCCGCCAGCCTGGTTGCCCCAACTGGCTCCCCCTGCCATCCTGGTCTCCCCCAACTGCCCCCCTGTCAGCCTGGTTGCCCCACACAGCCTGTTGTTTGGTTGTTACTGTTACTGTGATGGTGTCCCGGACAATTTTCATATTCCTCTATTATTAGTATAGATAGCTTTATAGCTCTACCCACTTAGAATCTAAAACCCTTGGAAACACTAGAAGACCAAATATATATATTTCTTACTATAAATCACAGTATTACACCTGTTACTTCTAGCCATGTAGTTTCATTCTAGTAGTCAAAATATCCAATCACATTTCTTTTTAATTATCAGGAATCACTTTATTTTATTTTATTGTTTTAAAATTGTTTCCATTGATTTTTAGAGAGAGTGGAAGAGAGAGGGAAAAAAAGAGAGAAAATATATCGATGTGAGAGAAACACATAGATTGGTTGCCTCCTACATAAGCCATGACCAGGGCCTGGGCCAGGGAGGTAGATGCCCTTGACCGGAATCAAACCTGGGAACCTTCAGTCCTCAGGCCAACACTCTATCTACTGAGACAAACTGGCTAGGGTTGTCCACTCTTATGTGATCTTCAAAATTTATAGAACTTTCTACCTTCCCTTGGTTTCTGACAGTTTAGGCTTGGGAAGTCCACAGAGGAAAGAGGTTTGAAGAACTATAACACACACTTTTAGCTTCCAAGCCCTCCCACCCTCATCATCATATCATCACTAGGCTACCAGTTAGCTTCTCTGTAGAAAAGTGGGGGGTGAGGACACATATGATGGTCCCAGGAGGTCATATTTTCCTAATATTAAACTTTCTCTGACCAGGCTGTTTACACTTGATTGTTTCTGGGCTTTCTGGGCATTCAGAGCTGAGTGTTTGCTTTCAAAAGTCTGCAGAGAATTATGTTTTCCTCATTGGGGATCTCTTCCCTATAGTGCTCAAATTTGAACATTTACTCTGACAGTGAGCAACACCTTGCTCCGCTTTAGTTTTCTTCAGTCTACACCAAAATGTTCTTTCTGTTGGGACTTCATTGCTCTTCTAATTAGACTTCTTGGTCAAAGCTAATTTAATATAATGAACAGCTGTTTATTTTCCAAATGACCCATATCTGAATTAAGAAACACTCACTTCCTTGAAAAATTGTGGGAGGGCAGGTGATCCTTTAATCCATAGGCAGAGCAACTGTTTAGCTCTCTTTTCTCACCAAAGGTAGGTTTCACATTAGTACAGAATTGAAAAAGATATAGGATACATTCTCCAAGTGGTTCCTTTTAAGCTCCTACTGCCATGCATTGGTGAGGAGAAATAAAAGCAAGCAAGACCAGGCCAAGGAATGAGGGATTCATCAGTGAAAAAGCAGAATCCTCATTCTCAAAGAGCTTGGAGTAGACATCCCATGCTTGGGTGCCTTGAATCTCACTTATATAAAGTTCCCTCTAGATTTGACTGTAAGAGTCCACATATTCTTTCTTTGCTTAACAAATAGTCTATTTCAAATTTTTATTTATATTTTTGGTGACTGTTTACAGACTTTTTCAAGAAAAAAATCATACTTTTTCACTTTACTTCCAAGTTATCAATCAAATATTCTTTGCTGAGTAAACTGGGATAAACAATATTCTTTCCTAATATTGCTCCCTCAACATTCCAACAGGAAATTTTCAGTGTGGTTAAAAAGAATATATGACAACAAATGATATGTTTTAAACAGAGTAAAACTTCTAGATAAAGACAGAAAATTTGGAACTTTCTCCTACATCATTATTTTATGATCTGTGAAAATACTTACAGAAGAAAACATCTTTTATATATGCAATATGACCAGACTATCTACATCAGGGCTACTCAAAGTAATAATCCATGATGAAATAAGGAGTTTGTGCCAGAATGTAATTCAATTTGATGCTTCCTTCATTGATAAAGTCTTATTATAAACAAAAACAAAAACAAATGTCAGCTGACCTAAACAATGTGCTCAATTATTTAGGTGATTTTTGTAAGAATAGAAAAAGGGCCTTTTTTTTTTTTTTTTTTACTGTGACCTTATGAGAAGAATCTGGTAATTAAACCCCAGGATTCTTAGCTCCTCTGATTGAAACAGGGCCTCTGTTCCAATTTCAAAACAAGATAAACTAATCTCAAGGCTTCTTTCTTGCACCCCGTCTCCTCCCTGCTGTTTTCAGAACTCGGGGATACTTATACCAAGGAGTCTCTAGTTAGTAGAAAGTTCCCTTCCATCTCCCCTTCAAATAAGCCTCTTTTGACCTCCTCATAACTTTTTCTCTAAGCGTGTTTTACAGGCTTGGGAAAATTCTGATAAGACACCTCCCTTCTGACAAGACATCTACCAGACTGTCTTCTGAAAAGCAAACAAACTAACTTTTCAAGACAACGCCACTGATGTCTGCTCAACTTCAACAAAAACACAAACCCCTGCCATTTATTTCTTCCCCCATATTGACTAGCAGCACTTGGCCCTTCCCCTTCATGGAAAATAAAATATACTGGTAAACTTCCTCTCTGCATCTCTTCTCTTAATTGTGAATTCTTTCACAGTCTATGTCTCCGGCCAAACCCTAACAATTTTCATTCTGGCATAAGCTTCTATCTCATTGTGCACAGGTAACAAATAGTTTATGGATTATTTGGTACAATGTGCCAAATCACACCATGAGAAACACTGGTTGAGGGCATAGGTCAGTGATTCAATATAACTTTCATTTAATTTTTCTGTAACCTCACCCACAGGGTAAAATTAATGGATTCCTAGAGTCAATCATGCATAAAACCATTAATATGTTCCCAATAACCTTATAGCACATTATATAGGAATTTTAGGAACTTTTATAATTACTTACTTCCGGGGGAAAATAAATTTTTAGATCATTAAGATCATTAATGTCCTAAGCAATTGTTATACTAATATAATGGAAAGAAACTTTTATGAAGATCAAGACATATCTTGGTTTGAATTCATTCATACCTGCCTTTGGATTTAAAACAACTTTTAAAATAAATTGATTTTAAAAAGAAGGAAGCTAAGCTATATTACAATTTATTTTTAAGCAGGAAGATTTGTTTAAATTTTATTTTCAAACACATGTTCATAAAAAAGCTTAGATGTAGGTTTAATGAGCTAAAAATGAATCTATAAGACACTGGGGGATAGGGGAGGCTAGGGGACTGTCTAGGGCGGGGGGAGGGAAATGGACAAATATGTAATACCCTTTGTAATAAAAAATAATAAAAATAAAAATGAATCTAAAAGTCTGTCAGTCTTCAAAATATGTGTTCAAAGTACCTTATGAGGGAAAGAAAATATTAGTTACCTCAAATTATTTTTATTTTTAAAAAGTTTAAATAGCAGTAAAAAAAATATCAATGAATCACCTAATTCTTAGAAATATTCATTTATTTTACCTTTAAAACACCATGCTGTTTTGAGAAAACAGAAGTAAAAAAATTACATGTGAAAAGTGTTATTTCTTTTATAATGTTAACATGTTATCTTCATGAAACTCTGAGGCTAGCCACAGCCCCTGCTCTGCCTGACTTTGGTTTCTGCAGAGGCTGACCTGTGTCTCACTGTTAGCCTTAACTCTGAGCCAGCCTTCAGGATTATGGGGTTATGATCTGATACATTCCTTGAAGGAAAAGCTTAACAGAGGGATGTTTTCTCTGACAAGTGATAAAGCCCTTCTCTTTTCAAGTTACACCAAAGACCAAAGTGTAGTTAAAATAAATTGAGAATGAGAACACAATATTATTTAAGAGACCAGTTAAGTAGAAGACTGTGTGTAAGAAATCAAGAGAAGACAAAGGAAAAAAGAACTTAGGTTGCCTGGAAGCAGTCAATTCTTATTTTTATAAAGCTAAGAGTCTAGGAGAGTGATTAGCATCAAGGCCAGATCAATTTTTCTAGACACAGTATTTTATTAGATTGCTACATGACAGCATACTAATTAGAACCAATTATTCTAATTAGAATCCCATTAATAGCAAGGAAGGCAATGATATATGTGTTACTACATCCACAATGCCTTGATTGATCAAATGTTCTCACTATAAGCAGTTACCAATGTAGTTTGTAGTTGCTATTTTGTTTGTTTGTTTTTCTTTTTAATTTAAGAAAGAAGAAATCTGTTTGTGTGGCATGGTGGGGGTGGGGTGGGCAAGTGGTGAAGGGCAGGAAGTTCCATAGTACACTGTTAGTGAGGACTTTAAAAAAACAGTTAATAAAAATCAAATATTAGAAAAAGCTTCAATAAATTATCATTTCAAAAACTCAAGCTAAAGTAAAGAAATACATTCTTTAAAGATTTATAGAACAATAATAACTGTTCAATGTGGTTCTGTAATAAGCCATTTGATTTCCATTCTTACATAAATATCCTGGTAAAAAAGCAAAGATAAAATTGGTGTAGTTTTCCCCCCTAATTATAATAAATACTAGAGGCCCTGTGCACAAATTTGTGCATGGGTGGGATCCCTAGGAATGGCCCACAACCGGGGCCAATCGGGGCTATTTCACCCAGTCCCAATCGGGGCCAGGCCAATTGGGGCCAGGCTGACCAGGGGCTGATGGTTGTGGGGAAGGCTGCAGGTGTTTGGCCAGCACTGATCAGGGCAAGTCAGAGATGGCTGGTCAGGGGGACAGAGAGGATTGGCTGCGGGGAGGGACTGAGGGAGGTTGGCTGGCTATGGGAGGTTGGCTGTGGGAATGCACTGACATCCAGGAGGCAACTCCTGCATTGAGTGTCTGCCCCCTGGTGGTCAGTGCACATCATAGGGACTGGTTGACTGGTTGTTCCAGTCATTCCAGACATTCGGTCACATTGGTCGCTTAGGCTTTTATCTACACTAATAAAAGACAAACATGCAAACTGACCATACCTTCCCTATGCCTTAAGCCACACCCACCAGCAAATCAAAGTGACTATATGCAAATTAATCCAACCAAAATGGTGGCAGGCAACCATAGAGTTGGAGCAAGCAGGAGTCTTGGTTGCCCCAATGATGGAGGAAGCCAAGCTTCCCGTCTGCCGCGGCTGGCTCTGAGCTCCACTCAAAGCAACAAAGTTTCAATTATAGAAGATAAATAAACCCCAGATACCTGCTTTCAGCGGGCTGTGGACAGGAGCTGGAGCAAGCAAGAGGCTTGGTTGCCCC